>NC_084492.1:31682822-31982822 GCF_030035675.1 Rhineura floridana | reverse complement strand
AACCTTTTATACCAGAAATGTTCTGATTTATTTTTGGCTGCATTCAGACAGCAGTTTACTCCAGTTCCCCAACTTTTCCTTACGTGTTAATTTCCACATTTTATTTGGTCTTTCACACAACATAAAAACCACTTCTGGAAATTTACCAGAATATAGTGGAAGTTTAGTACTCATGTCCATGTTAATTGCTTCCATAAAAAAAAAATCCATTTGCAACCCCATTAACCCAGAAAATAACAAGGGTAAAGTGATGAAATTTGGGACCATATACCAGCATACAGTTCTTTCCTGCCATTTTCATGTGTGGAAAGGGTGGGGGAGTAGTGACGCATCCAATGACACACCCACTGTTGTGTCACACCCACGGCCACTGGTGTGAATGAAATTTAGTGCGACATGGTGGCATATCAGTCAAAAAGCCGCTGTTCCATAATGAAACCATTACTGCAGTGTGAAAGGATGAGGAATGTTAGAAATCAGGACAGAAGCACTACAATTATAATCAGTAAAACTAACGCAATAAACCCCATGTCTGAATACAGGTTTTGTCCTGCTTTTGTTGTGCTGTGGCCCTTCCGGACAGCAATAATGAGGTGGCACTGGGGAAGCATCGCATAACAAACTAAAGTGGAATAAATCCACCACTAATGCACTAATATTGTGTCATGAATATGTTGAAGAAGACATCTGCAATAAATTACAGTCTGGAGTATCCCAGAGTGTATACAGCTTTGTATGCATAGAAAACTTTTCTCATGTTCCACTGAGTGATCAGGGTTAGGGGAAATCCCTATTTTTCCGGCAACTGGCCTGCAAAGGAAAAAGGAAAGAGACCCAGTGTGGTGTAGTGCTCAGAATGTCAGACTGGGACCTGGGAGACCAGAGTTCAAACCCCTATTCATCCATAAAGCCCACTGGGTGGCCTTGGGCCAGTCACTGCCTCTCAGCCTAACCTACCTCACAGGGTTGTTGTGAGGATAAATATGGAAGGGAGGAGGACCATGTTTGTATGTCACCTTGAGCTCCTTGGAGGAAAGGTGGGATACAAATGGAATAATAAATAAAAATGAAATATAAAGGACACAACTGTAGCTAGAAAACCTGGAACAGACTGAAGCACAGTGGGTTCATTCTGACTAAGCTATACTACTCAGAGTAGACCCACCAAAATCATTCCTGACTAACTTAAGTCCCTTTATTTCAGTGGGTTTCCTCTGAAGATGACTTTGCCAGATCCAAAGTAACCTGCAACCTGGCCTTTCCGAGGAGGAGCAATATTTGGGTTCACAGGACATACAGTTCCATGCGGCTTGACTCTGCTCTGTAGCAGTCTCTGTAAAACGATTCCATTCCACATCGTCTGTTGTTTCCATTTCTGTTCCTCTTTTAAGCAGAAGAACAAGAGAAAGCTGAGGATCTGCCAGTATCTTTTGCGGTTTGAAGACCCTTAAGATCATAATGGCTCCAAGGGGGGATTTGAAGGAAATCAGTACGTCTCCAGAGGGGAACAAAAACCTTGCAAGATTGAGCCCTGAAACAGCAATGGGAAAATACAGCGCATTGTGTTAAGTCCCCTCCTTTAGCGGTACTGTACAGGTCATAAATTGTTCTTTTTAATAAAAAAGAAATAAATTTACCTTCTGAGCGCTGATTTTTTTTAAAAAACCACTGTTACCCATTCCCTAAAGCCTTGGGGCTTTCAGGGTAGACAGCCTAGTGGAATTCCAGTTAACAGCTTAATTTTCCTCCCGATAAAAGAGACAAAAAGTTCCTTTCAGTAAAAATAAAATTAACGCGGTCAGCAAAATTGATCTATTGCAACCTCTGACCTTAGCTTAATTGTTCACAAAGGGCTAACAGTACGACTGATGAATCAATGGCTTACAGAGAGCACTGGGACTTTGTCGCTTGGGAGAATGTGACAGACTGTCAAAAATGTTTAATATGAACCTTTAAGCTAGCGAAACGATTCAGTCCACATCCAAGCAGGCAGTCTTCAGACACCACTACGCTGAAGGCCCCTGGGCAAGTGCGATGGAAATAGTTGAGCAAGATGTGTCGTTCCACAGAAAGCCTCACTTATTCCAATGGGGCGTGACTTCCTTGTGGATCTTGTCCTTTTGGGAGCCTCTAGCCCGCAATGACTAAATCATTCCTTCTTTATCTATTTATTGAAACATTAATCCATCCTGCAATAGGTGCTCGGAATGGAGAACAGCTTCCATGACAACTTTTATAAGGACCACTTAAAACCTCATATCCCTGCATGATCACTGAGGTCTTTGCAGGAGCCACTGTTAGTGGTCATGTTTCAGAAGCTCGGCTCGTATTAGAATTACCCTATAAATAAATAAATAAATAAATAAATAAAATGTAGCCAGCAAGTATAATGGAGCACCAGGGTCTTTATTTCCCCAAAAAAGATTACACTTAGGGTTAGCTTACATAAAGTTGGAGAGAGGGCAAAAACAGTCCAAGTTACATAAAAAATCTTGTACAAACAATTATTGTGGGATTGGCAGTTTTTTAAATTATATTATTTATTATATTATTTATATCCCGCCCTTCCTCCCAGCAGGAGCCCCGGGGGGGGGGGAACAAAAGCACTAAAACACTTTAAAACATCATAAGAACAGACTTTAAAATACATTAAACAAGACATCTTTAAAAACATTTTTTTAAGAAACTTCAAAGACATCTAAAAAAAAGAAGAAAAAGAAAAGGTTAAAAACATGTCAAGAAAGGTTTAAAAACATATTAAAAAAGCAATTCCAACACAGACGCAGACTGGGATAAGGTCTCAACGTAAAAGGCTTGTTGAAAGAGGAAGGTCTTCAATAGGTGCCAAAAAGATAACAGAGATGGTGCCTGTCTAATTTTAAGGGGAGGGAATTCCACAGGGACTGGAATCCTACAGTTGTAGCTAACCTCTTTGGAGACTGACACAGGCAAGGCCATGCATCCAGAAATCAATCTTCTTGTATTTTCCCTCACATCAATTTGCATTGCTGAGTCACTTTTTGGGCACAATCCACCTCACCTTTCTGCCGGGCTGGAGTGAGTTGGATGTGCAGGGTCCCCGGCTATGCCAGCCAACTCCTGGCTGAGCCGTGGTGCCACCAGGAGCCTGCTGGCAATGCCAGGGGTCCACAGGGATGACCAGCCCAGTGGACAGAGGGCTGGCAGAAGCCAGGGGAAGCCCAGAAAATGGGCTGTTCTGGAGGCATGAGGGGGAGCCGCGGTGGGGGGATTTATGCAAGATCCTCCTCGTGTTCAGAGCCATCTCCTGGGTCCTGCTCAACCTTGAAACTCCGCCGACCAAAGGCCAGCACAGTAAAAAAATTGTAATGGGCCTCTTCGGTGAGCATTTACTCCCCAGGAGGCCAATTTGTGGGAGCTAGCACCTCCCGGCCGGCTCATGCGCATGGCGTTCAACTGAGCTGGTGGCTTCCAAGCAAGAGGACAATCCCGCAGAGCTTTCCCCCGGCTCCTCCTGCGCCAGCCCCCCTTCTCTTGGCTCTCTGGAATTTGGATTGCCCTGCCCGCCCAGAAGCATGCATGATATCGTGTTGCTCCTTTGCTGCAAGGGAAGATACCATAAAGCCTGGTGAGAGGTAGATTTGTTATTAAATCTGGATTACACTGTTCATGTGAGGTAGCATTATCTTCCCCCCCCCTGCATTTTAGCCTGTGTCTTTCTATGATCTACCAGTCAAGTATGTGATTGTATTTCACCTCAACAAAACCTTAAAATTACACACCTATTGTTCCTGAGCTAAGCCCATATTCACAATGATGCAGGCACCTCCTATTGCTCCTTTCGCCACCATTTGATAGGGCTCCAGCTATCATTTACAGGTTGATGAATGAGTAATAGGATTAGAAAGTCACCTCTCTGAAACACTGTAATTGTCACATTGGGTGAATTGACAAAAGGGACCGGGCAACAGAGAGGTGCTCCTAAAAGAAAACACATGTTCAGCTTGCACTCCACAGGTGAGAATGCTTCAGGGAACCAGGAATGGCTAGACTACTCTGCTCAAAAGACTCGCTGCATACCAGATCACAATTCCATCACTTAGGGATGGTTCACGCCTGTGTATATGTCACTGGCTTTCTTTATTTAGGGTGTTCTATCCGCAGTGGCTCATTTCTACTAGGGAAGGCTGACAAATTTGATTCACTTTGCATTTCAAGCCGAATCTATCAATATCTAAAAAATGAGAACCGAAACATTCTTCAAAATTCACACTTATTCGAATTTTTCAATGCAGTTCACCAACCACTGTCTACAAAAATGCATATGTTAGGGGAAAGTATCCATGGAAACAAACATGAGTGAAAATAGCATACAAACATACAAGCAACATATGATGAGAAATTGCTCATACACTAGTCAAACCTGCCTGCAAAATAATGTGTACATTAGAAGAAATTTGCACTAAAATGCTGGGATTTTTTAATGAGGATTTCATTTTTTTAAAAAAAGGAAATTGCTACAGAAATCAAGAGAACTGAATTTAAGACTGGAAAAATGAAAAACTGACAGAACCAAACTGGAGAGATCTTGCTATCCCTAATTTACTCACACCATTCAATGGTAAATAAGCATGTAGGAACCAGGTATTTGGGGTGTCAAAAGAAATTTAAGTAAGGTTGTTTGCAGGGGTGAATGCTGCAGCTCAGCTCAAGTGGGCCAACCACCTTAATTCTATTCACATGCACACACACTCTCATCACCCCATCCTGATCCCCAAGGGATACTCCAACCACCACCCATTATCCCAGGTGACCTTCAGTTTCTTCTTCAATTTAGAAAGAACTTGCAAAGGGTGGAAAAGCAAGCAAGCCATGCAGTTAGGTCGTGCCACTCCCACTCTTTAGTGGGGGTGAATTTGCCACACATACCGTTTGGGGAGATGACTTGAGTTGATCTCTCCCAGGGGCAGTAGTGTAGTGGCAAATTCAGAAGTGCAGGTCCCTTCATATAAATCTCAGCCATCCCCCTCCCCGGTTTGTTTGTTTGTTTGTTTGTTTGTTTCGCTGTGGAGTTGAGAATGAGATCCTTGATCATGCCTAGGAACCAATACGCATGAAAGAGGAGAGTGTTAGCTACCAAGAAGAATCTTCTCAGTGTTTGACTCACCTCATTTCACTCTGCTTGGCTCCAATCTGCAGGAAAGGTCAAGGAAGCATGTTAGAAGACTCTTTTCAGTAGCTAACACACTCCCCTTTCATGCTCATTGGCTTGTAGGATGCTGGAGACTTTGGGACCCTGCTCCCAAAAAAGTAAAGGGTCCAAGATCCCCTGAGACCCTGCACAACTACACTCCTACCCAGGGCTAAGATTGCCCAATAGGAAGAGGGCAATCAGGCTGCTATTTAAGCTTGCTCCACCCCTCCACTTCCTTCTTCTTTTTTGAGGAACTCACTGTTCCTCCCTCTGCAGTGTGTGTGTGTATGTGTGTTACTCGTCGCTCTTTCTTTTTCACCTACTCCACACTGTAGGGTTCTGTTATTTGTTCTTGATGCATGTTCGTCTTTGGTCTGTTTGGCGTTCAGTTTGGGCAGATAAGGGAATTTAAGAACTTAACTGACAGGCAGGCTGAGGCATCATTGGGTTAAGTGAGTCACCTTCCACAGCCTTCGGCTTGGGGAGTCCTGTCTTTAGGCCTGGCACACACACCTTGGTGAGCTCTGGAGAGCAGGGCCTAGGTGTGCCTTTTGGTTTCACACACCCAAGGCTCACTTAGCAAAGAGGGCGACTTGTCTCCCATTCCTTGGCTCTTGGCTGGGCAGCCGCCAAATGCAGCTGTTTACATGCCCAGGGGAATGGAGGAATGCTTTCCTCATATATGTTAATTCAAAGCCGCCAAATTTGGTTTTTGTTTGGCAAATCTTCTATTGCTATCTTTGAATAAATACAATATTTTCACCATTACTGTGTCTGAAGACTGTCTCAAGAGTCTTCTTCCCATTTTAGACTCTCAACCAAAGTGTTTTAATTGGAGAAGTGCTGTAAGCTCAGTCACAGAACATGTGCTTGGCATGCAAAAAGGCCCGATCCTCAGCATCTCCAGGTAGGACTGGGGAAAGGCCCCTGTCTGGAATCCTGGACAGCTACTGCCAGTCAGTGTTGACAATACAGAGGTAGATGGCTGATTGAAGGCTACGCTGACTAGGGATGATGGGAGTTGTAGTACAATGACTCCTGGTCAGGTTCTACATCTCCGGCATAGACCAGTGTTCTTCAGCCTTGGGTTTCCATATGTTGTTGGACTTCAACTCCTATCATCCGTGACCATTGGCTAAGCTGATTGGGGCTGATGGGAATTGGACTCAGACAATATCTGGAGGGCCACAGGTCCCCCATCCCTGGTCTACAATGACTGGCAGTTGCTATTCAGGGTTTCAGGGTCTCTTAGCCCTACTTGGAGATGCCAGGAATTGAACAAAAGACCTTCTACGTGCCAAACAGTACCAATGAGTTCTGGTCCCTCCCCTATTTTTAGCTGCTAGAGTGCACTAGACTTTTGCATTCACAACCATTATTTTTATCTTTCTACTTTCTCAAAGATTGTGTCCATCACTCTGTTTCAGAAACAGAAAGTCTCTTAATATCAGATTTCTTGTTCTGAGCAGAAAGCTTGAAGAAGAAGAAACCGCAGAGACGAGTCCAGGCCTCATTTACCACTGATTATTTTTGCTCCGAGTCTTCCACTCTGCTAATAGGTTTCAATGGAAAAGGCCAAAAGCTGAAATTTATTTTTAATTTACAATTTTCATTATCCTGCTCCTTTGGCTCAGAACAGCAGTCCCACAAGGCCAGCTATTAACTCCATAACATGGTATAATAGAGTAAGATCATTCAGAGGTTTCTTTTTTCCCCTTCTTTTAGACTGGAGATATTATGACAGGAAGTAGTGACTAACTCTGCAGAACTTCCTGCTGGCTTAGAACAATTTCACACTCTTCTGGAGTTTGTCCTTTTTGTCATGCCTATAGGCAAACGGGGCCGTCTTTGACAGCAGCCTGGTCCTACTGGAGGAGAAAGCCAGACAGAAAGAGAAGCATCTAGAGCAGTGGTTCCCATACCTTTCCCTCCACAGACCACTTGATAATTGCTCTTGGCAGACCACTTAATGATTTTTCTACCTGTTGTAGCAATGACCATGCACTATGCCAGACACTGTATTATTTTCAATTGTATTTTTATTGCTTCTGTTTTTCCTTGCATGCTGTATTTTATTGTATTAAAATGTGGATGCCATAGAAATGCAATATTAAAAAAGCAATACAAATACAATTAAAATGAATATGAACCTTTTCAACCACAAACCCACAGACTTGCCACAGACCACCTAAATGCAGCTCATGGACCGCACTTTGAGAACCCCTGATCTAGAGAGAAGTTGGAAGCAGGAGGAAATGGAAAGGGAATGGAGATGGCTCCCTGGTGGTGCTACAGATGTCGCTGGAGTAAAACTCCCATCAGCCTTGACCTGTGGCCTTCTTTCTTAGGTTGCTGGGAGTTATAGTCCAACAACATCTGGAGGGCCACACCTTCCCCCATCCCTGCCATATCTAACTGTACTCCAACTGACTCTAAGCCAAAGAACATGGAAATTCATTTGTGCCCTATCACATTGCTTGTGCTTCCCCCTCTCCTCCCTCCATTCTTTCCCCCATGTTTAAAGGGGCCTACTCCTTTTCCCTTATGCCTATGTTATACGGTAAAACACCATCAAAGAGTCTTATGACCCCTTGAGTTCATGCATTTCAACAGCTGCTATTTATTTACCAGGGACAGTCCCCCTATTCTAGTTCCTTCCGTCTGGCAGAATTGCTGTCTCTGCCTTATGTCTTACATCTGCACTGAAGGCACCTTGTTAAATTGCTTTCGTCAAAGTTAGTAGCATTGTCATTCTTCAAGGTTCGGCTCCTGCCCAAGGTCGCTGGCACTTAAAGTTTCTGAGTGGATGCATCTTATCTCCAGCGCAGATGAAAATCAAAGGCTTGCGTATGAACAGTAAGGCCATGTGTCCACCTTTGCAGAGGACAGCCCTCTACAGGCATCATCTGTGTGAAGCGCTGACCAGATTAAGTCCAATTTAAAGATAATCCTAGGAAGGAAGAGCAGGGCCCTGGAGGCTGCTCATCCTCAGTGAACACCTGGACTGAAGACTGAGCAAGTATAGAGGTCGTATGGACACAGCCTTCATCACTATGATGGATCAGGGCAAAGGCCTGTCTAGCATTCTGTTCCCAGGAAGGCCAACCAGGTGCTTATAGGAAGCCCTGCAACCTGGACCTGAGTGCAACAGCATTCTTCCTCCCCTGCGATACCCAACAACTGATATTCAGAAGCATACTGAGTCTGAATTTTAGTTCTGTTTATATCCAAATTTGCATCTATACATATATATTACCATGAGCAAATTTTATGCAGACTGATCTGCATAAATGGCTCCCCTATAGGCAAGGATGGGAACCTGTGGCCCTCCAGATGCTGTTTGATTCCAGTTCTCATCCGGTCTAGCCAGCATGGCTAATAGTCAGGGATGATGGGAGTTGTAGTACCAGAAATATCCGAAGGGCACAAATTTCCCATCTCTGCTATAAGGCACTCTGCAGTTCACACTCTACCACTCAAAACATACTACAGCTGCTGAGATAGGTTATCGCTAGGGATGGGAGGAGAAGTTCGATTCACTCCTCGTTTAAAGCTGGGTCTATCAAATTCGCTCTTTCCAAAACAGTATAAGAACCAAAACCCAGCCATCCTCCACAAGCTAGAGGAAGCCCCAGCTGATGAAGCGTCAAGGCGAGTTAAGTAGCAGAGCGAGTTCAGCAGCAGGGCGAGGAGGCCAGGACCCACCACTCTGCCCTTCTGTTCCGTGACCTCAACTAAACCACAGTCTCCAACCTATTGACGTAATAAACCTCAAACAAAACTATGCAGGTAAGAAGCCAGCAGGCGTGTGGGAGCTTTCCAGTGTTTTGCACCGCCTGCAGCATGTACGACTATCTGCCTGTTGGACAGCAGTCGTGGATGTGCTCTCGGTGCAATGAGCTCCTGGCTCTCCGGGAACGACTTCATTTCCTTGAGGCCAAGGTGGCAGACCTGGAAAAGCTGAGAGAGGCAGAGAGGTGTGTGGAGGAGGCCTTCAGGGACGTTATAGCTGTGTCCCACTCCAGCAATGATAGCTCTCCTGCTATCATGGAGAACGATGGTCTCGGGGAAGGAGAGCATCCAGCTGAGAAAGAGGGAAACGATCCCTTAGAAGGGACCCATTCCTTGGGGGATGAGCAGCTATCCTCTCGTGCCGAGGATATATCTCCAGGGGGTGGAGGGATCCTTGTAGTGGGTGATTCGATCATTAGGAACATAAACAGTGGGGTGTGTGATGAGCGTGTAGACCACAAGGTGTTTTGCCTGCCTGGTGCGAAGGTTGCGGATATTGCCCGTCGTTTAGATAGTTTGGTAGACAGTGCTGGGGAGGAGTCAGTGGTTGTGGCGCACGTTGGCACCAACGACATGGGGAAATGCAGCCGTGAGGTCCTGGAAGCAAAATTTAGGTTGCTAGGTAGGATGCTGAAAGCCAGGACCTCCAAGGTGGCTTTCTCTGAAATGCTACCGGTTCCACGCGCAGGCCCAGCCAGACAGGCCCAGCTTCGCAGTCTCAATGCGTGGATGAGACGATGGTGTCGGGTGGAAGGGTTTAGATTTGTTAGGCACTGGGGAACATTTTGGGACAAGCCGGGCCTGTACAAAAGGGACGGGCTCCACTTGAACCAGAATGGAACCAGACTGCTGGCACTTAAAATTAAAAAGGTAGCAGAGCAGCTTTTAAACTGACTGAGGGGGGAAACCCGACAGGAGCTGAGAAAGGTCCAGTTCGGAATAAATCTCCCCCCTGGGATAAAAACCAAAGAAATGATGAAATTTTAAAAGGGGTAGGCCTAGAAGTAGGCATTGTGAGAGCAGGGGCACAGGATATAAATTCAGAAGAGCAAAATTACCACAGGCCAAACCACAAGTGCCAAAGACACTTGAAGAGAGACACTGCTTACAAGTGCCTGTACGCTAATGCTAGGAGCCTGCGAACCAAGATGGGAGAACTGGAGTGCTTGGTCTTAGAGGAGAGCATTGATATAGTGAGCATAATGGAGACCTGGTGGAATGGAGAAAACCAGTGGGATACGGTTATCCCTGGATATAAACTATATCGGAAGGACAGGGAAGGACGTATTGGTGGCGGAGTCGCTCTATACGTGAAAGAAGGCATTGAATCCAGCAAGCTCGAAACCCCAAAAGAGGCAGACTCCTCCACAGAATCGTTGTGGGTGGTGATACCATGCCCCAGGAGGGACTTAATACTGGGAACGATCTATCGTCCCCCTGATCAAAATGCTCAGGGAGACCTTGAGATGAGATATGAAATTGAGGAAGCATCCAAACTAGGAAATGTGGTAGTAATGGGTGACTTCAACTACCCGGACATAGACTGGCTGCATATGTGTTCCAGTCATGACAAAGAAGCAAAGTTTCTAGATATTCTAAATGACTATTCCCTAGACCAATTGGTCATGGAACCGACCAGAGGGACGGCAACCCTGGACTTAATCCTCAGTGGGGACCGGGACCTGGTGCGAGATGTAAGTGTTGTTGAACCGATTGGGAGCAGTGACCACAGTGCTATTAAATTAAACATACATGTAAATGGCCAATTGCCAAGAAAATCCAACACGGTCACATTTGACTTCAAAAGAGGAAACTTCACAAAAATGAGGGGATTGGTAAAAAGAAAGCTGAAAAACAAAGTCCAGAGGGTCACATCACTCGAAAATGCTTGGAAGTTGTTTAAAAACACTGTATTAGAAGCTCAACTGGAGTGCATACCGCAGATCAGAAAAGGTACCGCCAGGGCCAAGAAGATGTCAGCATGGTTAATGAGCAAAGTCAAGGAAGCTCTTAGAGGCAAAAAGTCTTCCTTCAGAAAATGGAAGTCTTGTCCGAATGAAGAAAATAAAAAAGAACACAAACTCTGGCAAAAGAAATGCAAGCAGACAATAAGGGATGCTAAAAAAGAATTTGAGGAGCACATTGCTAAGAACATAAAAACCAACAACAAAAAATTCTATAAATACATTCAAAGCAGGAGACCATCTAGGGAGGCGATTGGACCCTTGGATGATAAGGGAGTCAAAGGCGTACTAAAGAACGATAAGGAGATTGCAGAGAAGCTAAATGAATTCTTTGCATCTGTCTTCACAGTGGAAGATATAGGGCAGATCCCTGAACCTCAACTAACATTTGCAGGAAGGGATTCTGGGGAACTGAGACAAATAGTGGTAACGAGAGAGGAAGTTCTAGGCTTAATGGACAATATAAAACCTGACAAATCACCGGGCCCGGATGGCATCCACCCGAGAGTTCTCAAAGAACTCAAATGTGAAATTGCTGATCTGCTAACTAAAATATGTAACTTGTCCCTCGGGTCCTCCTCCGTGCCTGAGGACTGGAAAGTGGCAAATGTAACGCCAATCTTCAAAAAGGGATCCAGAGGGGATCCCGGAAATTACAGGCCAGTTAACTTCTGTCCCTGGAAAACTGGTAGAAAGTATTATTAAAGCTAGATTAACTAAGCACATAGAAGAACAAGCCTTGCTGAAGCAGAGCCAGCATGGCTTCTGCAAGGGAAAGTCCTGTCTCAGTAACCTATTAGAATTCTTTGAGAGTGTCAACAAGCATATAGATAGAGGTGATCCAGTGGACATAGTGTACTTAGACTTTCAAAAAGTGTTTGACAAGGTACCTCACCAAAGACTTCTGAGGAAGCTTAGCAGTCATGGAATAAGAGGAGAGGTCCTCTTGTGGATAAGGAATTGGTTAAGAAGCAGAAAGCAGAGAGTAGGAATAAACGGACAGTTCTCCCAATGGAGGGCTGTAGAAAGTGGAGTCCCTCAAGGATCGGTATTGGGACCTGTACTTTTCAACTTGTTCATTAATGACCTAGAATTAGGAGTGAGCAGTGAAGTGGCCAAGTTTGCTGACGACACTAAATTGTTCAGGGTTGTTAAAACAAAAAGGGATTGTGAAGAGCTCCAAAAAGATCTCTCCAAACTGAGTGAATGGGCGGAAAAATGGCAAATGCAATTCAATATAAACAAGTGTAAAATTATGCATATTGGAGCAAAAAATCAATTTCACATATACGCTCATGGGGTCTGAACTGGCGGTGACCGACCAGGAGAGAGACCTCGGGGTTGTAGTGGACAGCACGATGAAAATGTCGACCCAGTGTACGGCAGCTGTGAAAAAGGCAAATTCCATGCTAGCAATAATTAGGAAAGGTATTGAAAATAAAACAGCCGATATCATCATGCCGTTGTATAAATCTATGGTGCGGCCGCATTTGGAATACTGTGTACAGTTCTGGTCGCCTCATCTCAAAAAGGATATTCTAGAGTTGGAAAAGGTTCAGAAGAGGGCAACCAGAATGATCAAGGGGATGGAGCGACTCCCTTACGAGGAAAGGTTGCAGCATTTGGGGCTTTTTAGTTTAGAGAAAAGGCGGGTCAGAGGAGACATGATAGAAGTGTATAAAATTATGCATGGCATTGAGAAAGTGGATAGAGAAAAGTTCTTCTCCCTCTCTCATAATACTAGAACTCGTGGACATTCAAAGAAGCTGAATGTTGGAAGATTCAGGACAGACAAAAGGAAGTACTTCTTTACTCAGCGCATAGTTAAACTATGGAATTTGCTCCCACAAGATGCAGTAATGGCCACCAGCTTGGACGGCTTTGAAAGAAGATTAGACAAATTCATGGAGGACAGGGCTATCAATGGCTACTAGCCGTGATGGCTGTGCTGTGCCACCCTAGTCAGAGGCAGCATGCTTCTGAAAACCAGTTTCCGGAAGCCTCAGGAGGGGAGAGTGTTCTTGCACTCGGGTCCTGCTTGCGGGCTTCCCCCAGGCACCTGGTTGGCCACTGTGAGAACAGGATGCTGGACTAGATGGGCCACTGGCCTGATCCAGCAGGCTCTTCTTATGTTCTTATGTTCACAATTTGCACGTATCCAAATTTTGCAATGCAGTTCTCCAACCAAACACTGTTTCCAAGAATGCATATGTTAAGGAAAAGTGTGCATAGTAATGACTATATCAGGGAAGATAACACATAAAATGCATTATATGATGACAAATTGCTTGCAGAAATGTATAATTAGTCAAAACTGCATACAAAAATGTGTTTATTAGGAGAAAATCACACTATGTTGAAGAATTTTCATGAGTATTTTTTTTAAAAAAAAAATGCAAACTGCTGCAGGAATGTGGAGAATTGAGGTTAAGATTGGAAAAATCTTGGGAAAAACTGGGAGAACCGAAATTGACAGATCATTCCATCCTTAGTTTATTTATTTAAGACATTTATATACCACTTACTCATTCACATTTCTAAGTAGTGTACATAAAACAAACCATATATAAAATGAAACAATAAAATCATCATAAGACTGAACTAAATCATTGCCACCAGTTATTACCAATTCAAAATATATTGCACAATAATCCTGTATTTTTCTAGAATGTCTTTAGCAAAATTGCCTTCTTTGGATCTTAAATAGTGGGGAGGTGATTGGGTAGTAAGAACTGAGGCATTCGAAAACATGCCTCTATTATCATCTATGACAGGTGTGAAGAACCTCCTATGGCCTTCCAGATGTTGCTGGGTTACTGCTTCCATCACCCTGACCATTGGCCATGCTGGCTGGGGGATCAAGCTGATGGGAGTTGGAATCCAACAGCATCTGGAGGACCGCTGGGTCCCCACCTCTGATCTATGAGACAGTGGACAATATGTAAAAATGGAACTTTGAAACTTCTATTATCCTCAGTGCTAAACAGATGGACATCCACTTTACACCTTGATTTGCTACTTTAGACCTCTCCTCCTCCTCCTGATACCCCAGCACACAGCTGTACATTTTCTTTGAGGAAAATGTAACACACACACACACACACACAAATTCAATAGGAAAACAATTCACTACACCCACATCTCTTCATAGGTGAAATCCAGAGCAAAGGCCCTCTGTTTTGGCATTTTAGAAATCTAATTCGAAAGAGTTTGACAATCCACTGATGTAATACGGGTCAGCTGCATATTGACAGGGTGTTAATTTCAATTGGTGTCAGCATTGCCTGGTTTGAGTGTTAATGTCAATTAGCACCTTACTGCATAACCTCAAAAAATTCTCCTCTTGTTAGCGGAGAGAGGTCAAAGCCACTGCATTTAAAACACCCCAGGTTGGCTGACAGAATAAATGTCACAAGAAAAAGAGAAGAGTAAAAAGCGCCTAGCTGTGAATTTGGAGTTCACTAGGAACCTCAATCTCTCTCCTCCACCTCTTGCCCCTGACTTTATTCCTGCTATTAGTGTGTGTATCATGTTGGAGGGAAAGGCTAATTAATGCTAAGACTCTTCAAAATATTTTTTTCAGCCACTCTGAACCTCTAAGGAGATCCAGTGTGGTGTAGTGGTTAAGGTGCTGGACTACAGCCTGGGAGACCAGGGTTTGAATCCCCACATAGCCATGAAGCTCACTGGGTGACCTTGGGCCAGTCACTGCCTCTCAGCCTCATGAAAACCCTATTCATAGGGTCGCCATAAGTTGGAATTGACTTGAAGGCCTCTGGGTTTTGCATTCTGCATCACAGAGCTGACTATAATTCAGTCATCATTGCAACGCACCTAGTTACAAAAATATCAAGCAGCTTTTATAGCAAGTCACAGCACTGGCCTGTCTAGCAGGAAGGTCACTTCTGCATTGCCAAATAAATAAACAAACAAACAAAGAGGAAATGTGTCACCAAAAACAGAGGAGTCAAATTGGCATAAATCTGCATATGCTAATTTATATGTACAGGTGCAAATTTAGAAACACTGCCACTTACTGTGATTTAAATAGAAATACAGTATGTGTCTCCATAGTGGGGAAGGCTATGGTCTGAAAGCCCATGAGGCCACTACCTTGCTGAAGCTAAGCAGGTCTGGGTCTGGTCAGTGCCTAGATAGGAAACTGCTTGGGAACTGCAGGTATGCCACCTTGAGTTCCTTGATGAAAGAAAGGTAGGATATAAATGTAAAAGATACATAAATTTACAAATAAATGTTGTAGTGGGGAAGACTGTGGCCCCAACTGCTAGAGTGGTTTAACAATAAATCCTTCTTCCCAGTTAACTCTGGGAATTGTAGCTGTAGGAGGGGAGAAGTGCATCCTAACATCTTAGCATCATTAACAAACTACAGTTCCTGGTACTCTTTCTGGGGGAAGCCATGACTGATTAAAGTGGTATGATAGGGCTTTAAATGCTTAGTGCAGATGGGGCCTTTGACCAAGTAACCTGTGTGTCAACTCTTTGGGCACTCACTGTTGATGAGCAACTTCAAGGCCTCTGACCTCTCTTCAAATGATTCTTTAACTTCAAACTGGACTTGAATTAGGTAGCCATGGGTGTCCACAGGACCTATCCTCAAGACCTTTACACCTTGGAACTGCTTAACACCCCCCAAGGGCCTCTGATGCAGTGGTTTACCCTAAAATAGGGATGGGTAACCAGTAGCCTTCCAGATGTTGTTTGACTTACAACTCCCATCGTCCCTGACCACTGGCCATGATGTCTGGGGCTGATGGAGTCCAGCCACATCTGGGAGGCCACAGATCTCCTACCCCTGCTCTAAAATAATAATTAAAAAAAATCTACAGCCTGGTTTAGCAGGCCAATAAGTTAAAGCACTCCACATCCCCCCCCCAAAAGGAGTGAGAAAAACCCTCCTTAAACATAACAGATGGTATCACAAGAATTGTTTTGAAAATACTTATGACATGTTCCAACATCTTTCAATTAAATATACAAATTTGCCACTTGCCTTCTGTGTTTACTTCGCCAACCTGTGGATTCCCAGGTGTGGCCAGGTATAACATCACAAATGTTTATCGCTTCTCAGCTTCTCAGATGCTGTGCTGGAATTATGTACAAGCAACTGAAGCAGTGAAGCACTTATCATCTCTTGGCATGCTCAACAAATTGACTAAGCAGATTTATGCCACACACCCTGTGCTGGCGGACCACACCTTTGGTGTGCTCCCTTTGAAAGCCAGAAAATGATCCGCTTGCTAGCTTCATATGTTTTATTTTTATTTTTAAATATATTCCAAATATGTTGGGCAGACAAGTTGTGGGTCGGGGCAGGACCACTGAGATCTTCATGTTGGAGCAGAGCCCTAGCCAGAAAAATATATATCTCAGGTTCCAAAGCTGCTACATGTTTCCATTTAATTAGCAAGCTCTTAAAATGAGTAATTTGTATGAGCAAATGCTTCTTAGTGGTTTCATAATACCACAACTCATGTTTCTTGGCACTGGAAACAAAAAAACAACAACAATACAAAACCCAACGACATCAAAACATGTCGAAATCAAGCCAGGCAATGCCTTCCTTGTTTTGACATGGAAAAAGGTGCCAGGTGGGAAGAACATCGAACCCTGAAGGCTTTAGGAGGCAATGAATTTCAGCGAACTGAACCCAGCTGTTCCATTCGAAGTAGCTAGCTCTGAATCAGGTTCATCAAGGTTCATGTGAAGTTCGGTAGGAGCTCCAGTCCACAACCAGAAACATTGCCCAGAGAGCTTTTTCCCACAAGATCCCACACCACCCGAAAGAAAGAAAGAACCTCTTCCATGCGCTATTTATTTATTATTATTTTAACAAACTGTATCTACCACTTGACTGTAATAAAACTTCAAAGTGGCAAAAATCCATAAAACATTATCAATAAAAGACAGCCAAAAACAGATGTGAAAAAACATCCAAAAACTAATGGAAATTAGTTAAAAAGAGATTTAAATAACATGTTTGGATGGGCTTGCCTAAACAAAAATATTGGATTCTGGGAAAAGTACAGCAAAGGCACCTGCCTGGTGTCAATAGGCAGGGAGTTCCAAAGAGTAGACACACCCACACGAAAAGATCAGTTGCTTACAGCTGTAGAATGGGTATTATGCAGCAGCTGCAACAGTGCCAGTTTTGCAGACTGAAGTGGCCAAGTGGGTGTTGGAATATGTGGTTCAACTCCAACTTGTGGGTTGAGGCTGCATGGGGTTAAAAAGCATAGCTAGAGAGGAGACCTGATTGCTAGGCTAATATCTATCCTTTGATCTCCTGCTGACTCTCCCTTCCTGCTAGACTGATATGCATAGAATGTTGACCACATCTCCTTCTTTCTTTTCTCTTGAGAGGGAGAGCAGACATCTCTTTGTCTCTCCCTCTCCTCCAAGCGTGAGGGCAAACACTAGGCTTAGTGTTTGCATCTCCAACTTAGCTAGTTAACTAGATGTAGAACTCTTTCCTATCAAGTATGTACTTCCAGAATAAAGTAGTTATTTCTTATTTTAAAGCTTAAAGTCTCTGTCTGACTAATTCCAGAGAAGGTGTAATCTTTAGCAAAGATTCACACACACAAAGGCTCACTCAGATGCCCCATTCCCAATTTTGCTACAGTGGGCATATATGGGGTAAGGGTTGTGAGGAACTGGACATCGGGTGTACATCAGGTGGGCATGGCTTGGCAAAAACATCCTCGCAGGCCAAATGGGGAAGACTGTTAGGTAGAGGTTCCCCAGTGCTATGTTAAAGGCTGTTGTTTGAAAGGAAGCAATGGCAAGCCTATGAATTTGGAAGTTATATGAACATCCACCCACAACACATCCCATATCTGTAGGCTGCGTAATTCAACATGGCAAAATTGGTGATAGATTCAGTGTTGCCCCCAGCAACTAGAATTCAGTGGTATACAGCCTCAGAATGTGGAGGTTCTATTTATTTAGAATACTTACAGCTTGCTTAATAGCCCTGGAAGGCTCTCAGAATAAAAATCATATTCAAGGCTGGTATCAGGAATAGAATTAGAATGGTGTCGCTCCTGTGCCAGGATGATTCAGATGTTTTTTCCTGCCCTGACCCTTCATTTTCCTTGGTGATGACCTTTTCGGCTTCCACTTGCTAGGCAGCAGAGCTCTCTGATGACCTCTGAGGCAAGGGATGAGTAGTGCTGCAGCAAATTCAGAAGTTCAGGGTCCCTTCATGATTTGTCATGCCACGTCGTCTCACAGCCATGCCCCCTCACTTGTTTGTTTGCTCTCCGTTGTCCTAACCAAACTCCTCAATCCTTCCCGTACATGCCTTTTCCCACAACAACAGGCATCCCTAGGAGCCAATCAGTATGAAAGGGGAATGTGTTAGCTGCTGAGAAGAGTCTTCTCAGTGGCTGACTCACCTCATTTCACTCTAATTGGCTCCAGTCAGCAGGAAAGGAGAAGGAAGCATGTTAGAAGATTCTTCTCAGTGGTTAACACACTCTGCTTTCATGCTGATTGGCTTGTAGGTTGCTGGATACATAGGGACCCTGCTCCCCAAAAAGAAAGGAATCTAAGACACCACCACCCCCAACCCTGGATGACTACATCCCTGCAAGGGAGTAGGTCTGGAACCTTTTCAGCCTAGGATGGAGGCAAGTCTTTCCCAATGATACAGCTCTCTTCTGCCATAAATCTGTCTAACCCCCTTTTAAAACCATCCAAAGCCGAACTATCTCTGAGTTTAGAGATGTGGTGATATGTGGCCGGTATGTGGGTTCCAAGAGTGTACTCTGAAATAAGAGAGACAGTCAGCTACTCTGCTTTACCACATAGGCTAAAAGCAAAGGCCATTGCAATGCTTTGTTATTGTTGTGTGCCTTCAAGTCGATTACGACTTATGGCAACCCTATGAATCAGTGACCTCCAAGCGCATCTGTCGTGAACCGCCCTGTTCAGATCTTGTAAGTTCAGGTCTGTAGCTTCCTTAATGGAATCAATCCATCTCTTGTTTGGCCTTCCTCTTTTTCTATTCCCTTCTGTTTTCCCCAGCTTTATTGTCTTTTCTAGTAAATCACGTCTTCTCATGATGTGTCCAAAGTATGATAACCTCAGTTTCATCATTTTAGCTTCTAGTGACAATTCTGGTTTAATTTGTTCTAACACCTTATTGGTCTTTTTCGCAGTCCATGGTATGCGCAAAGCTCTCCTCCAACACCACATTTCAAATGAGTTGATTTTTCTCTTATCCGCTTTTAAAAGGGGCACTTCAAATCTGAATAGACAGAACAGAAGTCTGGGTATAATAATGCCTAAACAAACATTTTTAACTAAAAGTGCTCCTCCTGCAGTAACCTAAAAAGGACATATCCTATCCCACCCAACTAAAAGATAAACACCACTTAAGAGCAAAGTGCCTGAGTAAATAGAAACATCTTCATCTAGCAGCTCAAGGAGGATAGCAATGGCACTAGGCACATCTCTATGGAGGGAGCATTCCACAGCCGGGGGTGGTGGTGCCACCATGGAAAAAGGCTGATCTCCTGTTGCCACCCTCTGCACCTGCCTTGGAGGAGCCACACAAAGGAGGGCCTCAGATGACAAACGCGTATTTATTTGTTTGCTTCTCTCCCTCCCACATTTATCCTCACAAAAAAAACCCCTATGAGGTAGGTTAGGCTGAAAGAGAGTGACAGACTCAAGGTCATCCAGTGTGCTTTCTGGTTGAGTGGGGATTTGAACCCTGGTCTCCCAAAGCCCTAGTCAAGCACTCTAACCACTATACTACACTCGTTGACTACCCGTTTCATTGCATTTCTGCCTGTTTGCCTTCCACTCCTGCACTGCAGGAATGTATCACCCAAAAGTTGAGTGAAAAGGGAAAGCAATGTACCATGTTTGGGGAACCTATCAATTTTCACGAGAGAGAGACAGAGAGAGAGAGAGAGAGAGAGAGTTCACTTTCCCGCAAGGAACCATATTGCACTAATTTCCCTTGCTTTTAGAAGCTATCAGTTCCTTTGTGATTTCAGAAGCCATCACACCAATCCCCACTCTCCTCTTAGACCTATTTGCATGCCTAACACAACCAACACACCTCATGTTAAGGAAAAGAGCAAAGACAGCCATGCTGAACAGGTCTGGGAGCAATCCAGAATGAATGACAGTATGCATAGGTCAGCAAGAAAGCGACATAACAGCTGAATACTGGATGTGCTTTTTAATATTGTCGGTCGTTCCTTCTATCGCCCAATCTGAATTATCATAATATCTCTCTTTAGCTTCCTCCAGAAATCTAGATACACTTAAGAACATAATAAATGGCTTGATGGCTCAGACCAAAGATTCATCTAGTCTAGCATCTTGTTTCCCACAGTGGCAAACCAGATTGTCTTCTGTATTCCTTTCCTTCTATCTGTTGTTGTTTGCTAACTCAAGATCTTATCATTCTTAGTATGGGGTCCTCACAGGTCCTTCAGAAATGCTGGGTTCTTTTCCCATCCAGAGACCAACCCTAGAAAGCTCCTCAGTTGCATCTCACCTTTATCACCTCAGGCATCAAGAGTCTTCTTCACAAAGCTCCTTATTATGACTCCACCCCAAAAGCAGCTTGTATATCAGCTAAATACTGCCTAATAAATTACACTCCACCCTTTAAACACTACTGTGGTTAATAGATGACAGCTAAAAGAATTGTTTATAATTAAAGGTAGCCCTGTTATGGCCTGAATGTTCTAACACAAAACATTAATAAAGGTAATAAAATTATCTTGGTTAACAGAATGACATGTACGATTATTATTTGCATAATGCACTTATATATTAATTTCTCCTACCACAACAGTGAGTGAGGATAGGGTTTGGGTCTCTTGGCTGAACTCGCCCATTTGGCATTCCGTTGATTGGCTTGGACGTGTGATAACTCCGTTGGGACCTCATCTTGAAAAGGATATTGTAGATCTGGAAAAGGTTCAGAAAAGGGCAACCCAAATGATCAAAAGGAGGCAAGGTTGTAGCATTTGGGGCTTTTTAGTTTCGAGAAAAAGCGAGTAAGAGGTGACATGATAGAAATGTATAGAATTATGCATGGCATGGAGAAAGCGGATAGAGAGAAGTTTTTATGGTTGGAGGCAGTTCCTGGGGATCACAGGGAAGGGGAGGGTGCTCTTGTGTTCAGGTCCCGCTTCTGGGCTTCCCATTAGGGTATCTGGTTGGCCACATAAGAATAGGATGCTGGACTAGATGGGCCACTGGCCTGATCCAGCAGGGCTCTTCTTAAGTTCTCAAACTGGAATGAAATTTGGTACATACAGCCAGGATCCAGTGTTACATTTCAAGTTACAGTCCCAACCAATTCCGTTGTCAAAAGGGCTGTTCACACATTACACAAGCTGTCTCTGCATATGTAGAAATGTGTGACATGAAATGCACATGTGTAATATAGTGCTCACTTGTTCATTTGTGCAACTTGGCTGTTGCATCCACAGACTGTACACTCATTGAACGTTACATGGGAATTACTTTAGGAGTGTACAGCTGAAATATTTGCGGACACAGATTGTACTCACATTGATTGTGACATGTGACGATGAACATTCCTGTTAGAAAATGCAAAAGGTAGATCTTCTCCCAAGTGAATCCACCAAATCAATTAAGATCAGCTGTTATAGGATCATCTCAGGATATTTCTTCCATCAGAAGGGATCCAGGGAGAGAGGGCCTTTGCAGTGATGTCACTCCATTATTGGAGTGACACCCCCCCCCAAAAGAAACAGATTAATCAAGCACCTACATGATTGACATTTAGGTGCAAAGTCCTTGATATTTACCAGTATTGTTCCTGCTGAAGTCTGGTCTCACTCAGTGCCGCTTTCCTGATTTGGCTGTTTGTCTGCATTTATTTATATTAGCAGCAGTGGGGGGGGGGGTTGGTGTGTGAATTTTACTGTTTGACATTTGTACATCCCTTTGGAAATGTGTTTAGCAGGAAAGCAGCTCAAAGAACATAATAAATGTCTGTCTGCCATCTAGTTGGAGATGTTGGAATGTAAGCTGGTGGGCCATGTTCAGGACATAGGAAGGTGCCATACACTGAGTGCATCTAGTTAGCGTTGTGCACACTGACTGGCAGTGGCTCTCCAGGCTTTCAAGCAGGGAGTCTTTCCCTGCCTTACCTGGAGATGCCGGGGATTGAATTTAGGATCTTCTACTCAGGGGTGTAGCAATGCAGGCAGCAGAGGGAATGAGGGCATTGCCCCCCAAATGATAATTCTGCCCCCCATGAAATTTTCCTTCAGTCCCCAAATTTCTAGCATTGCAGTAACTTAAAACTTCATTTGAGCATTTAGAAATACAGTTTAGGCATCCAAAGAGAGCAGCAGGGCAAAGTTACCACGGGAATGTGAACACAGTAAATACAAGAGTTAAAAGGGTGAATGAACACAAGTCTTGATGGATGGGGGAGGGAATTGGCAAACTTAAGTGTTTGCAATTGGAGGAAGAAAAGGTGGGAAGGGCAGTATTGTTATGCACTGCAGAGCATCTCCCCCTCCCCTGTAATGCTCAACCACCCTCTGTAGGTGGTGGTTGTTATTAGTGCATCTAGTGGGTGTGCCTAGGTTTTGGGACCTAGATTGTGCAGCAGCCTAGCCTAGTCCAGGGCAGGACCTGAGAAAAACTAGAGAGGTGAGTGAACTGGCTCTCCAAAGCCCAGGAAGCCTAATGAGACCTTACTAACTTAGCCTAGGCAATGAGGAGCTGGAAAATTGTGTGTGTGTGTGTGTGTGTGCCTATCTGGGGGGCTTTTGTTCCTTAGTTTGTTAAAAAGTTGAAAAATAATAATGCCTCTTATTTAACTTTTCTCATGCGAACTTCATGAACTACCAAAATAGGGTGTGTGAGATTTGCTGGTAGAGCCATCAGAAGCAGTGTTAGCTGGCTGGTCCAGGGCCTTTCCGTTGAACAGAGATTATGTGCTTGTACAGTTGATTCCAGCACCTGTAGTTCAGAGA
Source organism: Rhineura floridana (assembly GCF_030035675.1). NCBI lineage: Eukaryota > Metazoa > Chordata > Lepidosauria > Squamata > Rhineuridae > Rhineura > Rhineura floridana. The sequence continues at coordinate 31,959,883 of NC_084492.1, read as the reverse complement.
GACATATAGTTCCCATGTGACATGCTGTCAAGCATTTCCTTATGAAAAGTGATGTTCATTGGTATTAATTTATTTTTTAAAGTGAAACTTCTTTTAATTGCTTTCCTAGCACGGCAAAGGAGACCAGGGTAGTTAGTTCTAGACAGTAGCTGACTCAGCAGAACTGAACTCACAGTTCACACGCTTACTAAAATATTATACCTGTACAAGGAAGCCTTTCCAAGCATGCACACTTCATATGAAGCAGGACTCACCTTTGGTGCATCTACAGCTGTGTGTGAAAATTCATTCTCAACTTTGACACGTGTTGACACCATACAGGTGTTCAGTTGTTCATCAGAGAAAAACAAACTTCATAGAATCAAAATAGTAGAGTTGAAAGGGGCCTATAAGGCCATCGAGTCCAACCCCCTGCTCAATGCAGGAATCCAAACTAAAGCATCCCCGACAGGTGTCTGTCCAGCTGCCTCTTGAATGCCTCCAGTGTTGGAGAGCCCATCACCTCCCTAGGCAATTGGTTCCATTGTCGTACCGCTCTAACAGTTACAAAGTTTTTCTTGGTGTTCAGCCAAAATCTGGCTTCCTGTAACTTGAGCACATTATTCTATGTCCTGCACACTGGGACGATCAAGAAGAGATCCTGGCCTTCCTCTGTGTGACAACTTTTCAAGTACTTGAAGAGTACTATCATTTCTCCCCTCATTCTCAAGGCTAAACTTGCCCAATTCTTTCAGTGTCTTCTCATAGGTCTTTGATTACAAGTCCACATATCATCCTTGTTGCCCTCTTCTGAACCTGTTCCAGTTTGTCCACATCCTTCTTAAAGTGTGGTGTCCAGAACTGGATGCAGTACTCAAGATGAGGCCTAACCAGTGAATAGAGGGGAACCACTGCTTCACACAGTTTGGAAACTATACTTCTTGTTAATGCAGCCTAAAATAACATTTGCCTTTTTTGCAGCCACAAAGATCCTTCTCACATGTAGTATTGCTGAGCCAAGTATTGCTGAGCCATCTTATAACTGTGTTGTTGGTTTCTTTTTCCTAGGTGTAGAACTTTGCACTTAGCCCTGTTAAATTTCATTCTTTTGTTTTCAGCCCAACTCTCTAGCCTATCAAGATCACTTTGAATTTTGTATCTGTCTTCCAAGGTATTAGCCATTTCTCCCACTTTTGGATAATCTGCAGATTTGATAAGCACTCCCTGCACCTCCTCATCCAAGTCATTAATAATGTTGAAGAGCACTGGGTCCAGGAGCAAGGCCTGCAGTACCCCACTCATTACATCTCCCCATTTTGAGAAGGAACCATTGATAAGCACTCTTTTGAGTACGATTCTGGAGCTACCTGTGGATCCACCTGATAGTTGTTCCATCCAGCCCACATTTAGCTAGCTTGCTAATCAGAATATCATGGGGCACTTTGTCAAAAGCTTTGCTGAAGTCAAGATATATTATGTCCACAGCATTCCCACAGTTTACCACAGAGATTACAAAATAAAAAAAAATTAGAGAAGATTAGTTTAGCAGGATTTGTTCTTGACAAATCCATATTGGCTTCTAATAATCACTGCATTGTTTTCAATGTGCTTACCTTTTATAATCTGCTCCAGAATTTTCCCAGCAACTGATGTCAGACTGACTAATCTGTAGTTCCCAGATTCCTTCTTTTTGCCCTTTTTGAAGATAGGGACATTAGCCCTCCTCCAGTCATCCGGCATTTCACCAATCCTCCATGATTGTGCAAAGATAATAGCCAGTGGTTATGAAAGTTCTTCAGCCAGTGCCTTCAATACTCTAGGATGCAGTTCATCGGGTCCTGCAGATTTCAACTCATTCAAAGTGATTAGGTATTCCTTTATCATTTGCCTATCAATCTCAAGCTGCAACCATGCCCCTTCAACTTCACATTTACCAGGAGGGTCATAGACCCTCTTTTGGAAGAAGACTGAGCCAAAGTAGGAATTGAGCACTTCTGCCTTTTGTCATCTGTTATCATTTTGCCATCCTCATTGAGTAGCTGTAACACCATTTCTTTTCTCTGTCTTTTACTATGGACGTGCCTGAAGAAGGCTTTTAAATTGCTTTTAGCATCTCTTACTAACCTCAGCTCATTCTCAGCTTTAGCCTTCCTGACGCCATACCTGCAATTCCATACTACCTGTCTGTACTCTTCCTTTGTGGCCTGGCCTTTCTTTTACTTCCTGTCCTTTTTTGTTTTCAGGTCATCTCTAAGCTTTTTGTGAAGCCACATTGGCTTCTGCTGGCTTCAGGTAGCAAACTTAGGGCTCATCTACACAGGGTACTGTATGTCTGGTGCTACCTGCATTCCCTTTTAATTTGCATGGTTCATATGACATTACTGGCAAACAGAAGCTATCACACAGTTTCCTTCCTGTAAATCCATACTAACCCAATCCTCTGATAATCCAAGAAGGGAAGGAAAAAACCGTCTTCACTCTATATCTCTAGGGCTTGCAGACGCTTTGCTCTGATGCTTTTAGGTGGGTGTGCCAATTGTTCCCTTCTCCACGCCCACTCGCTCCTCCTCCCTTTGTTCATTTTATCTCCTGCAATTTACAGCTACTCTCCCCCATTCTGCAATGCTTTTTTATGTTGCTGTAAACGGTGCCTTTATTTTCTTTCCCCCCTAACTTCTGCACAAAAGCATAACACTGCTCAAACAAAGATTTGCATTTCAGCTGTATTGTACCAGTAAAAATATAAATAATTGCACTTCCGTGTTGTTTTTAAAGGAAACTTTAACAATCTGAGCATGCTCGGTTGCCAGGTAACGAGAGGGAGTGGAAATGTTAAATTAGAGGGTGTGGTCTTTAGGAAACTGTGTGATTGATGCTTCCCCTCAATTGTGACTAGAAAACACAGTGTTTGCAGCTGGCATTGAACCCTTACTGTGGACGGTGCAAACAGAAAACTGAGGTAAAAACAGCGTCTTTAGCACGAAGTTATGCTCCCATGTGGATAAGCCCTTAGTAATCTTGGCTTTTGAAAGTAACATACTTGAAGGAATTTCAAGGGAACAGTTTCTCTGCAAATCTGCAGAGAAATCACAATGCATTAGACTTTATTAACAGTTCAGATCATTATGGTAAGATGACTTGCACAATATACATTTACTTCCTAGTCACTGTTATTTAGTTTATATAACTATTCTGAATGTGGAAAATAATGTTTTTTAATTTGTTTTGGGTTTTTGTAAACTTAGAAATCATAGTTCCTAATTAAAATGCATAAATTGGGGTTTATTTTTGACATTACCTAAGAAAACTTTCCCCTCCCGAAACTTTTTTGTATTGGCCGATGGCCCACCCCCCATCCCCATGTTTGTCTCTGCCCACCCAATGAAAATTGTCTCACTACACTCCTGGCTGTACTGCTGAGCTATGGTCCTTCCCTACATGGCTACATTTCAAAGCTAAACCTCTCTCTCACACACACACACACATGCACACACGCACGCACACACTTACTTATTTTTAAGAGGAAGAGGGGGGAGGAAACAAAATATATTGTAAAGCACCATGTGGAGTAAATCCTGTTGTACATTGGCCCCATCTGCACTGTGTTTGGGAAAACTTCAGAATTCAAGCTCAGGTTTAGCCACAGATTCATTGGGTAGCCCTTAGGCATGACACTATCTGACAGCCTCACTTCCTTGTCTGCAAACTGAAGCCAACATCTCCTTCCCAGGGTTGTGGTGAGAAGAACTAAGAAGTATATGGCCTCATATCAGCGATGATCTGTGATGTCGACAGGACCATCCCAAGTATGTCATTTGGGGACGGGAGGCTTCCTTCCAAAATGTTAACCAAATGCTCCTATGATCCTGCAGACAGTGCAAAACCAATGATGGGAAAGGTGATGAACTGGAAGGTTATCTGGCTTGCCCCAAAGCTACAAAGGAAGTTAGTCAGCAGCAGATCTTGGCTCGTAGCTGTCTAGCTTAGTGAAATGATGCCTTCCTTTGCTTCTTATAGTGTGGCAAACATTTCTTGTTTCAGTGCAGCCTGCAATGTTTGGCAATTGTAGCAGCTAAATAAATACATTAAAACACTTCACTAAATGTGTATTTGTTTATTCAATTGTTTAGTTATGAAATGTGAAGCCAATATTTTCCTTTCCTCTTGCAAAACTCCGCCAAGATGGTTAAAAGAAAGTGTTAAGGCCATTAAAATAAAGATGCTTTAGGTTTCAAATGCTTAAAAGCATAGAAAGGGCAAAAGAACAAAGCCTCCAGGCGTTATGCCCCAAATCCTTTTCTTCAGTGTTTTCACCTTCCTTGAGCATTCCTGTAAGGTGGAGCTGTTGCAAATCCAGTGGAAGCTAGGCATTAGGGCAAGTGCTAACTCCTGTTCGGCATTAGTTAGGCCTCAACTTGAGTACTGTGTCCAGTTGTGGACACACCACTTTCAGAAGAGAGAAAGGCAACAAGGATGATCAGGGGACCAAAAACAAAGCCCTATGAGGAGAGACTGAAAGAATCGGGCATGTTTAGCCTGAAGAAGACTGAGGGGAGATACGATAACACTCCTCAAGTACGTGAAAGGTTGCCATACAGAGGAGGGCCAGGCTCTTTCTTGATTGTCCTAGAGTGCAGGACACGGAATAATGGGCTCAAGTCTCAGGAAGCCAGATTTTGACTGAACATCTCTGACTAAGGCTCCATCTACACTATACATGTAAAGCAGTATCATACCATTTTATATTGCCATCACTTCTCACAAAGAATCTTGGGAACTATATTTTGTTAAGGGTGCTGAGAGTTGTTAGCTCTCTCAGAGCTACATAGTGGTTTAACAATGGATTACTCTTCCCAGCAAACTCTGGGACTTGAAGGTGAGTCACTGAGGCTGCAGCCTCTGGCGAGTTCCAAGGGCCAGATCCCCCTCCCCTGCTGTACTCAACTGTTTCCTGCACTGAGCAGGGAGTTGAACTAGAGTCTACTAGTTACTAGACAAACCCCAAAATCCCTTCCAACAACAACAAAATATATGATTCTGTTCTTCTTCCAAGTAAAAGATAGATAGGGTTGCATGTTTAAGCTCAGCAGAGCAGAGGGATTTGTTAAAACCCTTGAATCTATGGGAAACCAACTGCAAGCTAGTTAGTTCTATGGAAGCCTCCTTGAAGTCTCCTCCCTGCTGCCCATCTCAAGGATATCCATTCTGTGCAACCTCTGAGCTCTACCGTGAGGAACATGTACCCCAGGTGGCACTTGCACTGAGTATTATTTGAAGCTGATCCATTTTTAGCACTTTCCAATTATAATTGCCTTAGTTAGGAATGCTAAATATCGTGCATAATTACTTTCAATCCTCCCACCCACATGTACATTCCAAAATCTTGAGAAGGTGTTAGTCAGCCCAACTTTCTGCCATTGTGCAGAAGATGGCAGAGAAACAGAATTACGTACATTTACAAACACAGAATCATAGAAAGTAGCATTGGAAGGGGCCCATAAGGCCATGCTCAGTGCAGGCATCCAAGTTAAAGTATACCCATAAGTACAAAGAAATAAACAGAACAAGCTGATGATCAGATGAAAGTCCATAGCACAAATAATATTAAGGAGAATGCTACAAGGCTCCTTACACAGAGGTCCTGTATATATAGCAAATCATGGAAGCGAATGAAATGGGATGTCATAGGACACACTAATAGAGCCTCACATTTCGTAAGCCTGTTCTTGTTCCTTCAGTGATATTGTCTGATTGGTTAAGACAGACATCTTCCATATCTGGAAGTAAGCCCAGTGGAGACTGGGAGTGGGGTGGGGTGGAAGACTGCTGCTTTTTTCAGGTACGATTCAATCATGTAGTGAGTTGTGTAGTTAGAGTTGATTGGGAACTCTTGTGAAATGTGCTGGAAAGTGTGTGATAATGCCTGCTTTGACACAACATCATCTAACCTTCCTGCAAAGAAATCAGAATGAATGCTCATTAAATAGCCACAATTGTCTAATCTCCCTGCAAACAAATCTAGATGAATGCTCAATAAATGTGTTGTCTGGAAGCACCCTAACTTCTGATATGTGTAGGGTTGCATAGAGTATAACTGATGCTGATGTTCTTTCAGAAATCACACATGGTAGAGTGGGTACCCCCATCAAATGAAGCACAACCTCTCCGTCAACTTTATTCTTACAAAGACCTGGAATTAATAGAAGATCTTCCAGACTCATTCTCTTGATGTCTCTCCCAATCTGGCTTCTGTGCAGATCTGTCTAGCCTGTGCAGCAAAGATTCTCTGGAAAGATATGTTTGAAGAATAGCCCAGGTTTGATGGTTGCTGCTGCCCCCCACCCCATCATACAGATGACCCTTCACCAACCTGATGCCCTCCAGATGCTGTCAGACTTTTATTATTATTGTTGTTGTTGTTGTTATTATTACCCCACCATTCATCCCAGAAGGAATCCACTACAATTCCCATCCTTCCTGTCCATGAACCATGCTGGCAGCAGCCAATGGAGGTGGGAGTCCAGAAATATCTAGAAAGCACCAGGTTGAGGAAGGCTGAGGTAGACACAATGATGTGCATTTATTCATGAGTAGTTCTACTGACCTCATTAAGACTTAGGTCAACACCACACATTTAAAGCACATCCAACGCATATTTAAAACACACAACTTTCCCCAAAGAATCATGGGAACTATAGCTTGGTAAGTGTGCTGGGAATTTGTACCTCTTTGAGGGGAAAACCAGAGTCCCCAGGATTCTGTGGGGGAAGTCATGTGCTTCAGTTGGGCACTGGATGTGCTTACATAACATGGAAACATAAGAGCCTGCAGGGTCAAACCAATGGCCCATCTAGTCCAGCATCCTCTTCTCACAGTGGCCAATCAGATGCCCGAATGGGAAACCCACAAGCAGGACCTGAGTGCAAGTGCACTCTCCCCTCCTGCAGTTTCCAGCAACTGGTATTAGGAAGTATACCACCTCCAACTATGGAGGCAGAGCAGAGACATCATGCTTTAAAGGTCCGGTGTGGATCAGCCCTTTACCTGTTGCATTAAGAGTGTGTTCCTTGGGTGATTAATCAACTTCCATATGCATACAACTTCATAGGAACATAGAAAGTTCTTTATACAGAGTTGGCCCATTAGCCCATAGCAGATGCTCTATCACTGAGCCATAGACAGCCCTTACCTCTACAGTATGGAACTAGTAGCTGGGAGTGATTTTTTTTTTTTTGCATTAAATCTCCCACCCTAACAACAAAAAAGCAAATGAAATCTTGGCGTTCCAAAATGAACTAGGCCAGCTGCCTCAGCTAGTATTTTGCAATGTCCACTTTTACCCTGTTATGTAAGATACGGGACTTAGGTGTCGAAATCCTCAGGGACACCTGAAGAGATAATGAACAGTTCAGAGAAGACTTATGGCTACACTTTTTTCATAGTATGGGAAGCCACCAGGGAGCCATATTTTCATGGAAAATACAGCTCGATGGAGGCAAGCCTCTCAGATTTATGAAGAAACTGCGGCACAAATCAATGGGGGGAGTTTGCTTTCCAAAGAATTGGGGCAGTGATGAAAAAAGCATGCATGCATGCACGTGGACACACACAAGGAAAAGGAGGAAGAGGGAAAAGGGCATGCAAAGATGTTAAGAAGGAAGGCACATGATTTATTATGGCATCTTAGACAGAAGCAGTGCAAAGTCCACTTCTGAAGTTGTCACACCTCTTCCTCTTCCCAATTGTTATTCTTTCCTGATGAGAAGCGATCGCATCACTCCTACTGACACACCGTTACACCTCCCCAATGTGATTTGTCCACTTAAAACAACATTTATCACGTTGCCGGTTTATAAATCAGTTAAACCAAGGTGACTGTGGCTATTGGAAGCCAAGCCCCCTTGAACTGATCCTCCTGTCAGATAGCTCAGCCTTCTCACTCTTGCTTGCGCTATCTCATTGGCCCAAATGGTTCTGAACAGCACCAGAGACTACCTGGTTTTTCAATCTCAGTGAGAATTAAATGCTATTTTTACCCAGTAGGCTCCATGAGGGAGGGCTGTAGCTCGGTGGCAGAGCATCTGCTTTGCATGCAGAAGGTTCCAGGTTCAATCCCCGGCACCTCCAGCTAAGGCAGAGAGAAACTCCCCTTCTGAAATGCTGGAGAGCCACTGCCAGTCAGTGTGGACAATACTGAGCAGAAGGATGACTCAGTATTAGGCAGCTCCCTGCGTTCCTGTTTGTTTTGTGCACAAACAAAACCTCTGGGAGAGCAATTCACATCAAGCCCACATCTGGGACTCATTTATAAAACCTATTCCCCATGTAGGTTCAGGACTCAGAAGTCACATGTACAGCATCATTCACGTGCATAGCCTCTAAAACCAGTATCATGGAAAATTAATTTTTGCAAGGAATGTCAAGGAAGGTTGGTGTTACTTCTGCACCGGCTTCTTAGACTTGTTGCTAGGCGTTTTGAGAGGTTATGATCTGATAAAACAGGGCAAACCATTTCAAAAACAAGATTTTAAAAAATAGGTCACACTTTTCAAATGTGTGTGTGTGCACGTGGATCTGCGGATGTGCAAAAATGTGTGTGTGTGTCATCTTTGTGCAGGAGCCAGGCTTGCGCAAAATATTTTAAGCACAATCCAGAGCAAAGTCAGCTCAAACTTAGACAGAACAAACTGAGAACTGAAACTAACAGGTCCATCCATTCTTATCTGCCGCATTTCTTTGTTTGTTTTTATGCCTGAATCAGCAAAGTGCCTTTGAAGCACTTCAGGGGATCTCGCCTCATACAGATCCCATTTTGCTTCCAACAAGCCAAAATATGTCCAAGGCATCCCACTTCACCTCAGGATTCAGGATTGGTCTGAATCTGATGTATCCCTAGGGCACAGTCCTAACCCTAGCCACCGATAACAGGGCCACAGCTGCATCCCCTGCTGTGCCATGCATGCCAGCCAGGGTGGAAGGTAGGGGCAAGCAGATCATGGGCTCAGTACAGTCACAGGACAGCAGTGGGCCAGCTCAGGATCCAATGGATCCAACTTGGCTCAATCCCTCCTGTTCCCCAGCCACAGAACATCCCATTTTGAGGCTTTTTGCATGCTCCAATGATGCCAAGTTCTGTTCAGCATGCAATATACTGCAGGAGTATGGAATACAGTTCTTCATCCTTCCAGCTTTACAAGGTGGAATGTCCCTTTTGACCCCATGAATAGTTATCAGTTCAGACACTAACAACCACTTCTCAGATGGATTTCCCTTACTTGCCTTCTTTGGATTTTGCAAAGACCTCTGAGCAAAGCAAAATAAAAATCCTGTGTAGAACTGGGTTATTTGGGGAGAGGAAACAGTTACCTTTTGATATCTTTATTATTACTTTCATAATGTGACAACTTCACCTTTGGCAAGAAAACCATTTTTCCTATCCTGTTGGTATCTTCCCGCCTGCCTTGTGTGTGTGTTTGCTTCCCCTTTCCAGATCTCCCTCTGTAGCAACTGTCACCTCCCAAAATCCATTCAATGTTCAATAGCCTGCAAAAAAAAAAAAAGATAAATTGTTAGGAACATAGAAATCAGCCTTGCACCAAGTCAGACCATTGGTCCATCTAGGAGTTAGCCCCTTCATCCAATTTTGTGGGGCAAAAACCAACCCCCAGCACTGTTTTCATTGTGCAATTTACACATAGGCATACAGGGCAATCTTTCTAGGACATTGTCACAAATTGTCATCATTACAAAGTCCCCAAATTTCAGCCAGTTACCACTTAAACATTTTCCTTCTGGAAACCACCACCTGGGGCATAAAATGTCCTAGAAATGCGTTAGGGTGTATTTACTACCCCAACCAACATTAGCAGACTGGGGTAGTAAAAACATTCCATTTTTTATTTTTAAAAAATGGTCAGGGACAAGAGCAACGTTCTACCTCCTCTGAATAAGTGTTTTCTGGCTCTGGGTGTTTGGGTATTATCAAGCACACTTCTGACACCACAGATACAAATGTTATCTGGGGTCAAGATATCAGTCCGCCATACATTGGGATAGAATATACAACCCCAAAACTGTTAATGTGGGAATTTTCTTCTCAACATTGAATGAAGGCCTAGCTCAGAACGAATTAAATCTGAACTATCACTAGAAGCTAAAATGATGAAACTGAGGTTATCATACTTTGGACACATAATGAGAAGACATGATTCATTAGAAAAGACGATCATGCTGGGAAAAACAGAAGGGAGTAGAAAAAGAGGAAGGCCAAACAAGAAATGGATTGATTCCATAAAGGAAGCCACAGACCTGAACTTACAAGATCTGAACAGGTTGCTTTATAACAGGTTGCTGATTGATAGGGTCGCCATAAGTCAGAATCGACTTGAAGGCACATAACAACAAAGGCGGCAACTCTCCAGGATTTCAGGCAGGGATCTTTCCCAGCCCTACCCAGAGATGCCAAGGACTGAACGTAGGACCTGCTGCATGTGAAGCATGTATTCTGCCACTGAATTCTATCCCTCTACCCAGGGCCGGTGCCAAAGGGCAGCCAGGTCAAGCCCTGGCCAAGGGCCCCCTCAATAGGGTAGGTGAGTAGCGCTCCCCTTCCGCAATCCGCAGCAGGATCGCTGCTGCAGATCACAGGGAGGAAGCTTCCAAGCCGCCCGCCCATTCCTTCACTCCACCTACCTCTCTCTCCTGTCTTTTGCAGCTGCACACGCTCCAAGCGCAGGGCTGCCATTAACCAAGATGGCAGCCAAGGTTTCGCTAAGGGGCTAATGCCCCTGCCACCATCTTGGTTAATGGTTTAACCATTATCGCAAGTTCTAGACTTTTTACCAGGAGTCTCTGCAACAACGCTGCAATGCGGTGTTCTGATGTCTATCTTAGGAACATAGGAAGCGGCCTTATATTGAGTCAGATCCATTGGTCTATCCAGCTCAGTATTGCCTACACTGACTGGCAGCAGCTCTCCGGGGTTTCACGTAGAGTTCTGTCCGAGCCCTACTTGGAGATGCCAGGGATTGAACCTTGGACCTTCTGCATGCAAGGCAGATGATGTGCCACTGAGCCTTCCCCAAAGATGGCTCCTGCATCCCACCACTTTTAAAAGAACTTGTATTGAAATAATTTTAACAGATTAAAATCTTCTGCCTGATTAAGTGGGAGGGATGCCTTGTTACTCAATCAAACTATTTTCATCAGCAACTGACCAGTCGATTAAATGTTGCAGCCCTATTAAGCTTGCTGCCATAAGTGAGGGTAATGAAGGAACCAGACACAGATATTGCTTGGAAAAGAATTCCAGAATTGGGGAGGGTCGTGTTGCTACTGAGGATTCCTAACCCTTAAAAAATCTCTTTCCATTTCACTGCATGTTATAACAGTAAAAATACTTCACCAACTCTCTCTCTCTGTTTGTCTTTAAGCTTTCTATCCTACCTAAAGCCCAGATTTAGCTTCCAAGAGGAGGGAAAGGAAGACAGCAGAACAGATCTAGGCAGTGGAAGATGACTAGCTCTGATTAATCAGCGTTGTATTTTTAGCCTGCAATCAAGCCATTAATCACTTAATTGCTCCAATTAATCAGTTAATATGCTCTGAGCTCTCTGTTTTAGTTAGGAGAGTTTATTCAGTTGCCAACATAGTAAGCTGAGTCAGGAACAAAGGAAGTTGCCTAATACCAAATCAAACCATTGGTCCATCTAGGTCAGTATAGTTTACACTGATTGGCAGCGGTTCCAGGGTTTCAGGCAGGAGTTCTTCCCAGCCTTGCCTAGAGATGCCAGGGATTGAACCTGGGACCTTCAGCGTGGAAAGCAGATGCTCTACTATTGAGTCATGGGATGGGACTTCCCCTACATTGTTCAGTGTCAATGGGCTAATAACAAAGCCCATATTTGATGGTCCACAAAATGTTTCTCTCTTCCAGTCCTAGGTGGACATGAACCTGGCACCTTCCCCATGCAAAGCATCTGCTCTACTGCTAAGCTATGGCCTGATTCCAAAAGAGAGGCTATTTTCTATCTTGCCCTGGATTTGGAGAGGCCTGGGACGAATGGAACCTTTTTAAGCAATGCAAAATGCAGAGGCAAAGAATTAACAAAAATGACTTCCCATGCTATGGTCAGTGTGATGCACCTCTTGGAGGCCAGTTCTACTAGGATGGGTGGACTTGCTGTCTAGATGTTACCTGCCTGTGTGGACTTGCCTGCAGGTCAAGTTAACCAGGATCATAGATCTGTTGCCTGGGTAAGCCTGCTTCTGTGAATAGACCTGATGGCTGTGTGGCACTCTACCTGCTGCTATGGCTCAGAAGCCAGGTCTATCTGGTTTGAAAGACCTATTGCATAAAGGCCAGGCCTACCAGCCAGGTCATCCTGTTGTTCACAGGCCATCTCTACCAACCTGGTAGTGTTTCAGATGTTGCAGACCAGGTGCTCTAGATCAGGAGTGAGGAACCATTTTCAGCTCAAGGGCCACATTCCCTCATGGGAAACCTTCTGAGGGTTGCATGCTAGAGGTGGGCGGGGCCAAATGGAAAAGTGGGCAAAGAAATTAGGCAAGGCTCTTAACCTTTGTGCAATAGGTTATGTTCTGGCCATGCAAAAGACAGATGTTATTACACACTCACACACCCCTAGTGAAGCAAGAAGCAGGATCACATGACAATGACACATTTTGGACACATTTCCAGCCAGATAAAAGCACTCAAGGTGGGTGTGGCCTGTGGGAGGGGGTGTGGCTCAGGGAGGGTCCCTAGGGCCAAATGGAGAGGCCTGAAGGGCTACATTTGGGTCTGAGGGCTCAGGTTCCCCATCCAGGTTCTAGATGTTCCAGGTAGACTTGGAATCCCAGTGGGACTTGCAAACTATTGTTATTAATAGTATTACTAATTTTTGCCCCACATGGCCTTTTTTTAAAGCCTGAATTTAAGGGGAGGGGGGAGCGTGGTCTGTCTCTAAGCAGTCTTACTGTGGAAGACACAGCATTAAGAAGATGCATTTTAAACTTCTTTGTCTCCACTTTTAGGGAACTGGAACAGAAAAGAAAAAGTTGAAAGTGCCACTGGTCAGGTCCTCCCCGCCCCAATCTCAAAACTGAGCCAGAAAGGCAATTTTACAGCTGCTTGATAATTAGATAGCTGCAGGAGAACATATTCACTGGTTTATTTCCAAGAAGTTATGTGTCCCTGCAATGGGGGGCTACTTTAGATTAGATGGGTCACTCTTGAGCTAAGGTTGCCAACTTTTTTTCTGGCACTGCCCTTGTGCCTTGAATAGCACAGTCTGACTTCACAAAAATGGTTCAGGCAAAGCTTCTCCTGTCACAGAGATATAAAGCCATGGGAGAATTATGGGTCTAGCAGAATTATCATTAATAATAATATTTATAATAATGTTGTGGCCCTACTCAAAGTAAACCCACTTAAATTAATGAACCTTTGTTAGTCATGATTATTAACGTCAATGGGTCTGCTTTGAGCATTGAATCCCACCCGATATTAATATTTATTTAGTTTTTGCATCACTTTCTATGAAGAATCTCAAACATAGAACAACTGCATATATCAAAATAGCATTGCATATAAAAAAGTTTTAAAAATCTCCACTTAGAAGGCTAATTGAAAGAGGAAAGTCTTCAACAGATGCCAAAACAATTATAGAGATGGCACCTGTCTGATATGTAATGGTAAAGGGTTCTTAAGGGTACGTGCCACCACCCTAAAGGCCGAATTCTGGCATTTTGGGATGGACCTACTGATAAGATAGTATCTGCAGAATGCCCTCTCCTGCAGATTGTAGTGATCATTTGATGTATGAGATGATCTCTTAGGTATTCTGGTTCCCAGCCATATAGGGATTGCGCACCGGTACCAGCAACTTGAACTTTAGCCCGGTAGCTAATTGGCAGTCAGTGCAATTCTTTCAATAGTGGTAATATGATGGCGATTCTCTGCCCAGTGAGCAGTCTAGCTGTCACTTCTGCACTAGGGGGCAGCTTCTGGGTCAGCCTCAAGGGCAGCCCCACATAGAGCTCATGGCAGTAATCCAACCTGGAAGTTGCCAGTACATGGATGACAGTGGTCAGGCCATCCCAGTCCAGAAATGGCTGTAGCTGTTTTACCAGTCAAAGCTGTTTTGACCAGGTAAGCACAGTGCTCCTTTTCATTCACCCTTAATAATCAGTCTTGTGTTTTTAGGGTATAGTCTCTAAGCAGAACTCTCTGAGGAAGCCATGTGGCCAAGGATCTTTTGCAAGCTTCATCCAAGCAGCCTTAGTGCTTAACATAAATTTACATGCTGTCATTGGGGGCAGGTCTGCTCTCTTCCCCTCTTTTTCTTGAGAGAAGCTTCTCTGATTTGGAAGAGTCAATGCTCCCTCCAGACGATGCACTGCAAAGCATATTTTTATTCTGAAGAGGCTCACCCCAGCGATGACACTGAAAGAGCTACACAAATTATGTTGAACACTAAAGCTTCATATGTATTCAGAAGCCAAGTTGGATTTAATATAGTGTGTTTTCAAAAGTTACTGTCACGTGCATGTTGAGAAGTCCAAATAGAATCCAGTCCCTTGGCTCGGCCGGCAGGAGAAATCAAATAAATTATAAAGATTTGGTTGGCATTCTGAGCAGGTAACATGAAACAACATGCCTTGCTACAGTGAAAGAACGAGAAAGAGAGCATGTTGTGTGCCATGCACTTCGCTCTGCATTTCATTTACTGATGAAAATCAGCGGGAAGAGATAACTGCAAAGTACCAATTAAACCCAATGGAGTACTAGAAAAAAGTCACCCATATGCATCACTAAGTGTTGCTGCTATAACTTAGTGGTCATTATCACAAGTCATTTGATCACTTTCATCACTGAGTGCAAAGTAGGGATATGGTCTTCTCCTGACTCGGCATGCTCTAGTATTTATAGAGCAATGGACACTAATTCATGGACAATTAGTTCAGCAGATCACTTCAGGCTGGTCTAATAGGGCATCTGGAATGCAATGTTTAGAGTTTTGTAACTCATGACAGTTTTGCCAGTGTCCTAGGAACTGTAGTTTGTTAAGGGTGCTGACAGTTGCCTAGTGTGGTTTAACAATCAATCCCTCTTCCCAGGGAACTCTGAGCACCGTAGCTCTGTGAAGGGAATGTTGTTGTTGTTAAAAAAGAATTGTATTAGTGAAAATAACATACAAACATGCATAATATTAAAATAAATTGCTTGCAAATGTGTACATTAGTCAAAACTGCATGAAAAAATATGTTTATTAGGATCATATTGAAATGCTGAAGAATTTGAATGAGGAGTTAAAACACACAGAAACCCCCAAATTGCTGCAGAAATATGGAGCACTGAATTTATGATCAGAAAAATTAGAAATTGAGGGAACTGAAATTGGCATATCTTTTCATCCCTGAACATGGGTGACATCCAATGTTAGTCATACTCAAAGCAGACCCATTGAAATAATGAACTTGAGTTACGCAAGTCCAGTGGCGGCTAGGTCTCCATGCCAGTGGGGCAGTGGAATCTGCTCTGGGTTTTAGTCCAAACTTTCAAGGTGCTGTCCAAGGATATTACCCCTTTTCTTTAGTGCAAACTCTAAGGCATTGCAGTCACTGCAGTATGTTTTGAAGTGTTGATAACAGATTGAAGAACAAAGCTTTTTCTACTATAATCCTAACCAAAACAACAAACCCCTTCTTGGTTTATTAAATCAATTAAGGGAGGCTGTTGCAGACTGAGCCAACCCTGGAGGTGCAATAGAGCTCAGGCAGTGCCCCTTGGCATAGCACATAGGAAGCAGCCTGATCTCATCAGATTTGTTAATCTAATCCAATATTGTTTCTTCCAGGAGTAGCCATCATGGTACCCTCCAAAAGTTTTGAACTAAAACTCCCAACAGTCCCATCCAGCATGGCCAATGGTCAGGGATGATGGGGGTTGTAGTCCAAAATATTTGGAGGACACCACATTAGAGGACACCCTTGCAGTTGTCTCCAAACAGAGGTTTTTTCCATCATAATGTGTGGTTATATTCTTATAATTGGTTTTACATTTGTAAAGTGCATAGAATCCATTTTGGCAAGTAAGTGGTATAGAAATTTATAATAATAATAATAATAATAATAATAATAATAATAATAATAATAATAATAATAATAATAATAATAATAATAATAATAATAAATCTCCTACCTGACTGTTTTAACTGGAGATGCCAGTGACTGAACCTGAGATCTTCTTATCTGTAACAGGTGCTCTGCCACTGAGCTATGGTTAGATGTAGCTCTACACAGGTGTGACTAGAGATGTGACGACCCAGAAAAAAACAGAAAAAAATAGGGGGTTTTCTTTAGAAGAAGAAAAAAACAGAAAACCCCAGAAAAATTGGGGGTCCAATTTTTTTCATCCCCCCCCCCAGCCTTCACATCTCTAGGTATGACTTTATTTAATTTGCATTATGTATTCAAGTTGCAGAATTTAGATTTGCTGCAGCATTTTGTTGACCATTTTAGTAACACACAGAAACACAGTATGCAGTCCAGTCCATCACTATTCAGGCAAATAAGATGGGATACTTCAGCAGTGCCAGAGTTTAGGAAGGAAGGAAGGAAACCTTGTGCTCTATAAATCAGTATGTCGGTTACTTTTCTTGTATATTCTTCCCAGCACATACAAGGAAAATTTCAGGCTGGGAACAGCAGCGTGCCTTGTTCAGAGGGTTGTTATATGGAGAAAAAAAAGTTTAAACAGTGCCAAATGGGCTCCATTTTCTGTCATAAATTCCAAACACACAAAACCAGAGATGTTAAATCCTATCTTTGTCACTTCTGTTCTCTTCAATGTGAAATTCAGAAAGTGTTGAACGGAAGCGATGTGAGAGAAAAAGGGAAGCTTGATTGATAAAGTCCCTATCTGGTCATTTACGATCTGGCTGAAGCAGAAGCCAGTTTGTGCCAACTGGGGGGGGGAGCAATTAATCTGTAAACGAGCCCAGAAAACAGCCAGCCTGGGCACTGGCGTTTAGGCTGCTGGGAACTCAGAGAGAAGATAAGGCTGCAGACTTCTATTTATTGTACATTTTAATTAAGTGGCTTGTTAATGACAGTTATCGTTGCAGTCATAAAATTGCTGTTATAATGCATTTTGGTTTTTGAGGAGGAGGTTTGTATTGATGGGATGGGCTCTGTGCCTGCAAAGGCCTTTATGAAAACAGTTGCAGATTGCTTTCACTTTAAATCAAAGAATAAATTCTGAAGAGGAGGGATGTAGCAATGATCTAAGCCGAGCCACTAATGGTTATTTAATGTGGCCATCGACGTTTAGAAGTCCCTAGCATACGGAATGTTCACAATAGCCTCCAAACCCTCTTTAACACTTATTTGAGATGACAGGAAAAATGAAACTGTTTGTGCTTTCAATGGGAAAGCAATCATTGGTACATTATATTCAGCTTGCCCTATCATGCTAATGCGTGGTAAAAATGTCACCAACTGTATTTAAGGACCTGATGGAGTGTTGCCGTTTGATTCCTGTTACCAGGCTGATTAATAATAAGAAGGGGGGGGAGAGAAAATCTTCAATTTGTATGTAAATGCAGGGGGTTTCATATCATCCGCGTACCTGCACCCAGAGAAAATAATAAACTGAAGTTTAATGTGGCAATTATAAGCATTTATGGAACCCTTGAAAAGAGCCCGCTCCCTCCCTTGGCCATCAAGATGAGGAATTCACAGAGGAATATTACTGATGTTCAGACAAGGAAGGCTGCAGATGGCTCCCCGCGCAAATGTTGCCAGTGCAGATTAACTCATGCTCAATTCGGTACAACAATGTAAGCTACTTATGTTTAGACAAAAGTGTCAGATTTCTGCACGCACCCCCTTCCCACCATCATCTGAAAGACAACCAGATTACAAGGTCCTTTGAAAGGGATTGTTGGGGCGGGGGAAGAGAGAGACAACGAAATGAGGAGGGCTTTGTAATTAACATTTGCAATTAGGTGTGTTTGCATTAGGGTCTACAAGTCTTCCCTATTGCCTCCAGGGCACAATAAAAAAAGGCTGGCATTGATCTAACCACCTTATTAGGGTGACCAGGTGGCCTCATTTTCAGAGAACAGTTCTCAGTACGAGGACCGTAGCTCAGAGGTAGAGCATCTGCAGAAGGTCCAAGGTCCAGTCCCCCACATCTCCAGGTAGAACTAGGAACGATTCCCAGCCTAAAACCCCGAAAAGCTGCTGCCAGTCAGTGTCGACAATACTGAGCTAATTGGACCAATAGTCTGACTCAGGAAAAGGTCGCTTCCTATGATTCTATGACAGGCCTGCCCTCCGTTTGTAGGACTGTCTAGTCCAAGTCCAGTTTAAAGATGAAGAGCTCTAAGTCAGGAGAAAGAAGGCCTTGAAGTAGCCCATTAACACCTGGACTGCAAACCATACAGGTTGCCTGGTCACAGTCTTCTCCCTTGGGATGAGATGTATTGCATACTGTAGCCAGCATGTTTTTTTCGCATTCCGCCATGTTAAATTGAAAATACTCCCCCATGCCATTCTGATGCTTCCTGTAAGCTCATTTCAAAACAAAACCTTACAAAACGTATAGTCCTGAATTCAGAAACACTTGCTTAACAACCTTCTAAGTTTTCATGGCAATACAGAAAACAGTCAGAGAGAATCCAGAGTTCAAAATCTAAAACGAGTAAAATAATCCAGACCCGTTGGATTTTTTTCTGTCTGTGGTCTCATAATTTGTTGAAACTAATTAAAAATCAGCCATGTTCACACATCACATGTAATCCTATTACTGACCTTGCCCCATACTGTGACCTTCATCTTCTGCAGTTTAAAAAATGCATGGCTGATTTTTAATTAATTTAAGAAAATTAACAACTCTCAGTACCCTTCACAAACTACACTTCCCAGGATTCTTTGGGGAAAGCCATGATAGTTTAAAGTGGAATAAATGTCTGGTATGGATGTGGCTAGGAACAGCTTTGATTTAAATTTGGGTGGGAGACTAGATGAGTCTGCTGTAGAATAAAAAGATGCGGGGAAACCCCGAAAAATAAGATATTGTTAACAGTGTTTTCCTTTTGGAAAGAAAAGGGCTTTCCCTCTGCCCAGAGCCCACCCACCCAGTCTTCTCCACTCCCTTCCCCTTCCCCCTCATCTCCCCTCCTTGCCCCTCTCCCAGGTCAGTTTCACCTATCCTAAGCATGATTATTGCACAGGAGTAAACCCCACTGAATTCAGTAAGCATGCAAATGATCAAACCTCCCCTCCTCTTCCCCTTCCCTTCCCTCTGCTCCCCTTCTCCCCTCCCTCCCCATTCCCCCTGCCCTCCCTCCTCCTCCCCTCCCCTCCCTCCTCCTCCCCGTGGTCAGTTTTACCTATCCTACGCATGATTGCTGAGCAGTAACTCCCATTGAACTCAATAAACATGCAAATGATCGATCCATTCTCAGCAAACTTGCACAGGAGCCCATTTCTTACCTCCCAGATTAAAAAACAGAGAAATTCACTAACAGGCAAAAAACCTTGGGGTTTAAGAACGTACCTATAGGCAACAGATATTTCTGTCAAACTTTTAAAAGCCGGGAAAATTGGGCAGCTGTAGTGAATGCACCAGGGGAGCAGGAGACCTGACCTCCTCTCTGAGATATTGTACTGCCCTACAAATTTGTCAAAATGCAAACACAATTTGGGTTGGTCTTTCACAGTCCAATCCACTTTCTGTGTAGCTTGGAAGAGTTTGGTAACATGTGCTTCTGAGCATACGGTGAGCGGTGGCAACACCTGCAATCGGGACTGCATCTCCAAACATGGAGAAATACATTTTTGTATGTTTGTTGATGTTCTTCTTACTTTGCTTCTTTCCTGAGTTATTACTGTTTCTACAGAGAATCTAACCTAGAAAATTATATTTTGCTCATTATTCATCCTAGACATCTGTGTCAAATTTATTTTTATTAATTTCCTAGCCTTTTTATTAGTCGATGTCATATGATGGTGAAGTCAGCCTTTTGTGTTAACTAGAGGTTATATTTTATTTCTATTTTGGGTGCATTAACAGTTGAATCTGAAACTGCAGCTTTGATGTAAAATTAGACTGATTACAATATGTTGCTACTTAAGCAATGAATCTAGCTGTTGGAAAGACAAACTTGGCCTGCCCAAGATGCATGTGTTCAGCCTGCTATGCTCAAACTCACTATTTTTCCCCCTTGACACATTCTCCTAGTTTTTTATTTATTTATTAATTATTATTTTATTATAGGTTGATTGACTTGCATCCTTCTAAGCTGCCTTGATTATATTTTTGGAAAGGCATATTTTTATGAATAAAAACATAAATAAATAGAGCCATCACTCCAGCAAATGTTGTCCCCATGACAACATTGCCACCTGAAATAATAATAATAATAATAATAATAATAGTTAACAATAATAATAATGGTGACATTGGTAGAGATCTTTGATATCCATAACAGCATCTCACTGTTTTATTTTTTTTTATTCGCGTCTCCTTAATGATTGTCAGACCTTTTAAGAAATTCTCCCTAACTCACTGCAGCTGACGCTTAGTAAAATGCAGTGCCTGCCCGACTACTCACATTCTTCGGATGAGATGTCACTAAGGGGATCGCAGTGGGCTTGCTAATGGAACTATAAGTACTACAGATGCAGAGAATATGGGGCTTGTAGAAGAATGCATTACAGCTAGGCGCCCACTTTGATATATGCTCATGCACACAAAGCCTTCCTACATGGGAACTCATGATTAAGGCTGCCCACCTCATAGATGCTCCCAAATTGTCATAATGTATTGATCTGTGATTTCATATCCCAGCCGGTGTATACATACAGATGACAAACAAGCGCATTAAGGTATGAGCATCGCCAGGTGGATAACGGGATAAATTATTGTCCTCGCATAGCAAGAGTACATTCTCATTAGAATGGAATTCTTAACTAACCCAAGGGTACGCAGTTTGTTTTCATTTCCCGTAATGTGCCATAAAAGGTTATATATATTCTTCATAGATCATCTCCACAAGATGAAATCAATGACCTGTTAAAAACCACAACCTTGACAAAGTCTTTTTCTAACACTCTCAGACAAGGGCTTTAGCTTCCACCAGCGTCAGGCTGATAATCTTTTTAAAACAGACAGGCTAGGTGCTGTTGTTGTTGTGTTAATTATCAGGATTCCCTGGCTTAAATTCCAAAATAAAATAGGATCTGTGATTTAAAACACAATGCTGAGGTTTTGTGTGCTTTTTTTAAAAAAAGAAGTGTGTGTAAAAATCAGATATTAATAGTAAACAAATTCTAACCTGATTTATTTATGAATGATTTGAATATGCAAAGTGCTAGGTTTTGTTGACATTCTTTTCATTTGAGCATTGAACTATCCAAGGTCATAGGCAAACATTTCCAAGTGTCCTGCCCACAGTTCTGATATACAATGTGTTACCACCACAAGCGGCCCTCTCCATTCATTTAAATGCAAGATGTCCACTTATATGACACAGATTGACTTATGGCCAGGATGGGGAACCTGTAGCGCTCTGGATGTTGTCAGCCCATGAGTTTCTGCCAGCATGGCCAATAGCCAAGGAAGATGAGAGCTGTAATCCAACAACATCTGGAGGGCCATTGGTTTCCCATCCATGACTTATGGAATGAATTGTCACTAGATGTGGTGATGGCATCTAGCTATAAAAGCTTTTCATTAAAATGACAGGTTCATGGAGGTAAGGCTAATCAGGGGCTATTAGTCATGATGACTTGTATTGATTTATTCTGAAATTTTCAAAACCATGGCTTCATCCAAACATGGTTCCAGAGTGGTAAATATAAACATTCCAAATACCAATACAATGTGAAAACAAACAACAGGAATGAAACAACATAATAAAATCCCAAGCAGTCATAAACCAGAACTATTCAACTAGCTAAAACAATATACTATATACAAAAAGCCTGGGCAAATAAAAACATATTAACATATAATGGTGGTGCTAGTCTTACATCCTTTAACAGAGTGTTCCAAAGCCAGGGGGCCACCACTGAGAAGTCTCCCCCTCCCCTCCTTTTTTGAGGATGTTAAGTGCACATCTCCTACAGCTGGAATGTAGAGAAGCCTCATGTGAAGATTTTAATGTACAGGCAGGTTGGAGCCTCCAGCTTCATATACCTCCAAATACTAGAAGCTGGGAACAAACAGCAGCAGAGGGGAGTTGACTTCATTCCCTCACTTGAGCTCTCTAGAGGTAGCCGGCTGGATATTCTTTGCTGAGATCCAGAATACACTCATATATTCTTTCATTCTTATCCCTTTGCATTTGTCGAATTATCCTCTCCATATAACTGAATGGTGGAATGGAAACATGGAGAACTGTTTCCAACCTGGCACCCTCCAACACTCATGGGACTCCAATTCCTATCATCCCTGTCCATTGACCCCAAAATGATGGGAGTTGGAGTCCAACAACATCTGCAGGGCATCACATTGGGAAGGCTGGCGTAAAATATACTGAGCTAGATGGACAGCCTATGGTTTTATTTATTTTTATTTAAGAAAAGTTATATATCGCTTGATTGTGATAAAAACTCTAAGTGGTTTACAAAAAAAAGTGAATTATCAATAAAAACAGTTTAAAACAAGTATTTAAAAACATTGAAAATATAATTAAAATTAACATTAAGCAAAAAAAGTTTAAGACATGTCAACATCTATGTGCCTGGACAGACTCAGTATGCTTGGTATGGTGTTACTAGGACATCCCTATTTTTATCTATGAAATATGCTATTTTATTTGTGGCCAGTTTTTCAAAAGTACGGGGCTTTGTTTTTGTTCGTTTCAGCTCCAACACATTCCTTAAAAATATTATTAATGCAGCATATATTAAGGAGCATGCAATCTAATCCAACGTAGCATCTAAAGGAAGCATGTAATTTATCCAATCCAGCACTGTCCTAGAAATGGAGCCATTTAATTCAGACTGGCTGTGATATGTTTCTTGCTATTTCTGAGAGCGAATCTGAACAACGCGCATTTTGGGTTGCTGACTGCCACTTTAGCTACACAGAAGCACAAAGCACATTCCTCCACCAGCATCACCATCGCTCTCACTGCCCTGACAAGCAGGCGTAGTGTTGATTAGTGTGGGGTCATCATAAAGTCTGAGGAAATGTGGACGTTAACGTTAAGCGCCTGTGTTGACAGTGGCCTTGAAAGTGTGGCCATTTCTTCCAGAGGTGGCAAACAGAGAGTTGCAAGTGGGGCCTCCAGCAAAAAGCTGTGGGGTTTTCTTACCTCCTAAAAGGAGAGGTCCTTGTCCTCCTCCAGGATACTATAAGCTGGGGATAGGGAACTTTTTTCAGCCCAAGGGCCAAATTCCCTTCTGGGCAACTTTTCAGGGGGCACATGGGAGTGATGGGAGGGGCTAGAGGCAAATGTGGGTGGAGTAATGAATGTGAATCTTACCTTGGCTAGTTTTGCACATGCTTGCACAATGCACACACACCCTCCATCACGGCAAGCAAAAGGCATTATTGGAGTTCAAGGGCACATTCCATCAAAGCAAAAACACTAATGGAGGGTACAAAGTGGGAGTGTGGCTTGGGAGGGGTGTGGGGAGAGTCCTGGGGGCTCCAATCAGCAGGAAAGGACAAGGAAACATGTTAGAGGACTCTTCTTAGTGGCTAATACACTCCCCTTTCAGGCTAATTGGCTTGCAAGATACTGAAGACATATGGACCCTGCTGGGACCCTACTCCCCAAAAAGTAAGGGGTCTAAGACCCCCTGAGACCCTGGATGACTGTAGCCCTGTCCGACAGTCAATGGCTACTGAGAATGCTGAGATGTCAGTGGAGTTATGGGGGGGTGACCCCTTAGCCAAATGTAAAGCTTTCTCATAGATAACACTGTAGTGGAGGTGTGGACAAGTCTAGGAATGGACAAATCTGTCATTTTCGGTCTTTCCCAGTTCTAGTTTTTCTAATCTGAAATTTAGTTTTACGCATTTCTGGATCAGTTTGTACATGCACAAGTCTTCATAAAAATCCACCAGCGTTTTTAGTGTGCTTATCTCCCAATATACACATTTTGTGCGCAGTTTTGTCTAATGTATACATTTTTGCAAGCAGTTTTCTGTAATGTTTTTGTATGTTATTTTCATGAACATATATATTTTTATGAGAGCCCGTGTGGCGTAGTGGTTAAGGTGCTGGACTATGACCTGGGAGACCAGGGTTTGAATCCCCACACAGCCATGAAACTCACTAGGTGACCTTGGGCCAGTCACCGTCTCTCAGCCTCAAAGGAAGGCAATGGTAAACCACCTCTGAATACCGCTTACCATGAAAACCCTATTTATAGGGTAGCCATAAGTCAGAATTGACTTGAAGGCAGTTCATTTTATTTTTTTCATACATTTTGATGTAGACTTTCCCCTAAAATATACATTCATGTACACATTTTGTACAGAAAGAACTACAGGTTAGAAAACTGTGTTGCAAAATTTGGAGACATGAATTTTGATGGATAGCTGCACTTGGTTTGCTTATAGTTTTGGGAAGTGTAAATCAGGTAGGTTCTCATTAAAATGCAAAGAAAACCAAATTACTTCCACACAGAGCTTGGAAGCTCTGCTTCCACATCTTTAGTGACCACACAAAAAACTCTGAATATTGTATCCTGACCCCCTTCCACTTGGCTGTGCTATCTTAAACAAGTCACCTCACCTTGCAACATGGTAGGGATGGGTAAGAAATTTGATTCAGCTGGCATTTCAAGCTGAATCTATAGAATTCACACTTTCTAAAACAATATGAGAAACGAAACACAGGCATCCTTCAAAATTTTCACTTATTCTAATGTTACAATGTTTACAAAAAAGGCATATGTTAGAGGAAAGTGTGCATAAAAATGAATATATGAGTGAAAATAACATTTGAAAATGCATTATATGATGAGAAATTGCTTGTAAAAATGTGTACATTAGTCAAAACTGCAAAAAATGTGCTTATTAGGAGAAAGTCCCACTAAAATGCTGAAGAATTTTCATGAGGATTAAAAAGAATTACAAACTGTTACAGAAATGTGAAAAACTGAATTTAGGATGGGGAAAATTAGAAATGGAGAGAACCAAAATTGACAGATCTTTCCATCCCTATTGGAGACTGTTATGTCTTTATGATATATGGTTTTATTTACACATATGTACAACCTGAACTTGAGATGGAAGGGCTCGCAGCATTAACTCTTCAACAGCTCTTGCCTCCCCATTAGATTTCTAGAGAGATACAAAGTCATGGCTTTGGAGAGACAATAGTCAGGCTTCTCTGTCTATTCCCAGTTCCACATCACACTAATTAAACACACAGACTATCTTTTGGCCCTAGCCAGGTGCGGAGAGAGGGCTACCCTCCTGAAATAGCATCACCCTAGTTGCTCCTATGGCAACACATTTGTTCTTGACCAAGTCTTTAGACATGTAGATCGGGTGCTTGACAGACTTTGCCATAACCCATTACCTAACAAAGGAACTGGCTTTACCAGTTCAGTAGGTTTCTTCCAGATACAGAATTACAGGATTGGAGGGTACCCACAGACATCATTCAGACCACCACCCCATTCCTATAACAGCATTATAGCTGTAATTTTCTCCCCAAAACTGTTGACATTTCCACAAGTCCCCCACACATGCATGTAATGCCGCACTTTTCTGACACTCAGTAGTGTAGTGGCAATTCAGGAGTGGAGGGTCCCTTCATTATCATCACAGTCACGCCTCTCACAGCCATACCGCCTCACAGTGATGCCCCCTTCCAAGATTATACAACTTTCTAAAATAATAGAATAATCTGATAGGCTTACTGTTTTCTGCTTCTCTATCACTATCACCATTTGACTTTCTCACTGTCAGAGGTATTGCTTGCATTTCCAGATTCAGTGTCTACACATTTATCTCCTGTTGCTACCAAACTGCTTGATGATGTAGATGGGATGCTATCATCAGGATTCACTGTCTCTTCTTCTGCACATACAGAATTCTCACTCTCTACAACTTGTCTTGGCTTTTTGAAGTAGGAACTACTAAAGGCTTGCTTGCAATCAACACTCACTGGGACTCTTCTAAGCAGCTAACACACTCCCCTTTCATGCTGATTGGCTCATAGGATGCTGGAGACATAGGGACCCTGCTGGGACCTGGCTCACAAAAAAATAAGGGGTCTAAGACACACACACAACTGAAACCCTGGATAACTACACCCCAGTGACATTTTCCAAATACATCTCTAACAGTGTTTATTATTATTTATGTAAAACTGAGCAAGTCCATTTTCTTCTGCTCTTTGTCTTTCTCTCCCATCTTTTGCAAGCAGAGTCTGTTTGCATACTCTTCTGGGAATTCTATATGGGATGCTGAATGCTGACATAATCCCTTTGTTGTCATAAAACATTCAATTTTCCCGTTTCTTCAGAGTAAATTACACAGGTTAGTCACCGATATAAAAACTTTATGATGAGAAGTGTTTCTCCTCAGAGGGTTCCCTAAAACCGGTGTAATGAACTTGCTAATGCTGTCCACTGGGACAACCCATTAGCAAAAATCTCTTAAGCATTGCCCAAGCGAAGCCTTGTACAGGTTGCATGGAAATGCCTAGCTATTGCTTTTTCCATGGATGAGTCCAAACACTTCATTTGAAATAGTCACATCAAACTGAAACTCATTTCAACCCAGTTTAACTGGATTGGCTCCCTCTCAAACATGTAATCTTGGTAGCTATAGTGCTGTGAAGACACTAAGACTCCCTGCCAAGCAGGGAGCCTTGGTAGCTATAGTATGATGAAGACACCAAGGCTCCCTCCCAAACATGGAACCTTGGAAGTTATAGTCCTGTGACGACACTAAATTATGCTCAGCACTCTCAGCATTCCTGGGGTTCTTTGAGAAACCATGATAGTCAAATAAGTGGGTGATAAATTCACTCATTGGTAGTCCACATGCTTTACATAAAAAAGATCCCAGGTTCAGTCACAGGCATATCCATGGTAGATCTGGGAGAGACTCCTGTCTGAAATCCTGGAGTGCCGCCCCCAGTCACTGTAGATGATGCTAAGCCTGATGACCCAATGGTTTGACACTATAAGGCAGGTTCCTTTTTCCTAAACTGGTTTGAAATGGGTTTAAATGTGTAGGATGCACAGAACAGAGGTTAAAATAAAATGGAGCCAGTGTGATGTAGTGCAACGATCTCCAACATTTCCAGACTCAGAGAATGCACCTTTAACTTCACCCTGCAATGTGGGATCCACTTTTAGGTTGCAAGTCTATGTACTCTTACTAATCCATACTAAGTACTCCTACTAAATCCTGTTGAGCCCATTGGAGTGTACTTTCAGGAAAACGTGCATAAGAGTTCACTGAATATGACTTACCATATATGTTTGTCTTTCTCCCTCTCCCCTCCCTCTGTTTTCATTCTCTCTCTCTCTCTCTCTCTCTCTCTCCCCCTTCTCTCTCTCTCTCTCTCTCTTTCCCCCCTTCTCTCTCTCTCTCTCTCTCTCTCACACACACACACACAAACACACTGAACAAAAGAAGAACCTGTCTGATGCCCATCTAGTCCAGCATCCTGTTCTCACAGTGACCAACCAGATGCCTATGGGAAGCCCACAAGGAGGACCAGAGCGCAACATTACTCTCCCCACTCGTGATTCCCAGCAACTGGCATTCAGAGGCACACTACCTCTCATTTTTCTTCTCTCTGCTGATTTTTCTTCTCTGTTTCTCCTTTTCTTAAATATCTTTAAAACAAAAACAAATGCAGATCCATCAATATGATATGAATATATCATAATGGTGGATCTGCATTTGTGCAAGCCTGACCTAAATTCCTTTCACACATAAAACAACTTTGTATAGTGCCACCTTGGAAAAGTAGAGCCCTCACCAGTTTTCATATCTGCAAGCTACACAACCCTCTGTTCTGAGAGAACTTGCCTGATTCAGACACAAAAGTACATTTTCGCATGTACCCCTCTATTTCCAGTGTTCAGGTGGTGAGTCCTGGTCCTCATATAGCCAAAACTGCACAATCAATGCAAAAGATGGAGCTCTCACCAGGCTTGAGGGAGCCACAAGGTTCAAAGGGTGGAGAGGGAATGGGATGGAATATTGCAGAGGAAGGCTTTACTGGCTGACTCAAACAGTAAACAGGAACACTCCATGCTGCTACATGTTGCTGCAGGTCCCACATGTACATATCTATAGTTTAGGTTTGGGAAACCTTTGGCTTTTCAGATGTTGCTGAACTACAAGTCCCATCATCCCAGGCCACTGGCCATGCTTGCTAAGGCTGATGGGAGTTGTAGTTTAGCAACATCTGGAGAGCCAAAGGTTCCACATATCTGATATAGTCCATTAACATAGCTCCTACCTCAAGATGTGAAGGCCTGGAAAAAATGGAAAAGGGTGGGGGAATGGATTTCCCTCTAATTTTTCCTGGGCTTCCACATCTCTACTCCTGCTATGGCCCCTCTAGTTGTTCTTTTTATTGCACATCCATGATTATTTGTGCTCATGATGCTATGGGAGCAGTCACAAATAATCCTGCTTTCAATATAGCAAAGGTTTTGGGGTGGTCACACTGTTTGATTTACAATAAGTGCATGTCTCAAAACTTCCTGCTGAAATCCTGTGACTTTTTATACCACAAATGTTCTGGTTTATTTTTGTTCTGCTTTTGTTGTGCTATAACCGCTCCAGACAGCACTAATGTGGTAGCATTGGGGAAGCATCGCAGGACAAACTAAAGCAGAAGAAAACCACCAATGCACTGTTTTTGTGTCAAGAGTGTGTTGCAGAACACACCCGCAATAAAAACACCAGTCTGGAGAGGCCCTGTAGGAATTGGTACTCCACCACAATCTTCAAGGACTTCCACAAATACTCTTTGTTTGTTTTCTTTTTCTTATTTTTTTCCCTCCCAAAGTGTCTCTTATTTTTCATTGCACTTCTCATCTGTTCTCCTGCCCTTGTTTAAATGGATCCAATTTTCCTCAGGCTCCTTAGCATTTTTAAAGTGAGTTTTAATTGTTATTTATTGCATGAGAAACCACCAGAGGTTCAGAGAGGAGCAGGGCCACTGTATAAATCCTCTCCGGCTGCTATGAATGATAATATTACTGGGAGCATCTGGATACAGTTTCACAGAGAAGATTTTTGCTTTATAGTGAGACAGCAGCTAAAATACACAGATGGTACAAGCTGGTGTGAAATAAGCAAAGAGCATCTCTCTCTCCTCCTCCTCCTCCTCCTCCCTTTGCAACATTTGCTGAAAAGCAAGAGTGGGAGGATGTTAAAGCTTACACACATCCCAGCATGCCAACCCATGGCCTACTGTGATATTTGACTGTCTGGTGCGTCTAAGCAGCTGGAGGAATGTCAAACTGTCATCGCTGATTAAAATGGGATTTTACACGAGGCATCAAGCATATTGTCAAACTTCTTGATTTCACACCATGCAACAGAGAAGAAGTTAATCATTCTTCTAGAGGAGCAGTGGATGTGGGGGGGAGGAGAGTTATTTTATTATGTTTTAGACAAGGAGGCTAGCAAACATGTTTTTCCCGTCCCACTGAACGTTTGTGAACATTTAGTCACTTCCTATTGACTTTGTGAACGAGGTGTGATTTTTTTCCCTTCCAGTCCTCCCAGTTGAGCTAGGATTGTAATCCAATGACTAGGGAGGTTCTCCGAAAATAATTGTCCATATTTACAGGCATGTGGCAACCTCCTGAGTTCTTCTGAGGGTGACACTGTTGGAACTGAGGAACTCTTAGCTCTCACACTCAGGTCCTACATGCAAGCTTCCCAGAGACATCTGGCTGGCCACCGTGAGAACAGGATGCTGGACTAGATGAGCCATTGGCCTGATCTAGCAGGGCTCTTCTAATGTTCTCCTTAACAATCATTGCATCAGTCAAGAAGCTGGTCATCATTCTTGTTGCACTTGCTTCTGATCAGGCCACAGCAGTGGAGTCATTCCGACAGACAACTGTTGCTTTACCTCCCAACAAGAATCTGCCCAATCAGAATGATATAAAGCTGCCTTCTATTCAGTCAAACCATTGATCACTGACATCCAGAACTGTGCATGCCAGCCTTCCCCAATCTGAGGCCCTCCAAATGTTATTGGACTACAACTCCCATCACCCCTGGCCATTTGCCGTGGTGGCTGGAGCTGATGGGAGTTCAGGTCAAACAGGATCTGGAAGAGACCAGGTTAGGGAAGGCCAGAGTAGAAGGGTGTAGTTGTCCAGGTTTTCAAGGGGTTCTTAGACCCCTTACTTTTTTGGGAGCAGAGTCCCAGCAGGGTTCCTATGTCTCCAGCAACCTACAAGCCAATCAGCATGAAAAGGGAGTGTGTTAGCCACTGAAAAGTGTCTGCTAACTTGCTTCGTTGTTGTTTCCTGCAGACTGGAGCCAATCAGAGTGAAAGGAGGAGAGTCAGCCATGGAGAACTTGAAGACACTTCTCAGTAGCTAACACACTCCCCTTTCATGCTAATGGGCTCCTAGGGACATCTGTTGTTGCAGGAAAAGGTGCACTACTCCAAGCAGGACTTAGTTGAATACAACCCAATGCTAGGTGTTACTGAGTGCACTCTGGTCCCATTAATATAAATGGTAGTTCTGCCATTGAGTCAGATGGAATGTGGATTGTACAATGCAAACACCATCTAATATTATAGATCCAGTTATTTACATATTGCTCCTAAGCAGAAGTTAAGCATATTAAAATTATTGAGATGATCATTAACACAACCATACACATTATTATATATTGTTTACCAGGTCATTGGCTTTCACACATTGGACTGAGGATATCTAGAACATAATACGAAGCTACCATCTATGACTTTAGTCCACTAATGCTACATTCACACCATACATTTAAAATGTTATTATTCCTCTCTAGTTATGGCTTCCCCAAAGAATCCTGGGAAGTGTAGTTTGTTAAGGGTGCTGAGAGTTGTTAGGAGACCACTATTCTCTTCACAGAGCTACAATTCTCAGAGTGGTTTAGCAATACATTTTTCTGCCCACAGAACTCTGGGAATAGTAGAGGGGAATAGGGGTCTCCTAACAACTCTCAGCACCCTTCACAAACTACACCCCCCAGGATTCTTTGGGGGAAGCCACAATTAAAGTGGAATAATAGTGCTTTGAATGTATGATGTGAATGCAGCCTCAGCCTAGTATTGTCTATTCTGATTTTGGACTGATATTGGCTCTCCGTTGTATCAGGCAAACAGCTTTGCCAATGCTAGTTTTTGGTGCTACAAATTAAACCTATGATCTTCTACATTTTTGTTTATGCAGGCCTTTGGCTAATTAATGCCACCTCATAGGGAGGTCCTGTTTATTTGTTGGTGGATGAGCATTTTACATATTTTGTATAGTTCATGGTTTTATGGATTTTTTCATGGTTTGAAATTGCTTTTATGCACTCTATTTTACCCTGTGATGTCACGTTGAAATTTTCATTGCATGAAACAACTGGTAAATGCAATTATTGTTGTTATTATTATTGTTGTTGTTGTTGTTGTTGTTGTTATACATGCAGAACAGCTCCCTAAAACGTTAGAGAACAATATGTCAACATGAGTGGAGTCTGAATGATCTAGTGAGGCAGTTGTTATGTTCTCTTATAGCAGACATAATGTGGTCCAATTCATATCGGCACACGGTAGCCCTAAACGAGTCCTGTGTCTGCCGGTTCCAGTCACTGTGGTCATGTTCATCCACTGGCCAAGATTCAGCCAAAGGCACACCATGCACTTTTTTGAGAATTTGCAGCTATTGTTCAGAAATCTACAAGAGCCCAGTAGCAAACAGTGGGAAGGGCCGCTGCTGCTCACCTGACCTCCTTTCAGATTTGTCAATGCTGCTTATCCAGGAGGTAGAGGGGGAAGGGGGAGGCAGCAGCGAAGCAAACACACTGCCACGATCTGCTCTGGACAAGCCTCGGATCATCCTAAATCGTCCCAATTTGGTTCGGGATCTAGAATTTGTTCAGAGCCAGTAGACAACCACACTTTGCCCCATGAATGCTGCTCTAATGTGCTTATTTCTTTATATTTTAATCTTGTGTTTTAAATGTTGTACATTGTATGTGTTTCTTTCTTTGTAAACTGCTTTGAGACACGTGTGAAAAGTAAGAGTATAATTGTTTCAAATTAAATAAACAAACAATTACCTCTTATTTTTATTCTAGGATGGGGATATCATTAGTGCAAGTCTTTACTGCAGTGTAAAGTTGCTCCCATTTTGCGTTTACCAGAATGACAGAGACTGTCAAAACTGTGGCATGCCCAGTGCTGAATCCCACATGTGACTTGGCATCATAACCTTCGCTTTGAGGGAACTGTGCAATTGGGTTGGTTGAGAATGAAAACACCATCAGCCCCTAAATGATATGCTTATTGACTTGGCTTCTAGGTTGTCTTGAAATCAGGTCCTCTCCAGGTGATTAGTCTAATCTATAATCCCTTGTTTATTAATGACTATGATCTGTAAAATATTTAGAGAACCGTGTCCTCTAGGGTTTCTGAGCAGCTGTTCTGAACAATCTCAACACACTGCGGCATTCACTGTGATAGGTTGGAGATTAATCTTCTATTTTTGTTTGTACCTTTGCCTTGTGTCTATATTAAAATTCTGAAAGAGACATGGAGCAGGTCTGAGATGATATCTCTAGCTGGGCAAACTTGTCGCAAAAAAAGCAAAGCAAAGCTTGTTTTCCAATTGTCGCATGGCTTGAAAAGTTTGTTTTTCACCAAGAAGACAATCCTGCAAAATATATCCTCTATCTTAATGACCCTGTTTGTGTGTGTGTGTGTAAATCATTTTGTGTGAGCAACAGCATGGAAAGAAGAAAACTGTGCATGATTGTTATAAATGTACACATATTATATTATAATGCACACATTAATGGGCTGGGGAGCTGCACTACAACATTCAGAGAAGCTCAGATATTTGAAGGGGACTGTGTTCCAGTTTGCATATGATGTGAATGCGGCCTCAGCTTCAGAAAGCGCAAATTAAGTAGCTTTGCTATTAAATGTGAACCAAGTTGAATTTCTCCCCCATCCTAATGTGTGAGTGAAAGACACTATGCACTCACTCCTGAGGCAAGGATCAGTGACTTCCACCAGTTTCCCATATATAAATGCCCCAGTGCCCTATTCCACATCACACACCTTTCCGTCCCACTCTGTACATTGGACCCCGCATGTGGGTCAGTCATGTGCCTCTTTTCCATGTATATGTATGTATGTCAACCTGCACGCACACACACACACACACACACACACAGAGAGAGAGAGAGAGAGAGAATGGCCAAAACTCCACTGCTCCACAAATCACATATCCACCCCAGTGTTAATCAGGACAGGAGATCCAGTCTGGGCTTATGCATACCATGTCAATTTCTGACCTATGCATCGACCATCATTATCACTGTCTCGTAATTAAGCACCATGTATAAATAAACCTATGTATTCATTCCAGTTACAATTTTGACTTTGTGGTTTCTTATGCGGTTTCTTATGTGGTTTCTTTTTCTCCTGGGTTGCTGCAGTTCCAGCAATGGAACCAGAATTGAAGCATCCAAGGAGGGTTGATGCACAGGCCAGAAATTGGCACAGTATGCATGAGCCCTGACTGGATCTCCGGATTACTAAACCCTACGGTGGCTTCTATGTACATACGGTTCCATATGAAACATGTAACCCTTTTTCTATTGGGAAAGGTAAATATTGGCTTAGCATGCAGGCAAAGTAAAACAAGTGGCATTTCTCCCAACAAAGAAGCCATTGCTTCCCCCCTCCCTGAACTACAAACAGAGGCAAAGGGAAGAGAAGCTAACATTTGACACAGCCACTGAAGACCTGGACAAATAAGCTCAGCTTGTTATCAAGACAGTTTGTGCAATGGTGAGGGAATCAAGCACACATCTTTGAGCATTAGAGAAGCACAATCATTTTGTCTTTGTGGGCATGACCACTGTGTTCCTGCCCATGTCTAAGTTCAAGATCCTTACAGATAGCCTGATCAGTCTGACAGGTGGCTTTAAAGAAGCAGTGAATGCATCTTGTTCCATATATGACCAGAGGTGCTCTCCTTATTATTGTTCCACAAGTCCCGCGGCTCGGCTCTGCGAGTGAAATGAGATTCTAGGCAAGGTTCGTTCTAATGTGCAGCTAGACACATTTTATGCAGTGTCCAAAAAAAAATATGTGCAGTGTGAAAATAAGTTTTTGTGCAGTTGAGCAAATTGGATTTAGTTAGTAGCTAAGCAGTTTCTAAAAAAAGAAATAGATGAGAAAAGTTAAAAAGAAAGAGAAGATGAAGCTAAATACTGGTTCTTTTCAAATCTTTATAACCTTATACTACTAGTCAGTGCTTTTTTGGTTAAAAAAACACGGTGCTGGTACACATATATTGACAAAAGTACTGTGGCTACCAGCACAAAATGGCTGGCATAGGCAGCAAAAAAAGATGCAGGTAGTCCATACTGGTGAGTACTGTCACAAAAAGCCCTGCTAATAGTATATTATGGGACAAATTACTTGACTAGTATGGGGGTGCGCAGTGTGCTGGGTGTGGATGTGGTAGGTAAAAAAGATTAGAAAATAACCTGCTTTTAGGAATGAGCTGTAGAAAAAGAGGCTCTGTTTATGCATAGTCTGGTTATAGTCCAATGCTGACCTAAGACCCTGTGCTTGCTCTCAAGCCTGCTTCATACGGTCCATATCTTTGGTGTCCATCTTAGATATTTAATGGTGCACCAATAAACATCAATGCCACAAATGGATTTCGGCAACCTGGTATGACTGTACGACCACACTTGGCAGTGAGCTGGGATTAGCTGCAGCTCCCTGTTCGGCTGACACTCCAGAGGTCAACCTGAGTTTGCTGTCATGTGAAGTGTGAAAAATAGGCAAAAAAAAAAAAAAAAGCTTCACCACAGAAGCCGAGAGGTGCACCCTAGAATCTAGGCCCATAGCCAGCCTAAAAGTTTGATGGGGGGGGACAAAAAAAAGTAGGGGGGAGAATTTTTTCCCTATAATAAAATTATTTATTTTTGTAAAAAAAAGAAATTGGGGAGGCAGAAAAAAATAGCAGGGCCCTACCCCCCCCCTCCCCGGCTATGGGCATCCTAGAATCCTTTGCAGTTGTGCCGACTGTGCCCCACATGATCCAAGAGTAGCATATCCCCGTATCATCTGGGGATGTAGCTCATTTGTAGAGCACATGGTGTACATCAGCATCTCTAGTTAAAAATATCTCAGGAAGGACTTTTAGCTAAGAACATGCAGCAGACAGTCCTGGGCAGGATGAACCAGTGGTCTGACTTAGTATAAGGCAATGTCAGATGTCCATATGCAGCATTTGCAAGTGGTCCAAAAGTCTCTCCCTCTCTCTCTCTCTCTCTCTCTCTCTCTCTGTCTCCCCCCCCCAAATAACTGCAAAGATGGCAAATGCAATCAGGGTTCAGTCCCAGCTGTAAGTCATAAACCAAAATGGAAATCCCATACATTCTGTCTTTCCACTCTATCATTAGGCGATGACGGGTGTCATGTCAATGAGGTTTTGAATAAGAGCGAGAGGAGATGGGTTCCCATCATTGTTATCAAATTCAGGGGCCTTTTAAAAAGGCCAGAGTATCCTTGGTAGGCAAAAGAAAATAATCTGAAATCTCAGCTGTGACCGGACACTTCGCTATCTCATATGTTTCACTTCCTTTCCATCAAAACTGCAGGGAATTGACCATTTTTATGCAACAATGCAAAGCTCCTTATTACCATCTTCTAAATATGCATGAAGAAAATGCTGAATAATGACCAGGCAATTGTCACAGGAGATTGGCCTTTTACTGTCCAATAAGCCAACATATTCATCTCTCCCAGCTATGGCATATAAAGACCTGAATCCTCTCTCTCTCTATATATATATATGAAAAACTAAGAGGGAGGGGGGATTTCAAAATGCTAAATAAAAAAGAATCCGTCATGTTGACTGACATTTTTAAAATCCATGCATCTTATCCAGGGTGAGATATGATTATCTGACTGTCATAGGATATGACATGACAAATCCACCAGACCTGGATAAAGAGGTGGATGGTAAGTGCATGGCAGGCAGCTGGGTGACAATGTTGCATGTGATTTGATGCCTTAAAAATAAATAAATAAAGTATCATCATTCTGCACATTCCTGATCGAACTGGGGAATAAATGTAGTCCTGAATTAATATCCAGCCTTCCAGTATTCCAGTATTAGAAAAGCAAAACTAGTAAACTAGCTTTTTACCTATGTGCATATACACTATTCCAGCATATAGGGCAATGTGTTGGATCAAACACCAGTCCAGTGTTCAGAACGATGGTAAGGGTCTCAGTGTTATTATTAGTAATATCATTATTATCGCTATTGTTCACTCCAGTTTTAAGTGCAAGAGAGGAACCCACTGATCTGCATTTCAACTGTGCAACTGAATTGTGTGGTGTACAGTTTGCTGTTTTTAACTTGGGAAAGTTTAGGGACAGACTTTTCAGCAAATGCAAGGTTCTCTTGCTAGCTTTTACCCCCATGAGAAAACATAAGTCTTAAAACCTGGAAACATTGTCTAAAACCAAAATTTCCATGGGATTTGCAATAATTTGCATGTCCTGATGTTTAAATATGAGAGAGAGAGAGAGAGAGAGAGAGGCATGAAGGGAGAGAAGCAAAGAATCTTCTAAGGAAAATGTATATATATCGAAACTTGCAAAGGGAGTCATTTCTGATTGTTTATTTTTCTGCTTTCTGCTTTGGGGATTCACTTCACATGGCTCCTTGCTGGGATGGGTAATAATAACACTTTGCCTCCTTTTCCCCAAAATCAAAAGCGAGCATTTGAAACTCATGTCCAAAGAGCTTTGATATGCTCAGAGTACCCCTCATATGGCAGTATGAAATGGGGAGGGGGAGAAATTTCTCAGCTCCATTTAAGTCTCATGCAAAGAGCTTACAACTGTAATTAAATCATTAAATTCTTGTCTACGCTTCACAGAGCGTAGAGAAATTAACTTCCCACCAACCTCATTTTCTATTTGAACATGAAATAATGATTTTCTGCCAGTCTAATTACAAAGGCAA
The DNA here is from genome assembly GCF_030035675.1 of Rhineura floridana. Lineage (NCBI taxonomy): Eukaryota > Metazoa > Chordata > Lepidosauria > Squamata > Rhineuridae > Rhineura > Rhineura floridana. The sequence goes on along the minus strand of NC_084492.1, from coordinate 31,922,668 downwards.
CATCTGATCAAGCCAGCATCCAGAGGGGATTATCACGTGCGCCAGTATTAGACCTCATTACTAGCTTGAGTGCAAAATTATTACATCTTGTAATTGGATGGTGAGATTTATATACAGATCGGGCCGGTTTCTGTAAGATTATAATTACAAGCTTCGTTGGTTAGCTACTTATCAGAACTTTGCAGGAAAAAAACAAAACAAACGACTGGGCGAAATGAGGATTTCATTAACCTGTAACCCTAGCATGGGGGGAAAACGAGTGTAACATTCATGTTATGCATTAAGGAAAATGGGTTCATCCATTTCTCGGTTGGCTTTGTGATGGCTGAGCAAAACAGTCTGTTTCATTTATTTAACCTGGATAATCTGGCACTGGAAGAAGAGAGAGAGAGAGAGAAATAAATGAATGAGCTGTCTCTTCTGCTAGGCTAGGCCCAATGTATCTATTACTTAAGGGTAACTGGCTGTGAAGCCATCCATTTTTGCGAGTTGCAAAGGAGCTGCTTTCTGTGGGCAAGAAAAGGCGAAAGCCATTGATTACAGACTGCTGGTTGAGGGGGAGGAAAGGAGATAGGCTGAATTAGATTGATATGACATAGACACATTAACACAAACAGATTATATAGAGAGTATATATAGATACCCTAATGAGATCAGTTGGTTGGTCGATCAGCAGAAGTGTCATTATATATGGAGCTTTAAAAAGGAACAAAGGCAGAAAAAGATAGGTCTCAGCCCCAACAAGTTTACAATCCAAGTGTTGTGGGCCTAAACTGTAGAACTCCCTCTCAGCTAAGATTAGCCAGGCAGGTAGATCCTTGCTGCACTTCAGGCCTGTGACTGAGGCATTCTTGTTCTAGCAGGCAGTGTTTGGTTTTATGAAGATTTTTTAATTGGTTTATATTTGGTATGGTTTATTTTTTATGGACACAGGTTAGAAAGGCTAATGATTAAGTAGTATATAAATACCTTAAATAACATTTTTTTAAAAACAACGTAAACAGCAGAGAAAAAGAAGAAATGAAGTAAGATGGTCTAAGGGATTTATCAATGAGTGATAGCTTTCATGTATATTAAAAGGAATAAATTCTCTTCATCTTTCCCCCAGTCTACTTCTGGGAGGAAGGGTGGGATATAAATTTAATAAATCATCATCATCACCACCACCACCAGTCTTTGAGGTTTGGGCCATATGCAAATACATTTCAATTCAATCACTTAATCAGCAAGTTAGTTAAGAGGCAAAGGATTCATCCACTTAAGTGTCTTTAAGCAAATGGCAGTCCTCAAACAGTGAGACAGACAGACAGGGCTGCATACACACCATACATTTAAAGCACCCCCCAAAGAATCATGGGAACTGTAGTTTGTTAAGTAGGTTCTGGGAACTGAAGATGTATAAGGAGTAAACTACAGTTCCCAGGATTCATTGGGGGATGCTTTAAATGTCAACCCCCTGTCACGCAATGCATGTAACATCAGGATTCAACCTGGGCTCCTACTAGGAGGGAGGGCAGGATATAAATTTAATCAATCAATCAATCAACAAAGCTGTGTGCTGCTGAGGCTGTGTGCACATTCCCATTTACTTTGCATCCAGTGTGCTTCCCCCACTGGTTTGGGAGGCTGTGTACCCAATACTAGCAATCCATATCTACCCTGCCTGGATTTTTGAAATACTACGTTTTGATGTGTTTTCCCCAAATCAGCTTCCATCTGAATTGAGAAAAAGAATGACCTAACTGCATTTTAAGCCAGTAATGTGTATACAGCCTGAGTCCCATAGAGCTTACACCCCAGTAAGTAAATGAGTAAAGCTTGGATGTCAGTGTCTCAGCTGATCTGATATCTTGAACTAAAATGTAATAATGATAATAATAATAATAATAATAAAAGTAGCCATTAATCCCTTCACTCTCCTGCTCTGCTGCATAATCCCCCAACATATGAAGGTATCTAACCAACGCATCAGTTGATCTGATGCAGGAGGGAGAGAGAGGGAGAGAGAGAGAGAGCTAAGCAGGTTAAATTAATAAATAAAACTGTTCAATTACCAAGCAAACACGGGTTCTTTCTTTTCTATTATTTCTTTCTTCTATCACCACCTTTTTTTATTATTTATCCCCTCCTCTTAAACAAGTGATTCCACTGCGCAAATCAATGTTGGCAGGGCAGCCAGCCCGCCACTAATCTTGGCATTAGGAGTCTCCAATCACAACCTGGCAGGTAATGGAGTTGTTATTGAACTTCATAGTTCGGATTAGATCCTCTGCAAAGATCAATGTGCTTCTAAAATAGGATTGATAAACCCTTGATAGAAATCTGAATCCCTGAAGCCACGGAGGGTGCCCTGGCGTTTATATGCAGGCTAGAGAGGTGGGAGGGGGCGCAGAGTGGAGCAGAAGGCGGCAGCGGCGGGGGGGTGCAGGTCTGAAAGAATTCGAAAACCTTTTCGGAGGAAGGGGGTTCCTGAAGCTTTGGAAACTGGTGACTCCTAAAGAGTGTGAGCGCTCGCTCGCGGGCTGTTTTAAATGTTAACATACTGCCCGTCTGTCGCTCCATGTACAGAAAGGTGTTGTTCCTGCAATCCTAAGCATGCTTACCTAGGGGTAAACCCACCGAATACAGTGGGATTTACTTCTGAGTGGTGAACATGCGCAGGACAGAATCCGGCCACACAGCTGCCTTGCAACCCTACGCACAATTTCCAGGGAATCAATGCATTATTGGACACAGTGAGAATTAGAGGATCAGGCCACACAGCTGCAGCCCTGTGCACAATTTCTTGGGAGTAAACCCATTGAAGACTTCTGCGTAAACATGCATAGAATCGGACTACATGCGAGGCACTGTGTATGCCTCAGGAAGCCTCCTCTGGGATCAGGGAGACAAACAGCCTGATCCTTTGCAAGGTTTACTCAGAAGTAAGACCCACTTACTTGGAGGCTACTCGCGAGTCAGTGTTTGCAGAGATGTTTGTGCTGCCAGCCCCCCCCCCCTTGGGATAGTCCAGACGGAGTGCAGCAAAAGTACTTCGCACATGGTAAGATACCCTGAATTGTTATGTTCCGTCCAGCATGATGGGTTCGGTGCACTGGGGAATAATCCCGGGGTTTAGTCCTTATTTTAAAAACCGCTCCAAGCGTGTACGCACGCGCGCGTTTGTTGTCCCCCCCCCTATCTAGGAGGAAAGAGGGTTTGATCTGAGCCCTAGCTCAGCCCTTGGACCTATTTCCAGCCTCCAACCCTTAACCCTAACTTGCCCCTTTCTATCCCCACGTAGTACAGCCAGTGAGGAGAAACGCCCTTTCTTCCCATCCGGCTGGACGGTCTCAGCCCCTGAGCATGTGCAGCTGTCCTTTTCCTTTCGCCACCGAGGAAACCTGCAGGTAACCCTTTGCATGCTTACTCGGAAGTCAGTCGCATTGCCTTCAGTGGTTTTTCTTCCTTGCTTGCAAGGGAAGGGCCGCGGCTCAACGGTAGAGCATCTGCCTTGGACGCAGAAGGACCCAGGTTCAGTCCCCGGCATGGCCAGGTAGGGCAGGAAGACACCCCTGCCTGAAACCCTAGAGAGCAGCTGCCAGTCAGTGTGCTGGATGGACCCAGCGGTCTGACTCTGTGTGAAGCAGCTTCTTATGTGTCAACTTCTTTAAAAAATGTAAATGTATTGCCTTCAAGTCGATTCCAACTTATGGTGACCCTATGAATAAGGTTTTTATGCGGCTGAGAGGCAGTGACTGGCCCAAGGTCACCCAGTGAGCTTCATGGCTATGTGGGGATTCGAACCCTGGTCTCCCAGGTTGTAGTCTAATATTTAGGGCTACTGTCCTAATTCTGGGAGAGCCAGTGTGATGTAGTGGTTAAGCTGCTGGACTATGACCTGGGAGACCAGGGTTTGAATCCCCACACAGCCATGAAGCTCACTGGGTGACCTTGGGCCAGTCACTGCCTCTCAGCCTCAGAGAGAAGCAATGGTAAACCCCCTCTGAATACTGCTTACCATGAAAACCCTATTCGTAGGGTCGCCATAAGTCGGGATCCACAGGAAGGCAGGCCATTTCCTAATTTTAGAATTCAGGGAGCAGAGCTATCAGCGTGAGCCCTGGCACCTTTCTCTCTCTCCTCTCTCAGCAGTTAACGTGGAAGAGAAGTGACAAGTCCTGGTCTGGAAACAGATGTCAACCATGGGAGTGAAAATCCTCCCCAAGATAATCACCACAAAAGATGGACCTGTCCTAAGGATGCAAGCAGGGATATAGGCATCCAGGGTCTGGAGGTCTTAGACCCTTTACTTTTTTGGGAGCAGGGTCCCTATGTCTCCACCATCCTACCAGCCAATCTGTGTGAAAGGGGAGTGGTTTAGCCACTGAAGAGTCTTCTAACATGCTTCCTGCTCCATTCCTGCAGACTGGAGCGAATCAGAGGGAAAGGAGGTGAGTCAGCCACTGAGAAGACCCTTTTCAGTAGCTAACACTATCTGACGTCTATTGTGGGAGAAGGCATTAACAAGGAACTCATTCAGCAAAAAAGGGGGAGGGGCATGGCTGTGACTATGATGGTGGGCCCTGGGGCTTCTGAATTTGCCACTACACGACTGGATGCAAGACCTGTTCCTAAAATGCATAGAGCTGTGGGAGACTGGTTCACACATGCACATATGCTGCTATTTTCGCTCGGTTGCTGTACCCACAAAGACAGAAGGCTGAACATGTAAACAGACACTACCCATCTGAAGACATCGGCTTCGGCAATGCGGACTTTCTCAGCCATGGTGTGAAGCAGCACCTAACTAATCTCTCCCCCCACCCCCACCAGTGATATTTGGATCCCTCACACATACACAGCATACACATACTGTTATTCCTAATGGTAGAATTTTAAGCAGAAAGGACATGATCTAGGCAAGTTTGAGCATTTTGAAGTCCCATTCCTTTTCAGTGGGAGTGTACACATGCATGTATTTCCTGTGGAAATCGATGAGATATAAAAATATTCAGTTTTGGCTAAATCATATCCCATGTCTGTCTGTTGTTGATATATTTTCCTTCGGTGTAGGAATAAATGTATTCTTCTTTTATAAGTACAAACAGACACAAATGAGTCCAAGGCCAGCATCTGAATTCAGGTTGACTTAATTCGGAGCATTCTGAAGTTCCCAAAAATCTACACGTACATAAGTGTGTGTTTGTGTTTAAAAAGCAGAATCCTATATGTGTCTAGTCAGAAGTAAGTCACACTGAGTTACTCCCAGGGCAGTGGTTATAGGACTACAGTCTAAGACTGCAATCCAATACATGTCTACTCAGAAGTAAGCTCTGCTGGGTTCAATGGGACTTACTCCCAGGTAAGTGTGCTGTATTCAACAAAGTCCTATTCAGAGTAGATGCACTGTAATTAATAAATCTAAGTTAGTAATGTTTATTAACTTCAGCAAGTCTACTCTAAGTAGGGCTAGCATGGAGTAACACCCTCTGATTTCCTTCCTGTCTCAAAGAGTGACACTCAGCTCCATTTACACAGCCAGCTGTGACAATTGAAGCCAAGGGCATCAATGAGTGGTGTCTTGTCAGGGTGAGGCCTGCCTTTCTAGGTACAATGTGCCCATTGTTTTAAAAACAAAAAGAAAAGATATTTCAATTAGGCAAGGGCCAGCCCCATTTGGCAAAAGTTTTTAACCTTTGAGAAAAAAAAATCTGCATGCCTCTACAAGCTTAATTGAGAGTTAAGTCTTATTGAATGAAGTGGGACTTACTTCTGAACCTCAAGCCTGCCATTTGGAGCCAGCTGGGGTTCCTCCACCTCCCCATTGGACATAGAGGGTTTTACCTCAGGGCAATAGTCACAGCCCCCTTCTAAAATGATACCATGTTCCAAAATTATAATCTGGCCAGCCTTGAATACTGCTTCCTGCTTCTTTATCGCTGTTGTCATTTGACTGTCCTTTGTCACTGTCAGAGATATTGCCTGAACATAAAGATTCAGTGTCTATACGTTTATCTCCTCCTGCTGCCAAACTGCTTGCTGACGTAGATGGGATGCTACCATCAGGAGTCACTGTCCCTTCTACAGTTATAGAATTCTCACTCTCCACAACTTGTCTTGGCTTTTTGCAGCCGACACTCGTTGGGACTTCACTTTCATGCTGATTGGCTTGTAGGTCGCTAGAAACATAGGAACCCTCCTGGAACCTGGCTCTCCAAAGAGTAAGGGGTCTAAGATCCCGGGCCCCAGTCAACTACACCTCTGTCTGCCTTACATGCAGAAGGTCTCACGTTCCATCTCAGGCATTGTCAGGGAGACCCCTGCCGGAAACCCTGGAGAGCTGCTGCCAGCCAGTGCAGACAATATTGAGCCAGGTGGACCAATGGTCTGACTCGAGATAAGGCAGCTTCTGATGAAGGAGGAACTGTTGGTGATTTTCCCTCCAAAGCGATCAGTCTTTTTGTCCCCGCCCCCGTGTATGCAGCAAATTCGTGGCTGGTGGAGTCCACTCCATTTCCAGTGGAGACCTTTTTTGGGAGGGGGGTGTAAAGAAGCCCCCGCGGTAAACGAGGCATCTCCGACTGAGCAAAGGGCGCTCTTTGTCCTGCTCCCTCCCGTTCCGCCTTCCCTCCGGAGCGTTTGGGCCAGCGAGATGCCGGCCGCGCAGGGAAGGGCGCGGGGAAAGAGATCGATGGCGGGTCGATGCGGAGGCAAATTCATCACGCGGGTTTTCTTTGCGAAATATTTAATGAAATGGGCTGGCAAATAACTTTCAGGATTTATGGCGCGCTGCGAAGAGCTCGGCCGCTTTGGCGCAGCTAAATGTCCACACCGGGAACCTGCCTGGTGGGAAGGATTAGGAGACAGGGAGAGACGCCGCTCTCCAATATATAATAACTTGTCAACGGACATGATTATAGACCCGCATGCGGGGCTTTCAATAATCCTCTGTCGATTACTCATTCCATTAGCTCTGAAAAACAGCATGCCCTGACTTTTGAACACTCTCTTAGTGTAGTGGCAAATTCAGACGTGCCGGGTCCCTTCATGTTAATCATAGCCACACCCCCTTCCTCCCTTTTTCTACTACATTGAGAATGAGATCTTTGTTAATCCCTTCTCCCACAACAGCCAATCAGCATGAAAGGGGAGAGTGTTAGCTACTGAGAAGAGTCTTCTCGGTGGCTGGCTCACCTCCTTTCACTCCTGTTGGCTCCAACCAGTAGGAAAGGCCAAGGAAGCAAGTTAGAAGGCTCTTCTCAGTGGCTAATACACTCCCTTTTCATGCTGATTGGTTCATAGCAATTGCAAACATATGAGCTCTGCTGGGACTCAGGTCCCAAAAAAGTAAAGGGTCTAAGACCCCTGAGACTCTGGACAGCTACCCTCCCCCCCAAAAAAAAAAATCTGAAAGCCCATTCAGATGATCCTCAATGTTGATATTAGGAGGTTAGCCTCCCCAGACAAGGAAGTCAGGAAAATCCTTACCGGTGACAGGGCAGCAGCTCCCTGGAGGTATTTTATTTTATTTCAAAGTATTTACACTTCTCTCTGTAGCCCAAAAAGTTCTAAGTGGCTTACAAACCAATAGAAATAGCACAGACTCTAGCCACAGGCTTACAATCTAGAAAAGGAAGACACAAAAGAGGAGGGGGAGGCAGAGGGAAGAGGAAAACTAGCAAACTCAGCCCCCAAATTCTTCATGTCATACAGTTTGCTTCCCCACCTGGTATATTTTGCCCACCTAGAAATATACTTTGTCCCTTCTATCCCCTCCCCTGATTTTTTTTTCTGGTACTATTGCTGATGTTGTAAGAGCCATATAGTTCAGGTGTGGGAAATCATTACTGAACTAACAACTCCTCTCAGCCCCAGCAAGCATGGCCAATGGCCAGGGTTGATGGGTGCAGTCGTGTAGTGGCAAATTCAGAAGTACAGGCAAGGTCCCTTCATGATAGTCAAAGCCATGCCCCCTTTCCACTTTCCCTCATTTCCCATGTTCTCCCTGTTGTCTTCCAAGCCCATACTCCACTACAACAGATGCCCCTAGGAGGCATTAGCATGAAAGGGGAGGCTCATGTTAGCTACTGTGGAGAGTCTTCTCAGTGGCTGATTCAGCTCCTTTCACTCTGATTGGCTCCAAGAAAGGGCATGAACTCTTATCAGTGGCTGACAAGGTGCCCTTTCATGGTGATTGGCTCCTTCATAGGGACCTGTTTGGGACCCTGCTCCCAAAAAAGCAACAGGTCTATGACCTCCCAGGACCCTGGACCACTACACCCCTCGATGGGAGCTGTAGTTCAGCAACTGCTGGAGGGCCAAAGGTTCCCCACACCTCGTATAGCAGCCAGTTTGGATAGGAAAGGGCTGCTTGCATTAAAAACAAACAGAAAGATGTGTGTGGTTACATAGTTTGTGCACAGTCTTCTGGGAAAGTGGCATACCAAGAAATCCCTGTCTTCCTTTCCTTCCTCTGTTGTCTCACCTGGACTGCAGTTTAGATTGCAAGCTCCTCAGTGCAGGGACCTGTACATTGGTGCTCTGCAAAATGGGCTGTGAGCATTGATCATGCTATGTGAAAGAATGAAGAAGAGAAGATGGGAGGGAGGAAAACATTAATGACAGGTAAAGCTGCTCTTCCTTAGATCTTCTGTGGACCCAAAAAAAAAGCACTGAGGTTTAAAGGACAAGAAGGTCATTTTTGATGGAATCTCCTTGGGAGATATCGCTGTGCTCGTAATGCTGCAGCCTCATTCTTAACAGTGCTTTGGCAAATGATTGCTTTGTGAGGAAAGAAAACGCAATCGGAGGAGGCCAAGTGCTCCCCTGCCAGCCCTCCCCATCATCACCCCCACCAAGCATGGCTGTTGCCACCTTTATGCATTAGTAATAATAGTAGTAGTGATATGATTTGTTGCCTACCCTTCACCATAAGAGCCCAGGTACTGGGTTACAGCAATTTAAAATTCAGCATTAAAAACAAATTATAGTCGCAGGAATAGGGTGGGTCCTGGAAGTATATATCTCAGGTGTAAAGTGGCACATCATGAAGATGTGAGATGCACCTCTGTGAGGAGGGAATTCCACAACCTAGGTGCCACAGATAATGCCCTGTCCAGGTCCACCACTCCCACAATTTCTGAGGGTGGTGCAGAGCTTGGAAAAGTTACTTTTTTGAACTACAACTCCCACCAGCCCAATCCAGTGGCCATGCTGGCTGGGGCTGATGGGAGTTGTAGTTCAAAAAAGTAACTTTTCCAAGCTCTGGTGGAACTATCAAGAGGGCTTCCTCTGCTGATCTTAACACCCTGGGTCTGTAGGGAATAGGGTTGCCAGGTTCATGGCCTGAGACTGATCCTGTATCTTTAGGAGAAGAGAAAGTCAGCCAAGTGCAGGTTTTCTTGCAACACTGTAATGGGAAAAACCACAAGGTGGAATTCTCCCTTCCCCCTGCACAACTTTTAAAGATACAGAAGACCTCTTGGTTGCCAGGCCCGGCCTCCAAGAGGTCTTCTGTATCTTTAAAAGTTGTGCAGGGGGAAGGGAGAATTCCACCTTGTGGTTTTTCCCATTACAGAGTTGCAAGAACACCTGCACTTGGCTGACTTTCTCTTCTCCTAAAGATACAGGATCAGTCTCAGGCCATGAACCTGACAACCCTAGTAGGGAAGGAGGTGGTCTCTCAAATATTTGGGGCCTAAGGCTGCAATCCAATACACACTGACATGGGAGTAAGTCCCACTGAACAAAATGGAGCTTATGTCTGAGTAGACATGTATGGGATTGCAGCCTAAGTTGTTAGGGCTTTCAACACTAATGTGAGCACCTTGAATTGGGCCCAGAAATGAACTGGCAATCAGTCAGATATCAATGTCTCCAAATAGTGAACAAGAGAGGGTCCCACTAAAGGCATACCTGATCAGTTTGAAGAACAGTTGATCGGTTCAGACCTCGGTGGTGGGGGAATCCGGTTAGATCTGTCTTCTTTGCCAGGTGACTGGCAAGTGCCTTCCCTTGTCCAAAACTAATTGAGAAGTGTTGCTTTCCAGTAAGGTGCCTCCCCTGTTCCCCACCTACCCACCCCCTCACTTTCAAGGAATTGCTACCAGCCCTTAGGAAGAGGAGAAGAGAATCAATAGTGCCTAACGATCGTATTTGTCCTGCTTAAGAAAACAACAGTAATTGTTATCAGCCATCTTTTTTTTTTTAAACCACCCGTTTTGTTTACATACCTTATTTTAATTTTAAAAAGTACAATATTTAAAATGACATCTTATTTTTAAAGAAGTAACCATTGTGCTCCAGAGAGAGAGAGTTCAGAGTGGCCTTTGGGCGTGTCAGTTATTCCACCTGGAGGAGTGGCCTGCTCTCACCCAGAGAGAAAACTCCTTCACAGCAGGCAAGCCTTGCATGAAAGCAAGCCACAAATCAATACAGTCTGGGAAATTAATCTTTTTCTCCAGAGCCTACAGTGAGACTGTCTTAAAGAGGTAAGGTGAGTTCAAGGGTTAGCAGCAGCTGACTGGTAAATAATACGCTCTACCAAGGGAACCCTTTGAAAGGTGGGAGGGTGGAGAGAGAGACAGAGAAAACAAACTGGACTGAGAGAGACCAAAAAAACCCCTAGAAAAGATAACAGAAATGGGCGAAAGATGCAAAAAGGGGTCACTGTACTTATTTCCCACACATTACACCTCTCACAAGAAAAGCCTTGCTGGATCAGGCCAATGGACCATCTAGTTCACCTTCCTGTTCTCATAGTTGCCAGCCAGATGCCTATGGAAAGCCCCAAAGCAGTATCCGAGCACAACTGGACTAATTGAAGATGCTCCAGGCAAAAGGGTCCTTGAGATATCACAAATGGGCAACAGGATTTTTTAAAATTTATAGCAATCCGGCTTAAATGGGCCAGAAATAGAGGCGGCGTTTTGGATGCCAACAATGTTGTGTGGATGCTGCACAAAACTTGTGTGCATAAGGAGCGCCCGTCTCACAATAAACGTCTGTCTGGAATCACTTTGAGTTGTCACCTTCTGTGTTTTTTTGCATTTCATTTCCCTTTGACATCACTGCCTACAACTCCCCCTTGCCACCTGCAGCTGAAGATTCCAGTTCATGCATCTGAATGATCTGGACTCTGGTCCACAAAAGCTTATGCTATCACAATAATTGTTTGTCTTTAAAGTGCCACAAGACTCTGCGTAGAAAACAAAATAAGTGGGTTGATCTAGGCCAAAAACAAAGCTTATAAAAAAAAATACTAGCTTTGCTAAGCAGCAAAGTCGTTTTAGGCTGCAATCCAATACACACTTACCTGTAAATCCCATTGAACCCAACGGAGCTTACTTCTGAGTAGACAAGTATTGGATTGCAGTCTCAGAGAAAAAAAATTGACATTGGAGAGATGGGAGGTCGATTTTGATTTAATTTATTTCAAACATTTTAACCCTGACTTTTCAAAGATAATGTTCAGGATGCGAGGATAGATAGAGTGGAATGTTGGAAGAGGAAAGGAAAGGAATAGTCCAAGTGAAACCTCAGTCGCAAGACTCTCCGCAAAGCAAAGTGGTACATTCCATGCTACAGTTCTTCTCAAATCCCTTAACATCTAACAGGGCAATTGTGAAAGGCCCAATAAAATCAGAGAAAAAATTACTCTTGAGTACTGTATAGCACTCTGCCTGAACTTTGCTCAGTGACAGAGGGGAAAGGTTGGACTCCTCTGGGAAGAGGGGCCAGATAATTAATTAATTAATTAATTAATTAACTCAACATCTAACAGAGCATCAGCTTTGCATGCAGAAGGTCCCAGATCCAATCCCTGGCATCTCCAGGCTGGGAGGTACCCCTGCCTGGAACCCTGAAAAGCCACTGCCGGTCACGGTTGACAATACTGAGCTACATGGGCCAATGGTCTAATTCAATAGAAGGCAGTTTTTGATGGGTGGCATTCAGTGGTAGTCCTACGTAGAATAATAGATCTAGTGATATTAATGGGAATGATGAATTTAGGTGTATTAATTTCAGTGGGTTTACTCTGAGTAGGACTAAGCTGAATACAGCCCTCTGTTCCTCAAACCAATTTCTCTCTTTTGAGTGTCTGAGTGACGTTTCCTATCCAAACAGTGCCCACTCTGCTGGATCCCAGCCTCACTAGGAACAACACCTCACTGGATCTCTTTGGGAAGCCCAGACAGGTGAGACATGCAGCATCCTTGCACAATCCCATGTGCTATGTGAGTGCCATATCATAGATGGGAATCTTCCTGCCTGGGCTACATGAAAACAAACCTCTATTTTTCTGATGCCTCTTTGGTGATGGAAAACCGTTCTTTCGGATGGGTGGGTGGGATTGTTTGCTTTTTATTGAAATTCACACCCTGACTCTCAGCCAAGATTTTTGTGTAATGCTGGGCCATCTTCCTTTTTCTCCCTTGCCAACGCGTTTGCACTTGGTAACCCGCTCCATCGTCCACTATCTGCCGCTCTCTCTGGTTGGAGTTAAAAATCTCTATTGGAAATCAATGTGGGTTCATGCTTTTGTTAATGATGGGAGAGCCTGTAAAAATTAGCCATGGAGAAAGCAGTGTGGAGACTGGGGCAAAGGGCATCCAGAGAGGCTGCTTTGCTCCTGCACCACGTTGCCATTCAGCATTTCAAGTAGAACCTTTTCCTGGAAGCCATTCTCCTTATACCTCTTCCAGAAATTCTAAGCAATATGTAGGCCCAGTCCTGTCTAGAATCATAGGGTTGTATTCGTTGGATTATTTTAGCAGAGTTTCCACATAGAGCTTGCTCTATGTCTTCCCCCAAGCTATGGTCTGAAGGCACCTAAGGCCAGCTCCCTGCTGAAGCTAACCAGGGTCAGGTCAGGCCAGTGCCTGGATGGGAGACCGCGTGGGAACCATATGATTGGCTTACAATCATGGAAAGAAAGGCGGGGTATAAGTGTAATAAATAAATATATAAATATGAGCAACTTCCCTTTGGTTCCAATCACACAGAGACTTCAGTCTTGGAAAATAAGAAAGCTTAGTTCGAGTATAGGAAATACATACTTAGATAGTTCCTACTTCTAGCTAACTAAGGCTGTGAACACACTAGTTGCCAGAACAAAGTGTTTCCATTAGCCACACCTGGAGGGGGAATGGGTGGATCTGCCGATTAGTTGCGAAATCGGTTTGAAGCCAATTTTTTAAAGAAAAACATAAACAAGCTGCTCCCACCAGGTTTTACACTAAAAAGGAGTAGGGTTGTATGAGTGTTGTGTGCCCCCATTTTCAGAAGAAAGAAGTGGAACCGGGAGAACGGTGAGTGTGTTTCTACCCTAAGTTGAAGATGCAAGGGTGCCATGCTTGCTCCTTTGATCATAGCAGAGAGAGAGACAAAAACAAAAGATGTCTGCACTCCCAAGGTTGGACGGGGAAGAAGGGAGGAATCTGGAAATGAGGTCAGCAACCCTAAGAGCAGCAGTTTACACACCTTAAAGGTAGGTCAGCACAGAGATCAAAGCATAGCGCGAGAGTTTAGGAAGCTTGGAGGTTCCCCTCTTTGTTTGCTCATTCCCCATGCAAACCCCCAGCAAGCTGGCTTGCATCCCAACACTTCCAACAGTACTCAACTCACTTTTACTCAGAGTGGACCAATTCAAATTAATAGACTTAAAGGTTAGGCATGATCATTAATTTCAATAGGTTTACTCTGAATAAAAGTGCCTTGACTACAGCCCACAAAATTCCCCAAAAGTCATCTAGTCCAACCCCATGGACTAAGTAGGCGTCCCACTATAACCACATCCTTAAAAGGTGGCCATCCAGCCTGTGCTTCAGCACCACTGAGGCCTCATCTGCACTATGCATTTAAAGCAGTACCATACCACTTTAAACAGTCATGGCTTCCCCAAAAAATCCTGGGGACTGTAGTTTGTTAAGGATGCTAGGGGTTGTTGGGAAACAACCTATTCCCCTCACAGGACTACAATTCCCAGAGTTCCCTGGGAAGAAGGATTGATGGTTAAACCACTCAGACCCAAGCTTCAGATGGAGGGGAGGCATGCAAAAGGGTCTTTCCAGGTGATCTCAGCAGATGGACAGATCGTATGACAGGAAGAATTCCATTAAGTGAGCCAACATCTACAACCACACACGGGGGCAACAGCCTAGCTTACAGGCACAGGGCAAACTGCAAGGAACATTCAGCTCTTTCTTCTAACACCTTGGTGCTGTTCCTGGTCCCAAGCCATTTAGGGCAGCCTTCTCCAACCCAGTGCCCTCCAAATGTTTTGCACTACAATTCCCATCACCCCTGAATCATTGGCCATGCTTCCTCCTATGATGGGCACTGTACTCCAACAAGATCTCGAGGAGACCAGGTTGGGCAAGGCTGATTTAAGACTAACAACCTCCACTTTGAGCTGGACTGGAGTATTGTCTTACAGATGGCTAAAGGAACACAGATCTGTTGGGTTTCAGGGATTGAACAATGGTTTCAGTTTTGGATTTGGATTTTTTAATCTATATTTATTTTTTGCTGCTATTGACATTTCCTGGGGGGGGTTAGGAAGCGTTTTTGTTAATGTTTTTCTAAAAAACATTGTGAGCCACTTTGAGCTCAGCTTGGTTAACAGGAAGGCAGCAAACAAATATTAAATCAGATCTGATATCGATTAACCACTGCTGGTTTTTATTTTGTTCTTTTGGTTACGTTGCCATTTTATTTTTCTTTATTTTTTTTACATTGATCTTCAATCATTGTAAGTTGCCATGAGGGTTTTCTGAACTGGAAAGGCAGGACACAAACATTTTAATCAATGCCACTCACATCAGCCTGCCCATTTGTTAAGGCCTTTCTCTGGGTGCTCGCACTTTCTGGGTACAGGTGGATGACATTCTGATTTTGAAATGTTCGCAGCCTGCTTAGTACCCAGCTTAATAAACTTTATGTGCCAAGCTAGGGTTTGTATCCAACCCTGTATAAATGGCATTCTCGTGCAGCAGGGCTTCTAGCTCCTCTCCCCATGCACTCCCAAAGTCTATTATGAAGGGCCCTCACCCTCCAGAGCTGATCTGGAGGGTGCACAGGGTGCTTGAGGGAAGGGAAAGTTCTTTTGCACACACAGAAGTCTGTTGCATGAGCAGAGCTGCATCACTGGCTTCAGCCCTAAGATCTCCCCCATCCTTCCAGGCATCAGTATAATCGTCATCATCAACAACATTGTTATTATTAGTACATTTATATCCCACATTTCCTCCAAGAAACTCAAGGTGGCATACATTGTGCTCTTCCCCCCCCCGACATTTTATCCTCACAGCAACCCTGTGAAGTAGGTTAGGCTGAGAGACAGTGACTGGCCCAAGATCTCCCAGTAAACTTCTTGGCTGAGTGCGGCCTTCCATAGGAACCTAGGAAGCCTCCTTATACTGAGTCAGGCCATTGGCCCATCTAGCTCAGTACTACTTACACTGACTGGCAGCAGCACTTCAGGGTTTCAGGCAGAAGTCTCATACAGGCCTAGATTGAGATGCCAGAGATTGTACTTGGCATCTTCTGCATGCAAAGCAGATGCTCTACCACTGAGCTATGGCCCTTCCCCAACCTGGTGCCCTCCAGATGTTGCTGGACTGCAGATCCCATAATTCCTAACTGTTGACCATGCTGCCTGGGGCTGATGGGACTTATAGTCCAAAATATCTGGTGGTCATCAGGCTGGAGAAGGCAGGCCTATTGCCCTTAGGTTATCATTGCTCTTACAGCTGTTTTTTTCTAAGGTATCTTTAGGGCAGCCTTTCCCAACCAGTGTGCCTCCAGATGTTGTTGGACCACAATTCCCATCTTTCCTGACCATTGGCAATGCTGGCTGAGGCTGATGGGAGTTGTAGTCCAACAACATCTGGAGGCACACTGGTTGGGAAAGGCTGCTTTAGGGACATTTAAATATTTTGTGTAGATCGATATTGGTTAGTGTGTTGGACTACGACCTGGGAGACCAGGGTTCGAATCCCCACACAGCCATGAAGCTCACTGGGTGACCTTGGGTCAGTCACTGCCTCTCAGCCTCAGAGGAGGGCAATGGTAAACCCCCTCTGAATACCGCTTACCATGAAAACCCTATTCATAGGGTTGCCATAAGTCGGGATCGACTTTCCCGGTCCCTTTCCATTTTTCCATTATTTATTAAACTTTTATTATCTAATTATTTATAAATACATTTATGTCCCACACTTACTCCCAAAAGAAGGAAGCTGTTATTTTCTTGGAGAGAGCCTACCTTTAGTAATGAGAGCGGTATAGATTTTAAAAAATAAAATAAAATGAGTGAGTGAGCGAACTGTGCCAGTACTTTGTTCCTGACCATGCTGTGCAATCCCTTCCCTCCCTTAAGTGCGAATCAGCACTTTGAAGTTATTTCACATAGCCTTGATATGGACCCAAGACACCCCCAAAAAACACACACAGAGAGAGACACTCCTCCAACCTCCCTTTCTGCTAGACAACAGATGCAGCCTCTAATGCAAATATTGCCATTTCCCTGCTGAATTAGTCTTGTCACTTAGCCCAGAAGCTGGCAGTGTTAAGCCAGCTTGCATTTTAATTTGGCCCTGAAGTTACTTATTTCATTATTGATCAAACATAATGCTGAATCAATGTTCATCTTGTTACCTGGGCCATTTCCATGTAATACAGTGATAGCACTGCCTGGAGTTACTCATTCCTATCCCAAAGTGACTTTACCATAAAATCAATGCTTGTTTGTTACTGATATAAGGGGGCAGCATCTCTGGAACGAAGTGCACACCCAGCATTTATAAGAGGAGGAGAAAAGGTCTCTGGCAAAACCTCCTTCCAAAAAATGGCTCTGATATGCAAACTGCAGCTTTTCAGCATCAGAACTAGCTTGGCCAAGCCCAGCATCAATGGCTGCAAAAACGACAAATGTTGGATGTCCCCCACCCCTGCAGCAGCCTTGGGTGTTGCCCTATGCGACAGGATGCGCTCCCAGCTTGGGAAAAAAGGGGAAAGCTTCTGAGCCAACCTGTGGGTTTATCCTAGCAGAGCATGTGGGTTGGCAAGATTATGGGGCATTTTATTATTTGAATTAAAATGGTGAGACAGAGACAGTGCATATATTTCCTTAACTGGACTGTTTTGGAGGAGTCAAAATTGTGCATAGATGCCTAATGAAAGCACTCCAATTCCATTCCAATTGCAGAATTCCCCACTGAAGGCCACACTTTGGTGAAAGCTTTGTATTATCTCCAGGGGGCCAATAAATTTGTTTTGGGGAGGGGGAAGGTGTCACATCCAGTCCCTAGGTCACCAGCTGGCCAAACCTGAAACATACAATGGCAAGTCCCAGGTTGATGATCACATCTATCTCAGCATTATTATTATTGGTATTATAATAACATACTAGTGAGCTCAGTTTTCCAAGTGCTGGTCTTTAACAAAAGGGAGGTGTCAGGAGTCATAGAGGAATCAAAACATTTGTAGTAGTACATAAAACTTTAGCGAGAGAAAATTCATCGAGAACAGCCACCCACCCCCCAAAAAACCCTAGCCAAATACAGACAGGAATATTGACTGACTCTTGCAGAGTGGGAAGACAGAGGGAGAATCAAATGGAACATCTGAAATCCTAAACAGAAGTACCCCAAACGTCAACGTTTTGTTGCAGATCCCATTGGTTGTTGTTGGTATTTCACTTTTTGGTATGAAAATGATCCAGGCAGCTCAGAACAAGGAGAGGGGGGGAAAGCCACAATCAAATCTAAAATCAAATAAAATTAAGAACAATACGAAATCTTAAAATAGGAACACTAAAAACAAAACAAGTTTAAAAGCAACAGACTATAGAATTTCTTGAAGCAACAGATTAATTAGGCGTTAAAAGATGGTTGAAAATTTAAAAAGGCTTCAAGAACTGTCAACAAAGGGGATGAGATAAAACCCAGGTGATTTCCACAGGAAATATATTCCATGGTATTGGGGGTCAACACTGAAAAGGCCCCGTTTCCTAAACCTGCCCATCTGCTGTCATATAATGATGGAATGGAAAGCAGGGCCTCTGATGTTGATCTCAAGAGCGAGGCAGTTCCATACCGGAACAGGCAGTTCCTGAGCTAACCAGGTCCTAAGCAGTGTTCAGGTGTGCATGTAAAACCTTTTGCTAGTTTATCTAAAAAATGCAAACATATAAAGCAATCTTTAGTATTTGCTGTGTGTGTGTATATGTGTGCGTTTGTGAGAGAGACAGAGAGAGAGATGAAGGAATGACAAGATGAGCAAAGATTCTGCCACACTGTGCACCAGGCGTGAAGAACCTTTTGCAGCCCAAGGGCCACATTCCCTCATAGGAACCTTCCAGGGGCCGCATGCCAGTGGTGGATGTGGCCACAAGCAAAAGTGGGCACATCAGGCAAAACTGGGCAAAGCCAGAGGAAAAAATGGATGGCATGTGGATGTGACTCCTACCTTTGTACTACATTCCAGCCACACAAAGGCCACATTCACACCATACATTTATTCAACTGTTATTCCACTTTAAACAACCATGGCTTCCCCCAAGGAACCCATGAAGGGTGCGAGAGTTGTTAGGAGGCCCCTATCCTGAGCTACAATACCCCGGGTGGTTTAACAGTCTCTCAAAGGATTGTAGCTCTGTGAGGGCAATAGGGGGTCTCCTAACAGCTCTCGGCACCCTTCATAAACTACAGTTCCCAAGATTGTTTGGGGAAGCCATGGCTGTGAATGTGGCCAAAGTCAGAGGTTTCTGCAGAGACAAGGAACCAGAAACAGAGACATTTCGAGCCAGGCAAAAATACGCAAGGAAAGCACAAAGCAGGCCTGGAGAGTGGGTGGGTGTGACCAGGGGAGGGGGTACTGCTTGGGAAATGTCTTGGGGGCCAGATAGCAAGGCTTAGAGGGCCACATTCAGCCCCTGGGCCTAAGGTCCCCACCCATGCTGTATACTCTGGAGCGTGTGTGTGTGTGTGTGTTTTAAAGCAATTAAAATTGATCGCCTTGATTTCATGGTCTGCTTCACATTGCAAAGCCATTTTCCTAGAAAGCACACTTCTCTGGAGCACGAAGAGCTGGCCGAATAGGTTTAGAATCTGGTTTCAGTCGAAGCCTGCCTGGTCTTTCTCATGCATCTCATTGACTCGGATCTTCTGTTTAAACAGTTGCACCTGCAAAGGAGCCGGTCTAAGCATACATTGAGCCCAAATTGGGTTGTTGAGAGGGGGGGTGTTGTTTTTTGTGCTTTGGTTGCGAGCCTCCCATCCCTTCTTATAAGCCCTTGATCTCAAGGATGGAAAATGAGTTTATTATGCTGGCTTCTCCAGATGAGGCCCTAATGGAGGCTCAAGAGGCCTCCAGCCACTGCCCTCTCCTCCCAACCCCAAGGTTCTGTTTACACTGATTAATTAACACGTCCCTGCAGTATTTGGCTAGAGTTGGTGTTGAGGTCTGGGGCAAGAGGGAACAGAGAGAGAGAGAGAGAGAATCCTCTTCTCTCCCTCCCTCATTCACACACTCACTCATGACCATGTTCAGCTCAGAACAAGCATCCGAGTTCACTGGGGACGCACAAGGGTAAATACTGAAATGGGGAACTGTGGGGTGGGGGGAGAAGGAGGCAAGGCACAAAGAGAATAATCGGATTTAAAAAGACCTAATAAACCTCAAGAAGCCCAGCTCAGCCAAGATCAACAAGCTAATATTGACAAAGAAAGCGAATGTAGATGCCCAAAAGGGCATTTGGTCACACACACACACACACCAACTGTCTCCATCAATACCTTTTGGCTTTGGCTATTTGGTGACTGAATACATAAGGGGGGGGGTCTGAGACTATGGGTCAAGTAGCTCTCTCTTTGCATCCAGTAGGCTCCTGGTTCACCAGAACCAGAAACCTGGCCCTGTTCCTAGAGGGGAAATGTGGCATCAAACCTAAACGAATTGTTTTATCTTATATGTATAGTCTGAAAGCACACAATGCAGAAGACTCAAGCCTGGTTAGTGTCTGGAGGGAAGATAGGGTGGCCATGTGACCTACTTCCCAATGGGAAGGGACATGGCTCTGTAATAGAGCATCTGCCTTGCGTGTTGAAAGACCTGGGTTCAATCCCTGGAGTCTCCAGGTAGGGCTAGGAGTGTTTCCCATTTGAAACCTTGGACAGCCACTCCCAGGCAGTGTAGACACAACTAAGTCCGACGGACCAAGTGTATAAGGGAGTTCCTATGCACTTTACAAAGGAAAGTCCTCTACTGTATTTCAAGGGCTATCAGAGAGCAGTCCTCTGTTTCAAGGGCTGTCCAGTCCAAATCCAGTTTAAATATAAAAATCAAAAGGGAGAGCAGGGTTGCACATCACCAGTTAGCACCTACCTAGACAGCAGACTGAGCAGGGTAGGGACACAGGTCACCCACTATCTGTCGCAGGTGAGGGGAGCCTTTGGCCCACCTACTGTTGCTGAACTACAACTCTCATCAGCCCTGCACATTGGCCACACTTGCTGGGGCTGATGGGAGTTGTAGTTCAGCGGTAGCTAGAGGGCCTGTTAGCATTGGAGTTGAAAGCTGGCAGAAGCTGAACCGTAACTGAATGCCTGTCGAAGGAGCACACTTTACCCTGGATGCAATCACACTGAGACTGTGGCTTTAAGAAAACATTAAACTGGTGTTTATTAAAGGAAACACATGTTTGATAGGAAAGATCCCTAGTTATGGTTATCTAAACGTGGAGATGCAAAGAGCCATGCTTGCTCTTTCATCTTTTCAGGAGAGCAAGAGACAGAAGAAAGAAGTCTCCTCTC
This sequence comes from Rhineura floridana, assembly GCF_030035675.1. Taxonomy (NCBI): domain Eukaryota; kingdom Metazoa; phylum Chordata; class Lepidosauria; order Squamata; family Rhineuridae; genus Rhineura; species Rhineura floridana. Next base: position 31,901,870 of record NC_084492.1, on the reverse strand, counting down.
CCAAGGTGGGACGAAAAAGAAGTGAGGAACAAGTCAGCAGCCCCTAAGAGCATCAGTCTTAGCACCTGAAAGAAAACAGTCTAGGAAGCATGGAGGTTCCCTTCTCTATCTACCCTTCCCCATGTAAGCCCACCAGCCTTACTGGGAGAGAAACAGAATAGGCAGGACCGGCCAACCCTAATGGTTCCCAAAGAGAGCCCCATCTCTCCTTCTCCCCCATCCTGCATTTGCAAGCCATTTCGCAATGTCGATCCATGATTTATCCCTGTCTCATAAGACGACGCATTTGTACCTCTGGATCTGATCACTATCAGTCACACACCACTGTTAGGGATAAATTGAAACCCCCAGTGCTTGTAAACTATAGTTCACTTGTCCTACCTAAACCAGCTTGTGCTTCACAGGAAATAGAACCAAAGTGGCCTTTATTTGACTTTTGATATAAAATGTTGGTTTATTTCCTGGTGACCTGACCCTTACCTACATTCCAGTGGCTCGCATAATAAAAGCCGGTTTAAGCTGGAAACTTCCCTACTATGCATTTCTGTATCACATTTATGCTTATGGCCTTGCTTATTGTTACAAATGTTCCTTGCATAGATATGTCAAACGCCGTTCTAATGTCCCACAAACCTTGACTTGTAAAACTCCTTTGATATGTAAGCAAAGTAATATCATGTCTGTCTCCAGTTTAGGGGGCGCCCGGTTGCAGCTGGGCCTCCCCTCAATAGTTGCCTTTGTCTGTTCTTGCATAGTGCTTATCTCAAGGACATGCGAAGTATGCAGACATAGAGTCTGAGAGATAGTCTTGATGTTTCCTCTTTTGTCCTTCCCCCTGTACCCCCTTACCTCCTTACATATGCCCCAAAGCTATAACAGTTAGAAATTGCTTCTTTTGTATTTTATGACGTGAACCCGATATTGTACACTTCGGGGTAAGCCTATATAAACCCTTGGACACCAATAAACGAGGTTCCCATGCTGGCCTGCTTCGGCTTGTAAGTATTGGGTCCCCTTTGCAAAGGTTTTTGTCTCGTGTTACTTGATCTCTGATAGTGGGTTCACTTGCACTCAACTCCGCACTCTTCCCGGGTGTAATAAGCGAGTTGGGGTTGACAGGACGACTTGCGTGTTGGGTTTGGACCTAACAATTGGGGGCTCGTCCGGGATCCCTTGTGCGGACCCCCTTTTTGCCATTGCACCCCTTAATTTGATAACAGGCGCCACGAGAGAATTTCCTCGGTTATCAATAAAAGCGGGCAGCTTTGACACTTTGGGGATAAAGCACAGTTGAGGAAAAACCCGTTATCAGACGTCATGGGAAATAAAGGGAGTATGCCGGTAAAGGACAGCCCTTTGGGAATCATGTGTATGCTATGGCAAGAGGAGGAATTGCCTGTGCGGAGGAGAGGCCTGAAAAAGAAAAAGATGATAGAGCTCTGTGAGGAGGAGTGGCCACGGATGACTGCAGTGTTGGTGCCGGGTGAACGGTGGCCGAGGGGTGGGTCCTTTGAAACCGCTCCGCTATTGGGAGTGCGGAGATGGATTGGGGATACCCACCCGGATCAATTGGAATTTTGGCTCCTATGAAAAATAGGGTCGCAAAAATGGGATAGTCTTACTTTGATGGCAGTGAGAACTTTGTCCATTGAGGAACCCCCTCCTCATTATTTTAATGACGACTCGTCAAGCAAAAGAACGGTCTTGAATCGCTCTATAATACCCTCTGCTCCGGATCCGCTCCCAGCTCCCGGGGATGGAGATCCCAATCCGGAGGAAGGGGCCCTTTCATTTGTGTCAGACGATGAGACAGATGAAAAGGGGAAAGAGAAGGGGGCCTCAGGGGGCATGGACACGCGCAAGCAAAAAAAGGAAAAGAAAAGAAAAGAGGCAGAAGCGTTGGAGATGCCTTTGCTTGTACATGATCAGCTGTACGTGGATGGCCACGGGGGTATCCAGCGTACTGAGGTGGTTGAACTAAAGAGTTGGTTGGAATGGGACTTAAAAGAATGGAGTAGAATGGCTGGAACTTTTGGGGAACAGCCAAGGAGAATCAGAGAATTGCTAGGCAGGTTGTTTGAAAGCCACAATCCGACGTACTTGGATGTGGAGCATTTGTTGAGAAGGGTACTGACAGGTGAAGAATGTAGCAGGTTGTGGACAATGGAGACTGCTTGGGCTGCGGAGGCGGCAACAAATAGAGCTTGGTCGGACCGAGCGCAAACGGCTGCAGCTTGGGCAGCGGGAGACTGGACGCAGCCTTGCCGCGCCCAGCTGCAGACCGATAGGGATAGGATTTTGACACACTTGGAGCGAATGTCACAGAAACCCCCCAACCAAGCTAAATTCATGGCGATCAAACAAGAAGCCAGCGAACCTCCCAGAAAATTCTGGTCGTGCTTGTTAGAGGGAGCACGTAGTTATACCAATTTGAACCCAGAAAACGTGCTGGATCATCCAACCCTCATTGCCAATTTTGTTCATCAAGTGCAACCAGCGGTGAGGGATTATTTTCTAAATTTCAGACCCGGATGGGGGGGGGAGGCTGTGACTGTGATTTTGGAAGTAGCGGATTTTGTGTGGGACAAAGACAAGGAGAAAAGTAGAAAGAAGGAGAAGAAGGAGGATTTTGAAATGCTGGCTCTTGCAATAAGAGGCCAGCCACCAAATAGAGGATTTCGAGGCAGGGGGAGAGGCTTTCCGAGGGGGCCGAGAGCCGGAGACCAGAGAGGAAGGGGACAGATGAGGCATTCGTGGCAGGGAGACAGGGCTTGTTTTCAATGTGGTGATTATTCTCATTTCAAGAAAGACTGTCCGTGGAGGACAGGGAACGCGCAGTACACCCCTAACAACCCTTCTTACCCAGATTTTACAGGCACGAACGCAGATTTTCCGCCCCCACCTTCACCTGCCGCTCAACAGACACCGGCTTCATGGGACCAGTACGGCAGTCGCCCAGTGAACCAGCAATGACTAAATGTGGATAGGGAGGGGCTGGGAGCGGGGCTAATGAATCTTATGTCTCTGGCAGGTTTCTTTCTCTCTCTCTCTCTCTCCCAATCCAAGAACCCAAACTGTCCTTAAACGTGCAGGGGCCGATGGTGACTTTTCTGGTGGATATTGGAGCCACATACTCCCTGATAAATGTTGCATCTGGTAGTTGGTTAAGTAAAGAAGTGAAAATGACAATGGGGGTAGACGGAAACCCCACACCTATGTGCATAATGTTACCATTGCAAGTAAAATACAATGATAAAATGTTTAACCATGTTTTTCTTTATTCTGCTTCATGCCCTATTTCTCTAATGGGCCGTGACATGTTATGTAAACTGGAGGCTACCTTAACCTGCACCCCTGATGGGGTGGGTTTGTTGATGAGTGTATTAGGGGTGCTCGTGGGGACCACAGTTAAACACAAACATCTAGATTACAGCTTACCAGAAGATCTCGTCGACTTGCCATCTGACTTGTGGGGCACAGAGGATACAGATGTGGGATTGCTGCGATCGGTAAGCCCTGTCAGAATTCAGGTAAAGCCATTCCTCCCGCCACCCAATGTTGCCCGGTATCCTTTGTCATTAGAAGCAAGAGAAGGCATACGCCCCATAATTGAAGGTTTTATCGCAAAAGGAGTCATCCAGCCACAGCGAACCCCCTGCAACACGCCTATTCTACCTATAAAGAAACCCCCAAAGAAACCCGGAGATCCAGTCCGGTGGAGATTTTGTCAAGACTTGAGGGCGGTAAACAGGTATGTGATCCCTTTACACACTGTTGTTCCAGACCCGGTGACAATCATCAGTCAGATTCCATGGGACGCGAAGTGGTTTACCGTCATTGATCTAAAAAATGCCTTTTTCAGCATCCCTCTCCACCCAGATTCGCAGCATTTGTTCGGGTTCGAATGGGACCAGAGCTCTTTTGTTTGGACCCGAATTCCTCAGGGATACTGCGATAGTCCCGGGGTGTTTAGCCAGTGTCTACGGGATGACCTCGAGGGGTTCACCCCAAAAGGGGGTTCAGTTCTTGTTTTGTACGTTGATGACATCTTGATTGCGAACGGACACCAGGGGGTGCTGCGAGAAGACGGTAAGGCTTTCCTACTATACTTGCATTCAAGGGGTCATAAAATCGACCCGAAGAAAATTCAGTGGCTATCAGAGAAAGTTAAATATCTGGGGTTCATTTTAACGCCAGAGGGGCAACAAATGGATCCCGGGCACGTTTCCACCATACAGAATTGTCCGCTCCCAAAAACAAAGAGACAGTTAAGAGGGTTTCTGGGACTGATTGGGTTTTGCAGACCATGGCTGCCATCCTGTGGAGAATTGAGCAAACCGCTACACGCGCTTACTGCAAGTAAAGCTCCTGATTTGATACAATGGAGCCGGGACAATGAAAAGGCGTTTGAATTATTAAAACAAAGTGTGGCCACGTCTATGTCTCTGAAACCGCCAAATTATGGTAAACCCTTTCATTTGTTTGTCCATGAAAGATCGGGGTGGCTAGCGGAGTTCTGACACAACTGTATGGTCCCAGTCACTTTCCAGTGGCGTTTTATTCACAGCAAATTGACAATGTGGCTCGCGGGACTCCCACATGTACACGCACGCTGACAGCGGCGGCTCTACTTTTGACCAAGGTAAAAGGATTGACCCTCGGTCATTCCACTACTGTCTGGACTTCACATGCACTTTCAGCTTTGTTGCGAAAAGGTACCACACAAGTGTTTTCAGCGCAGAGACAGCAACAGCTGGAAGCAGAGCTGCTAGAGGATCCTAATGTGCGGTTTGAATGTTGCGGACCGTTAAACCCAGCTACCCTCCTGCCCGAGTTGCCTCCGCCTTTCCCGGACCATGACTGCGTACAAGTTTTGCAATCCACCTTGCAGATCAGACCGGACCTGTCTGATGAACCGCTACCGGAATCGGATGCCGTTCTCTTCACTGACGGCAGTTCTTACTACCAGGACGGGGTAAGATACACGGGGTTTGCAATCACAACACAATGGGAAGTAATAGAGGCAGCGGCGCTCCCAGGACGATGGGGAGCACAAGCGGCAGAGATCTACGCTTTAGCCAGAGCATGCCAGTTGTCGGCAGGTAAAAAGGTGACCATTTTCACAGATAGCAGGTATGCTTTTGGGGTCATACATTGTCATATCCATTTGTGGAAGTACAGGGGGTTTACTACTGCGGGGGGCAAACCAATCCAACATCTGGAACTTGTACAAAAGTTGTTACAAACTATTCTTGAACCTTTACAGCTAGCAGTGGTGCATTGTAAAGCACACACCAAGGAGCAAGATCCTGTGACATTAGGAAACGCCCTAGCAGATCAAACAGCGCACCAAGCGGCATTGCTTCCTATAAGTATGCCAACTTTGGCGCTGGCAACCACTGCTTTTGTCCCGCCTGTATCTGTTTCAATACCCCCGCAGGAACTGAAGCGATGGACCGAGCTAGGAGCGATCCTGAAACAGCAGTTATGGACTATGCCTGACGGTCGAGCATGCCTTCCCAGAGCTTTGTACCACACAGCAGCGAAATGGTTCCACGACCACGGGGGTCACTATGGTAAACATCCGCTAGTGGATTCGATCACACGCTTCTGGTATGCTCCCGGAATTCAACCAGTATGTGGTGCAATAGTGAAAGCATGTCACATTTGCCAAGCAAACGGCCCAGCTTTACCAAACAGGGCCCCGCAAGGGGGCAGACCCGTACCGGCTGCACCATTTTTACACCTTCAGATTGACTTTGTTGATCTCCCTAAAGCAGAAGGAAAGAAACATCTTTTGGTCATGGTATGTCCTTTAACAGCATGGATAGAGGCATTCCCAACCACAAATGCCACCGCCACAACGGTGGCCAAATTGCTACTGAAAGAAATAATACCGCGGTTCGGGGTTCCAGAGGTAATAGACTCAGACCAAGGAACACATTTCACAGGACAAATTTTGACAAAAGTTGAAGAAGGTTTGGGAATCAAACATCTATTCCACACTGTTTATCATCCACAATCGTCCGGGGCGACGGAGAGACAGAACCGGGAAATTAAGACTGCATTGGCTAAGTATACTCAGGAAACCAAGATGATACCACGGCGTCGTTTTGCAGGCCGTGGGAAGCAATGCCTGGGGCCAGCGCTCAGGGAGGAGAGAAACTGCCAATGTAGCCGCTGCCGCCCGTGTGGTACCTAGTCAATCATGAAGAAGGCAGACAATCTCGCGAAGATATTCCAGCTTAGTCAACTGAGGCGAAGCAGACACCGGCGTGAGGGAAGTTTGGCAGCAGCGCTGGCCCAAAGCATGGCCCTGGCGATGATCGGCACGGCGGGTGCCTACCCCAGCTGGGTGCTGGTACAAAACGCAGAGACACAGATTGTGTTGGGGGCGGCTTGGGCAATAATCCAAAATGACCCAGCTCCCGGCACGCCACTGCTGGGCCCGGCGGGGGGCCAGCTCATGCTGGCCATCGCGTTCTGCTGCCTCTTCAGCGTGCCGGCTGGCTCGCTGGCTTTGACGCTGGATTTCTTCGGACGGCGGCGGTACTGATCACTGACCCCGCTGATGCACGGCCTCACCGCTGTGCTGATCGCCTGTACCGCGGCGCTTGGCTCTTGCCTCTTAGCACTGGTCCGTGGACGGATCCGGGCGGATCCGGAACTGAGCGACTTATCTACAAGCCCCGGGCAGAGCCTTTTCCTGGCCTTCCTGGCCTGCACCTTGGCGTCCACCGCTACCGGCTTTAGCTGTGTGTCCCCAGCCCGAGTAGAGCCAGCGCGCTCCTCCTGGGATTTAGGGAGACCTGGCACACCACGATACTTCCACAGCTCCGTTTCGTCCGAAGGCTCCTCGGTGGGTTCCGACCTATTGCACAGCAAATTTCTCTCCTCTCTGCACTTGGACACCAGCTCAACGGTGGGTGGGCACTCCGGAAAAACGCAATGGTATAACTACACGACCCAGAACCAGTTTCTACCCATCTTTCTGGAGGAGCTGAAGTCTGACACCGAGAGCTCGCTGGAGGATCATTCCTTATTGCGAAGGCAGCAGCAGCAACAATCAGAGAACAGGCACAGTTTAGGGGAGCAGCAGCAGAACTCTCAACAGGAAACGCCCTTTTCAGGGGCACGAGATTCCCCACTGGAGGTACACATGGAGTCAGAAGTGTGAAGTTCAGACAGCCTATTTTTGGGGCAAAGCACCTCAACAGTCTGAAACCATAACCACCACACTACATACAGCCACAAAGGGAGAATGAAGGACAGGGGAAAACCCTAAAAGTCAACAAACCCAACTACCAAACTGTCCATGTCTTGGTTTACTGACAGTTCTTATTGTATTCTTCTTGTTCACGGCCCAGAGAGCTAATGCTAGTGGGGCGGTATAAAAATTTAACAAAATAAATAAATAAATATAAACAGGTTTAAGGTGGCCTCAGGTACTCCCTCTCATTCTTTTCCATTTGCGTACCCGCCCTACCCGAGCCTTAGGGCTCTCGCCGTTTGAATTAATGTATTGCAGGCCTCCCACGAAAGGGGGGAGCTTGCCAAACGTGGATGCTTCACTATTGGGGGGGGATCACATAACTGTGTCCCAGTATCTTTCTCTGCAGAATAGACTCCGTGAACTGTGGAAAGCTGCCGGATCCACCAAGACGGTGCCCCTTGAGGACCAGGTGCATCCATACTGTCCTGGGGACTTTGTCTGGGCAAAGAAATTTGTGAGGGGTGATTCTTTGCAGCAAAGATTTACAGGACCACATCAAGTCCTTTTAACTACACAAGCAGCCATCTTCCTGGAAGGACGGAAGTCGTGGATACATCATTCCCACATAAAGCCTGCTGTGGTAGCGGCACCTCCACCTCCCCAGGTCCCCAAAATACGTTTGCAGAGGAACGAAGAAACCGGTCAGTGGCAGGCGGCTCAACTCCCTTTCCAAGACGCAGACATCGAGTAAACAGCAACGCAGGAATGCTCCGACACGAATGGAGGATGTCTGCCTATTTGTGGGTCGCGGGTGTTTTGATTCACCATGCCTGGCCCTTATGTTGCCCCCCAAATGTGAAAATATGCAGTGACAATGACTATTATTATTTGAAAGATTTTGGACGAACAATTCCGAAAACCCAGGACTGTCCAGATCCCTTCCTGTATGATGTGGACCAGATAAAGGAAGGGATGGTGAATGCCGACATTGCGGGACGGTTATGTCATAAAGCGGCTGTTATATTGCAACACAATTATACAGGCAGCTGGGTAGTACATTGTATCCGTGTGGAAATTGAATGGCCCATCAGACTCGCACTTCGGTGCAGACAATATCGCCCTATGCCTAACTATGGTTGTCCCCCTAATGTGGATGTAAAGTCCATAAGAGCAGAGTATAACATGCTTACTTTTCAGGCACAAGATAATAGAATTACTTTTCAGCTCAGGACAACAGAAAAACAGAAGTTTTGTGTGGGTATTGGTATACCATCTTGCTATGCGTGGCTGAATGATAAACTGAGCGCTCAGAAACCCTTACAGAAGCAGGTAACACAGGCTACACATAACATAAAGACATTAGGTGGGTTTAAACAAAGAAATACTAAAATAGGCGATGGGTGGGACGGAAATACGTTTGTTGCCTTAATGGAAGAGACAGCCCCTAAGAAGGGCACTTGTTATGTCTGTGCACACACACCACCACATGGACAGGCTGGAGTCCCCTTGACTGGGGCCCCTTTGCCGTTAAAAGAATATCTTTCCTTTGCTTCACATTCCAGCTCACAGGAACTAGAAGGGGGGCTGGTTCTAAGCGGGCCCATCGCCAGATCAGTCTGTGTAGGCAGCGGAAGCCAGCCGATGGGAGGGATGATGTGTGACGGCTTGATTTACTCTACAAACCCGGGTAATTGGACATTTTTAAATGGGACACACAGAGCAGAGGGCTTAACTTGGTTATCTATCTGGCAGCATTTGTTGCGGCTGACTTTTGCAGACCATCATCTGGTGCCTTTCCTCATGGACTTAGTGGACCACCAAACCCCAGCTGGACTCTGGTGGCTTTGTGGACATTCAGCGGTGAGGAAACTACCAGCATCAGGCTCTTGGACCTGTACTTTAGGAAGGGTGGTGCCAGGGCTTCGGGTTTCCCCCACTCTGCCGACCCTGCGTCGCCGTAACAAGAGAGGCACAGGGGAGGCAGTGCTGAGAGGGTTTTTTCCAATGTATGGCGCAGCCAAAACATACCAGGAACTCATAGAACTTTCTCAAGCCTTTGAACGTTTTATGAATGATTCAGCTATTTCCTTTTCAGATCTTACAAATGAACAAGGACAAATTAGAACTGTAGTTTTGCAAAATCGGCTCGCCTTTTTATTGAGCTCTCACGGGGGGGTCTGTTCGTTAATAGGGAGTGAATGTTGTACCCATATTACGGACAGCAAAGCTGACGTCATTAAACACATTAATGATGTCGGTAATATTTATCAGGAGGTAGAGCGCATTGGGAATTTCTCTTTGTTCTCTGGGTTTTCTGACTGGTTTTCTGCATGGCCTGACTGGCACAAGATTTTATTTTACATTGTTATGGTACTTGCTTTGTTGATTTCTGTTTGCTGTTGTTTGCAATGTATTCCTAATTTGATGCAATTGGCCTCGGTCTGTTTGGGCAAGCTCACACTGTCCCTTTCCCGAAAACCGCAACCGACTTACATGGAAATGGCTTTGAGACCGATTTGGCAACCCAAGCAAGGTAATACAGCTACCTGAGAGACTAGCTAGTCTCTCAGGGCTGAAAGGGGGGACTGTTAGGGATAAATTGAAACCCCCAGTGCTTGTAAACTATAGTTCACTTGTCCTACCTAAACCAGCTTGGGCTTCACGGGAAATAGAACCAAAGTGGCCTTTATTTGACTTTTGATATAAAATGTTGGTTTATTTCCTGGTGACCTGACCCTTACCTACATTCCAGTGGCTCGCATAATAAAAGCCGGTTTAAGCTGGAAACTTCCCTACTATGCATTTCTGTATCACATTTATGCTTATGGCCTTGCTTATTGTTACAAATGTTCCTTGCATAGATATGTCAAATGCTGTTCTAATGTCCCACAAACCTTGACTTGTAAAACTCCTTTGATATGTAAGCAAAGTAATATCATGTCTGTCTCCAGTTTAGGGGGCGCCCGGTTGCAGCTGGGCCTCCCCTCAATAGTTGCCTTTGTCTGTTCTTGCATAGTGCTTATCTCAAGGACATGCGAAGTATGCAGACATAGAGTCTGAGAGATAGTCTTGATGTTTCCTCTTTTGTCCTTCCCCCTGTACCCCCTTACCTCCTTACATATGCCCCAAAGCTATAACAGTTAGAAATTGCTTCTTTTGTATTTTATGATGTGAACCCGATATTGTACACTTCGGGGTAAGCCTATATAAACCCTTGGACACCAATAAACGAGGTTCCCATGCTGGCCTGCTTCGGCTTGTAAGTATTGGGTCCCCTTTGCAAAGGTTTTTGTCTTGTGTTACTTGATCTCTGATAGTGGGTTCACTTGCACTCAACTCCGCACTCTTCCCGGGTGTAATAAGCGAGTTGGGGTTGACAGGACAACTTGCGTGTTGGGTTTGGACCTAACACCACCATGTACTGAGGGGGGTGCAAACGTTGTACATTTTATTAGGTACATAGGAAGCTGCCCTGCTTTGTGTCAGGCCAGTGGCTTAACATACTGGCAGCAGCTCTCTAGGGTTTCAGACAGGGATCTTTTCCAGGCCTTGCCTGGAGATGCCAGGGATTGAACCAGAGACCTTTTGCATGCAAAGCATATGTTCTGCCACTAAGCTATGGCCCTTCCCACAAATGCGTTCATTTATTTATATGAAACCTAACTCAATGCCGGCCACATGTTGGAGCTTTACAAGGGAAGATTCATTGTTTGTACCATTTATTCCAGGTGTTGAGCTGATAACCAGTGACAAGATAGCCCATCACAGGTGACCCACCCCTCAAAAAAGTCTGGCACCCCAAGAGGTCACCTCATTTAGGCTGCAGACACACTAGTGCCTTCAACAGCAAGCAGTCCGTTTGCTCTGGCTTCGGTTTAAAACATGTTTAAAATGTGTTTGCCCCTGGCTGGACACATCTCCCTACTCTGCGGGCTGATCTCAAACCCTTTAGGTCTGCCCACAGCAGAGTGTTTGGCCAACCACTGTCTCTGCCCAACCTACAGCAAAGTGTTTTCATTGGACACACCAAGGAGTGGCAACGAGCTGATCTACCAAACAGTTTTGACTTCAGCTTCAAGCTGATTTCATGGAGCTGGAGCTGCATTTGGAGTAAAAAAAGGGCAGAGTTTGAGTAGCGTTGTTTGTCTCCGACTTCATAAAGCAGAGCTGGAGACACACTGAAGCCAGCACAACTACAAGTGTGTCCCTACCCTCACCTGAGAAGTATCTGTGCTGCTGTAACCACAGGGAGATGCCTAGTCCCTTTGGAGCAACTAGTGTAAGGAATCTTGTTCAGCCCAAGGGCCACCTTCCCTCGTGAGCAACCTACTGGGGGTTGCATGCCACTGGTGGCGGTGGCCAGAGGCAAACTTGGGTGAAGCAATGGAAATGACTCTTACCTTTGTACACTTTGCACATTCCACCTCTAGAAAAACAGAGGTTTCCTCCAGTAGTATACTGGCAAATTCAGAAGTGCAGGGTCCCTTCATGACAGTCACAGCCATGCCCACCCGCTGCCCAGCCAGCCCCCCTTCTAAGATTATACAACCTTCTAAAATGATAGAATAACCTGGCCAGGCTTGACTACTGCTTTTTTCTTCTCTATCATTGTCACTATTTGGCTGTACTTTCTCACTCTGAGAGATATTGCTTGAATTACTGAATTCATTGTCTACAGGCTTATCTCCTCCTGCCCCCAAACTGCTTGATGATGTAGATGACATGCTATTGTCAGGATTCACTGCCTCTTCTTCTGCAGTTACAGAATTCTCACTCTCCACAACTTGTCTTGGCTTTTTGAAGTGGGAATTAACGAAGGCTTGCTTGCAATCGACACTCACTAGGACTCTTCTCAGGGGCTAACACACTCCCCTTTCATGCTGATTGGCTCATAGGACGCTAGAGACATAGGGACCTTGCTGGGACCAGGCTCCCCAAAAAAGTAAGAGGTTTAAGACCCCTCCAGGACCCCAGATGATTACACACAAATCTCTCCATCCGTATCCAGGCATTGTCCCACTTCAAGGACGCATTTCAGCCAAGCAAAAGCGTTCAAGAGGGCATGGCCTGGGGAGAATCCTGGGGGGCAGATGGATAGGCCTAGAGGGCCAGGCTGAATTTGGCCTGGAGCTCCACCTCTGCTTTGAAGATATCCCAGACTCCGTCTCTGAATAACTTTGAACTTTTTGTTTTTTAAAAGAATAAGAAAAAAATTTTGAGGAAAAAAAACTTTTAAAAGGGAAATACAAGAAAAAGGATGCAGTCAGCATTCTACCCTATTGCTTGGTAAGAGGGTGACCTTCCACTCACTTTCCTGTGGTCTGACCATTGGCCAATAATAATAATAATAACAACAACAACAACAACAACAACAAATTTAGGGTGCAAACTCATGTACACTTATCTTGGGGTAAGTTAAACTGAATTCCTTGAGAGTTACTCCTGAGTAAACATGCACAGGGTTGGTATGTCTGTTTATGCTTTTCCTCTTTCTTGTTGCCTTATTTAAATATTATTACATTTAAATCCCACCCAGTAGACATTTAAACCCCACCCAGTGGCAGCTAGTGGGGCAGTGGGATCCTCTCTGGGTTTCAGTCTGAACTTCCAAGGAGCTGTCCGAGGTCCTGAAACTCCTTGAATGTTTAGGCCAAAACCCGGAGCAGATTCCACTGCCCCACTGACATGAAGCTACCAGCCGTCACTGCAGCTCACCTTTTCTCCAAGGAGATCAAGGTGGTGTACATGGTTCTCCCCCTCCTTAATTCATCCTTACAACAACCCTGTGAGCTAGCCTAGGTTAGTCTAGGCTGAGGGACTGGTGACTGGCCCAAGGTCCACCACCAAACTTCATGGCTGAGTGGGGATCTGAACCCTGGTTTCCCAGGTCCTAGTCCAGCACTCTAAACCTTACACCACAACATGTGGCTTTAGGATCTCTCCAACATAATATTTTTGGAAGTGGGGGCTGGTGCCCATTGGGGCTGGTGGGGAAGAAATCAGGGAGCCCAGCAGCACTTGAAGCCAGAGCCAATGACAGGCGGAGCCAACTCGTTCTAGTTTTGTCCCCATCATCCTTACTGAAAGGCACTAATGAGGGAAAAGCTGACAGGCAGTGCTCACGTCTTGGGTTGATAGTAAGTAAGAAGGCAGGCAGATGGGAGTGGACTGAAGGCAGTCTGAGTTTTGTAGGCCAGTGCCCCATTTGTTCCAGTGGACCATCCACTGCTGATTTTTGGATATGGGCTGGACATGTTTAGAATCAGAAGCAAGATTGCTTGCAGTAGGACATAATAAATGCATACAAAACTGAAAGCTTGTTTGCGCATCTGTACATTTTTCTTGTAGCTTGTTTTTCTCTGGGCAGGTACTTTGGCTTCCCTTTTCTGTTGTTGTTTGGTTTCCTTAAATGGCTTAGAAAGCACTTAAGACTCCTGCAGCCACTGTTGGCCAGCGTTTTCCTATTAAGTAATTTCACTTCGATCCTATTAAAATGGAGGCTTTATAACCTTCAGCTGAACTCTCCACCTCCAAAAGAAAATCCTTTTTGCCTTTATATTTAATGACGATGGGAAGCTCTTTCTCTCTCTCCTTCCAGAAGGCGATCACATCATCTGGATCCAGCCTCTGCCGTCCTCATGTTTTGCAAGATCTAAGGCACGTGCATGAAAATATGTCTTCTCCCACAGGGAAGAGGGGAATGGGAGTTAACTCACATCTGATCTTACTGTTTTTAATGTGAGGGTTTAATTCTGGAACACGTGATGTGGAAATGGGCATGGCAGGACCTCTGAGAATGTGCAAAGGTCCTTTTCCGCACCACTGAGGAAACATCACCCAATCCTGAATGTAGGCCTAGTTCTCATTCTGGCTGTCTACCTGTGTTGATGTTATACTGCTTCAGACTATAGTCAGTGGAGGCTGGTCCATTAGGGTGAATGGGGCACTACCCCACCAACCTTATTCTGCCCTCAGCCAGCCCCCAACTGCCTGCTTCCAACCTTCCTTACTTCCAACCTTCCTGGCAGCCAATCAGGGCATGACTCAGCCTGTCATTAACTGTGGCTTCACCCGCTGTTAATCTCCCCTGCCTTCCACTCTACCCATCCCAAATAGGTACCAGCCACCATTGTTATGGGGGGGGGGGCTCATATGATGGAATGCTATATATATATACACACACACACCAATGCTCCTATTAGGAATGTCATAATTAAATTTGCATACATCTGCATATATGGCCTAATCAATTGTTTCGAAGGGAACATTTCTGCATGGAGGAACATCCCAACATAAGAGCCACACAGAGAGAGACCTGCAGTCTGAAGTGGAATGACTATACCCCAATTATCTGAAAGATTGTCTGCAGACTCTCTTGTGTGTTGAGATCAGCAGAGGGGACCCTCTTGGTAGTTCCACCACCCTCAGAATTTCACTGGGGTGGAGGGTGGCCAGGAAGAGAGCATTCTCTGTGGCAGTTCCTAGGTTGTTTAATTCCCTCTCCACAGAGGTGATCTGGCACTTTCATTATACCATCATATACTGAAGTCACACCTGTTTGCCCTGGCCTTTGACACCTGAGATATGTGTTTTTGGGACCTACCATATTCTGCAACAGTGATTTGTTTTAACTGTTTGTAATGTTGAATTTTAGATTGTTGTAATCCACCCTGGGACCTGTTGGAGAAGGGCAGGTAATAAATAGATTAAGAATAAGAATAATTCCACATGCAGCAAGAACTATCAATGAAAACTTGCCCAGAGTTTGTGGAAATAGAGCAGCTGTCACCAACCTTTTGGGGCCTGTGGGCATATTTGCAAACTGGATAAATGGTTGTGGATAACACATACACGCCACAACTAAGTACAACCACAAACTTTCCTCTAGGGCACAACAGAATGCTTCTTTCAAACCTAACTTCAGCAGGAGGAGGAAATCCTGCAAGCACCAGAGAAGGTCTCTGTGGGCACATGTGCTCCCCTGGGCACCACGCTGGCAATGCCCTGAAGGAGTGAGACTGTAGGTTGAAGTGGCAGAAAGGGAAAATGGAATATGCTCTTTGGCTATAGTGGAAGATGGGGCAGGAGGGCCCTCTGAAGTCCCAGACTTTTAATCTGAGAGCTGCAATAAATATAGAGTGGCAGAGCTGGACCAGAGAGAGCCGAGTTCAAATGTCTCCTTGGCACTACTCCAAATTATATTGTTCAGTATTTATTTTATGAATTTGTATGCCCATTACACACACAAACACACACAATACATTCTCAGAGTGAACAGGAGCCACCCCAAGCCCCTCCTCCTAACTTCCATCCGGGTAAAGACTCTTTTATTCTGACAGGCTTTTGGGATAAAAGGTGTTTAGGATTGGGCTCTACAAGGTTTGTTTTATTATTTTATGCTATTATTTGTATTATTTTAAATTGTTTTTTTACTATTTTAAGTGCTTGTTTCATGGTTTTAAGGTTGCGTATAGTTTAATTGTATTATAATTGTATGTTTTTGTATGCTTTTAACTACATGTAGTTTTATTTGTAAGCCGCCCTGAGTTCCAGTTTGGAAAAAGGGCGGGGTAAAAATAAAGTTTCATTCATTCATTCATTCACTCTGAGACAGGCGAGTGGAGTTGAACAGCTGGAACTCACTCTGCTTATGATGGAAGCATGATCTTAAGCCACTCCCCGTCTTTCAGCCCAACCTACCTCACAGGGTTGCTGGGAAGATAATAGGTGACAGGGCAATCACCTCTGGAGATGGAAGCCCAGGTAGGAAAGTGGGAAATAAAACACACACACCTGTGCATTGTTAACTTTGAAACCAGACCAGTGGCTTGGGTGGCACTTGCTTCCTTGTGTGGCATTCTATATCAGCCCAAGGGCTGCATTCCCTTCTGGCCACATGCCAAAGGCAAAAGCCAGTAAAGCAATAAATGTGATTGTTTTGCCTTTGTATAATAGGCTAGTTTCTTCGCACACATCCCTCTCTAGGCAAGCAAGAGGCATTATTTATTTATTTATTTATTTATTTACACGCCGCCTTTCAGCCCAAGGCCCTCAAGGCAGCTTACAGAAGACACAAATATCAAAATACAATATAAGAATACCTCAATAAATCAATACAATACAGCAGTACGATTTACAAAACACAATTTACAAGAGTTAAATAACAATAACCATCACAATCTACATTTCCAGCTTAACACTTGCAGCGCTAAAATTGGCCCCAAGGTACCGTCTAAAAGCACATAAGTCCATGAGTCCACTACCTCGCTGATCAGGGTTCAAGGGCATATTCCAGCCAGGCAAAAATACCCAAGGAGAGTGCACAGCAGGGGTGGTGAAGGGGGTGGCTTGGGAGGGAGTGTAGCCGGGGAGAGTCCCAAGGACCAGACAGAGAGACCTGGAGGGCCACTTTTGTCTCCTTTTGGGCCAGGCAACTACAAATAAATAATGACAGTTGAAATGCAAATCCACAAACACAGGCACCATATTTACCAACAAGGGGTAGTATTTAACTAACTTCTATTCAGAGTAGACCGATTGAAACGAATGTCCATGCCTAGCTTAGGTCCATTAATTTCGGTAAGTCTGCTGGTCAAAGTTAGCTGGATACAACCCAAGGTCCTAAGTAAAATGTGAGTATAGCGTAGCACTTGGAAGACACAGGAAGGTCCTTTTGTAGTTATTACTAACCACCAACTAGCCTCCCTCCTTCCTAAGGGACTCTTGCAGTTTTTTAAAAAAGGCAAGAAACGAAAAAGAGAGGGGAAAGAAAGCAATAGCAAAGGAGCCCGTAGACACAACAACCACAAGCGTTTTGACCGACGTCTCCGTTCTAATCGTTTGCAAATGAAGCCAACTCTGTTTGCTGGGGGAAATGTTGATCTAGGCACAAAGCGCGGCCCAAGCGACGGCAGCGCCCCCTTAGCTAGGAAGGGGGACCGTCTCGCTTTGTGTTGGCTGCCCCTGATCAGACGGGACCACAATTAACGGATTGTTGAGCGAGAAGCCGGGCGCACGATTGATTCCATATGCGATACAGGAATGCGGAACGCGCTATCTCGTCGGTAGCTTGGGGAGCATCGGCGAGGCCAGCTTGGGGGAGTGGGGGCTAACAATTTGGGGGGGGATCCAGGAACCTCCCTCTCGATCTTTATCTTCATTAAAAAAAACACACAAAACCTTGCCTGTTGCTCGGGGCTGCTTAATTAACACGTTTTAGCTTGGCGTCGCTTTAGAGTATTTACAGGAAGGCTGGGGACATCAGAACAGAAGAAGAGCCTGCTGGATCAGGCCAGTGGCCTATCTAGTCCAGCATCCTTTTCTCACAGTGGCCAACCACATGCCCCAATGGGAAGCCTGCAAGCAGGACCTGAGTGCAAGAGCGCTTTCCCCTCCTGCGGCTTCCAGCCACTGGCATTCAGAAGCATGGCAGAGCATAGCCATCCTGGCTAGTAGCCACTCATAGCCCTATCTTCCTATTGGTCTAATCCTCTTTTAAAGCCACCTAAAAGACAGACAATTGGGTGTTGGAACAAATTAAACCAGAACTATCATTAGAAGCTCAAATGAGGAAACTAAGGTGATCATACTTTGAACACATCATGAGAAGACATGGTTGTTGAAAGTGGGGCAAGAGCAACTCCTGTTTTGTTCTTTTGTTTATGTTCCAGAAGGGAGATAGAGGTAGGGTCCTCCAGATGGCTAGGCTTGGCTACCTTTACCTGTGATGCTCTGACTGACTTCCTTCTGTCGCTAGACTGTTACGTCTTTAGGGAAGCTTACCTACCCCTCCTCCTTCTGCCCTTTCCACTTTTCTTCTCTGACTGTCCGGGAGAGAGGAGACATCCTTTGTCTCTGCTCTCTCTCTCCTAGCCATGGGGCTAACTCCTACACCTGGGTGTTACACCTCCAACTTAGTTAGTTAGAACTAGGTATGCCTTTCTATCTACTATGTATTTCTATAAATAAAGTAGCTTTTCTTATTTTACTAAGTCTACAGTCTCAGTGATGCTGATGCAAGGTAAAAGCCTGCTTTCTTAGGTAAACGCACACACACACTGGCACACTCTCATTTCAACATCCGCTGTTACTCTCTGCTGCTGTTGTGCTGCTTTAAACAAATTTAGCAACACAAACACACACAGCAACAATGATTCACTAGAAAAGACATTAAGGCTGGGAAAAACAGAAGGGAGAAGAAAAAGAGGAAGGCCAAAGAAGAGATGGATTAATTCCATAAAGGAAGCCACAGACCTGAACTTGCAAGATCTGAACAGGGTGGTTCATGGCAGATGCTACTGGAGGTTTCTGATTCATACGGTTGCCATAAGTCATAATTGACTTGAAGGCACATAACAACAAAATGAGTTGGTGGACATCATGGCCTCCTGTGAGACCTTGTGACCCTCCAGATATTACGGGACTCCAGCTCCCATCAGCCCCAGCCAGCCTGGCCAACGGTCAAGGATAATGGGAGTAGCGGTCCAGAAACATCTGGAGGGCCAGAGGTGTCCCCCACCCATCCAGTTTACAGACAACTCTTCTTTTCCTCCAATGTGTAAAAAAAGGGGGGATCCCATGGACTTTATTTTCCACATATCATCTGGGGTGCTCAAGGTGTCCTACATGGTTCTTCAGAGGTAACATGGTAGAAGTCTATAAAATTATGCGTGGTGTGGAAAAAATGGTCAGAGAAAAGTTTTTCTCCCTCTCTCACAATACTTGGAACTTGTGGACATCCAATGAAACTGAATATCAGAATGTTCAGGACAGACCCCCTCCCCAAAGTACTTCTTCACAAAGTGCATCATTAAACTCTGGAATTTGCTCCCATAGGAGGAATGATGGCCACCAACTTGGATGGCTTTAGAAGAGGACTAGACACAATCAGGGAGGATGAGGCCAGCAGTAGCTACTAGCCATGATCTGCCTCCACTGTCAAAGGAAGTAAGCCTCTGAATGCCAGTTGCTGGAAACTGCAACAGGGGAGAATGCTCTTGTTCTCCAGTCCTGCTTGTGGGCTCCTCGTAAGCATCTGTTTGGTCACTGCGGATGCTGGATTAGATGGGCCATTGGCCTCATCCAGCAGGTTGTTTGTATGCTTTCCCCCTCCATTTTATCCTCATGACAACCCTGTGAGGTAGGTTAGACTGTGCAATAGTGACTGGCCCAAGGTCACTCACAGTAAGTTTCATGACAGCCAGTGTGGTGGGGCCAGGGAGACCAGGGTTCAAATTCCCATCAGCCATGACTGGGTGACCTTGGGCCAGTCACTGCGTCTCAGCCTAACCTACCTTGTAGGGTTGTTGTGAGGATAAAATGGGGAGGGAAAGAACCATATTTGTATGCCAAGCTCCTTGGAAGAAAGGTAGGATATAAATGTAATAATAACAAAATAAATAAATATAAATAAATGGCTGAGTGAGAATTTGAACACTAGTTTTCCACGTCCAGCTCCAGCACACAAATCACTACACCTCTTAAAATTCTCCCTCCCATACCCACTCATGCTGTTTAGGTGGCTAGTGTTCTAGAAATAGCCCAGTTTACAACATAGTCCATAGCCCTATGAACAGGGGCATTAAAAGACTGTGGTCATATACGCATTAACACAGAAGTAAGTCTCACTGTATGTAATGGGCCTTACTCTCAAGGAAGGCTGCAATCCTACCTACACCTAATTTGAGGGAATGCTGGAATTAGGGGGGAGGAGGCAGAGTCCTTAATGAAATCCACAGCTGCCACCCCCCAACACCCCCCTCCATTTAAACAAAACCATAGATGATTACAAGGAGTTGGCACAAAATATAGGTGTCAGCCCTTTCTGATCTCCCACCCCAAAATTTGGGAAGCACGACCCATTGAATGAAGTAGATCTTAGGGTACAATCTATACATGTCTACTCAGGAGTAAACTGCATTGACATCTAAGGGTCTTACTTCTAGATGAATGTGTATATTGTATAGCAGGGATCAGCAAGGAGGTATGCTCCAGATATTGCAGACTACAACTCCCATAATCCCTGATGATTGGCCACTCTGGCTAGGGATTATGGGGAGTTGTGTAGGATTGCCACCTTGCTTTCATGCTTTATAAACTGGCCCCATTGAATCAACTAGGGCTTTACTTCTGAGTAAACCTGGGTAGTATGGTGCTGGAAAGTTGTCTTTCGATGCTCATTTACTGGAAAGGAGCCTCACTGAGCCAAGAAGCATTTATTTCCCAGTCAACTTGCAGAAGACACAGCTGTAAATTAAAAATGTTGGGCAGGATCCAGCCAAAGTTCAGCTTCACTCTCATGCACAATTATTAGAAAGTATGCCCCACTGAACAAAAAAGAACCTTTTCACACCCTGCTGATGGTAAAGACAGAATGGTTAGGCTTTGTAACCCACTTTAACTGCCCTTCTTCAATGTTGCACCCTGTGAAATTGACTAAACTTGCTAATGTGAGGATAGGCTGGTCAAGGATTTTGGCTCTGAAGCTAAAAGAACTTCCCTATGCAAAAGCAGTATACCTTTAAAAAACCAAATATTGGTGATCATCCCTTCCTGCCTTCCCTTGGGAAAGATCTGGCAGGCCACCATTGCAGGCAGAATGCTGGATTAGATGGGCACCTTGACCTGATAATGTATTTTTTGATGTTCAAGAAGCAAATGATTCAGTCCCACTAACAATATTCTGTTGGGAATAAGCAAGCCAGCATTCTACCAACAGGGAGATATCACCTCTAGATAGTTTCAGGACAGCTCTATATTTACTGTGATGTAACTTCCTTTTTTTTCCTCCCTTCTCTTCCTACTCTTTTGTTAGAGCATGTTGTTTTTCCATATTCTCCATTAGTCACAGGAGAGATTCGTCACAAGACTGTTCTACAAGAACTTTATAATCATTGACTAAACTTACTATCTACTTCTACCTTTTGTCTCCAAGCTAAAGCCTATGTTTCCTGAACATATGAAAGGTCATGAGTAAACTGTTTTATGTATATTTTTACTAAAGAAGACTGTTTCTTTTATTCAGCTATTCAGCTCTGTGTGAAAGGGAGGTGGGCTTCTTAGGGCTGAATTCTGTTTGGCCAATTTTACTCTGCTAGAGACAGAACGGGAAAAGTCTTTTATATCACAAAACCCAATAGGTTATGGGCCCAGTGAGCCGACCAATTAACCAGATTATTTGGGAGTTTATTTTGTGTCTTTTGCGTGTTTGTTCCACCCACCCTTACCCCCATGTATTACAAGGTAGCTTGAAAAACTTTTTACTGCTGTTTTTCTGAGTTGTTTTTTTTGCAACCAAGCTCTACACAGCCAGCAAAAAAAAAAAAGTTTCGCAAGACGAGAGGAGTTTTACTACAAAGCTCTCAAAACTATGTACTCACAATTACCAACAGTGGAGAGATAGAATAAGGATTGCTCTGGAAGCAAGTGAAGTTTATATTTGCATTGAAAACTCAAGGCCAGAGGGACATGG
Organism: Rhineura floridana; assembly: GCF_030035675.1. NCBI lineage: Eukaryota > Metazoa > Chordata > Lepidosauria > Squamata > Rhineuridae > Rhineura > Rhineura floridana. Next base: position 31,880,187 of record NC_084492.1, on the reverse strand, counting down.
CCAAGAGACAAGAAACTGGGAAAAGAAAAATGCCATTGCAAAAGCCATTATTTTTGATTCTCTGGAAGGGAGCAATTGATTCATGTAAGACACTGTAATACAGCCAAAGAAATGCTGGATAGCCTTCAAGCCTCATTTGACTTCAAAAGCTTGAATTCTCAAACTGTATGGATTAGAGAAATGGTGAAATTAAGGCTTGAATCAAAGAACAATTGTGAAAAGCATATAACTTCTATGATTACTGTATTTGACAAATTGAACTTAACTGGACTTGAATTTAATGACCAACAAGAGTTGGGATTCCTTATGGGAACCTTGGGAGAGAAATGTGAGACATTTATTTTGGGTTTGGATAGCAAGCATGAGTTTAAGTTTAATCAGACTATTGCCAGACTCAAGAATGTGCTGAGCAGACAGGCTCTTCTCAGTCACTTTCAACACGAAATGGTTCAAATTATCTGTCCAGTGTGAAGGATAGGAGGAAAACTCCACCCAAGGGCCAATCACAAGGTTGTTTCAACTGTGGTAGGAGGGGATATCTGGCTAAGCAGTGCCTGTCACCCAGAAATTGTTCAACCAATGGCAGCTCTCAAAATTCTCAGCAAAGAGAACCAAGCCAACATGCTTTGTTGTTGTTGTTGTTATATGCCTTCAAGTCAACTATGAATCAACAACCTCCAGTAGCATCTGTTTAGTCTTCTTGATGTTCAGCTGTAGTCCTGCTTTTGTGCTTTCCTCTCTAACTTTCATCAGCATTCATTTCAAATCATTACTGGTTTCGGCTAGTAGTATAGTATCATCTGCATATCTTAAATTATTGATATTTCTCCCTCCAGTTTTCACACCTCCTTCATCTTGGTCCAATCCTGCTTTCCGTATGATATGTTCTGCATATAGATTAAACAAATAGGGTGATAAAATACACCCCTGTCTCACAACCTTTCTGATTGGGAATCAATCGGTTTCTCCATATTCTGTCCTTACAGTAGCCTTTTGTCCAGAGTATAGATTATGCATCAGGACAATCAGATGCTGTGGCACGCCCATTTCTGTTAAAGCATTCCATGGTTTTTCATGATCTATACAATCAAAGGCTTTGCTGTAATCTATAAAGCACAGGGTGATTTTCTTCTGAAATTCCTTGGTTCGTTCCATTATCCAGCATATGTTTGCAATATGATCTCTGGTACCTCTTGCTTTTCTAAATCCAGCTTGGACATCTGGCATTTCTCGCTCCATATATGGTAAAAGCCTTTGTTGTAGAATCTTGAGCATTACTTTACTTGCATGGGATATGAAGGCAATAGTTTGATAATTACTGCATTCCTTGGGATCCCCTTTCTTTGGAATTGGGATATATATTGAATGCTTCCAGTCTGTGGGCCATTGTTTAGTTTTTCATATTTATTGACAATTTTTTGTCAAACTTTGGACAGATTCAGTCTCAGTAACCTGTAGCAACTCTATTGGTATGCCATCTGTTCCTGGTGATTTGTTTCTTCCAAGTAATTAAGAGCAGCTTTCACCTCACATTCTAAAATTTCTGGTTCTTCATCATACTGTTCCTCCATGAATGAGTCTGTCATCCTGGCATCTCTTTTGTAGAGTTCTTCAGTGTATTGCTTCCATCTTCCTTTTATTTCATCTTGGTCAGTCAGTGTGTTCCCCTGTTGATTATTCAACATCCCTACTCTTGGTTTAAATTTCCCTTTCATTTCTCTAATCTTTTGGAATAGGGCTCTTGTTCTACCTTTTTTGTTGTCCTCTTCTATTTCTATACAATAACTATTATAATAGTTCTCTTTGTCCCTACATACTAATTGCTGTATTATTGCATTTAGGGTTCTGACCGTGTTTCTTTCTCCTTTTGCTTTTACTTTCCTTCTTTCTTTAACCATTTTAAGAGTTTTGTCAGTCATCCATTGAGGTCTTTCTCTCTTTTTAACTAGAGGAATTATCTTTTTTGCATTCTTCCCTGATAATGTCTCTGACTTCAATCCATAGTTCTTCTGGTTCTCTATCAACTAAGTTTAAATCCTCAAATATGTTCCTTATTTGATCTTTATATTCTTCTGGGATGTTATTTAAATTGTATTTTGGCATTATGATTGCTTTGTTGTTCTTCTTTAGCTTTGCTCTGATTTTCAATGTGACCAGTTCATGATATGTACCACAGTGTTCTCCTGGTCTTGTTTTTGCAGAAAGTATGGAACTTCTCCATCTTCTGCTACCAATTATATAATCAGTTTGATTCCTATATTGACCATTTAGTGATGTCCACATGTACAGTCATCTTTTTAGTTGCTCAAAAAATGTGTTTGCAAGAAACAATTTATTGGCTTCACAGAATTCAATAAGTCTCTGTCCTGCTTCATTCCTATCTCCTAAGCCCCATTGTCCCACAATTTCTAGCTCTTTGTTCCCTACTTTTGCATTCCAGTCCCCAATGATTATCAGAACATGCTTTACCTGATCCTAACAAAAGACTTCAGAAAGCAAGACCCAAAGGGAGTAACTTTCTTATCAAGCGAAAGGATCTGATGGCTAATGATTGCAAGCCAAAATCAGATTATTAGATTATTTTCAGCACATGTACAAGCCACAGTACCTTTTCTGATGCTTTCTTTGATAACATTGACAAAAATACTTGAGGAGAAATTCAAATTGCTAATTGTCACTTGCAAATCCAAAGACTTGGGAGTGGTGTTCTAAAATGCAAATTACCTGATAAAAGTATAGAAAACATAGCTGATGAGGTTGTTCTGGTTCCTCAGCTGAGTTGCACATTGTAAGTATATCTGCATTAGAGAAGAAAGAATTTGCAATACACTTCCTGAATGGAAAATGTACAGTAACCAAAAATAATGTTTTTATTTGCACAAGCTTTTGAAAATGATGGTCTTTATGAACTAAGTCCTTCAGCTCAACTAGCAAATGTAGGCCAAGGAGACGAGGATGAAAGTCCTCTTCATCTATGGCACAGGTATCTGGGACATCATGATCCAAAGGCAACCCTTCAACTACAGACCCAGAACCTTGCCACAGGTATCAAGGTAAATCCAAAGGACAGCAATAGCACAAGCAATTATGTAAACTATATTGGTGAAAAAAGGAGTTAAGCTCTCAATCTCACCAAGGACTGAGAGGAGAAGCACCAAGGTGCAAGATCTTATACACAGTGACCTCTGTGGATCATTTAATGTGTCTTTACTTGGGAACAATAGATATGTTTTAATTTTTGTGGATGATTTTTCAAATCATTGTGTTACCTACTTGCTGAAGAAAGTGAGATGCATGACATGTTAAAGAAAAATGTTGTTATGGTCAGCACCAAGTTGGAGAGAAAACCAAAGGCTCTACACACAGACAATGGCAGTGAGTTCATCTCAACCCATACAGAGTTTCCTTGAATGAGGAAGAGATTTTACACAGGAAGACTGTCAGTCATACTCCTGAACTGAATGCTGTTGCTGAAACAAGGCTCAGATCTATCCTGGAAATGACTAAATGCATGTTGGCTGAGGTAGATTTACCCAGAAGACTCTGGGATGATGCAATTGTCAATGCAATGTATCTCCAGAAGAGATTGCCAACCAAGGGCACCACACATATTCCATTTCAGTTTGGCATGATAGAGTACCAAACACGGAACATATCCAAATATTTGGGAGTACTGCATTTGCCTACATCACAAAACAAAAATGCCAAAAGTTAGATGCCAGACCGGGACAGACAATTTTGACTGGCTATGCTCCTGGTAGCAAAGGCTGTAGTGATGAACTTAAAAACTGGTGAAGTCAGCATAAAACATGTTGTCTACTTTGATGAGCAAAGCCAAGCTGACAAAAGAGGGACAGTGTCAGATTTTGCAGAAGAGCAAGGACACCATGTCCAACCCCTTGTAGATATGCCAGTGCCCTCATATGGGACAACAAGAGATACCACAGACATTTGCACAACCTGGCCTGAGCACATGGATTAGGCAGAGGCTACAGAAAATGATTCAGAGGCTGACAGCAATACAGATGAGGATGTCGAGATGACTGGTCTGGAAGTTGCAGAACCAGACCAGATCCCAGAACAGGCTCCCAGATGCTTATCATGACACAACAAAAATCTTCCAATTCTGTGCCTGTCTTACCTCACAAGGTTGGTGCTACCCAGAAAACCATCAAATTGGGAAGAGATTAAGCAGATGTCAGCAGCCAAGTCCATTCAATGGAGAAAAGCTGCTCAAAAGGAGATGGATGCATGGCACAAGAATAAGACGTGGACTCTGACAGAGCTTTCACCAGGCAAGAAAGCCATGGAATGCAGATGGGTATTCAAAGTGAAGCAGGATGCAGGAGGAGAAGTTGAATGCTACAAGGCAAGACTAGATGCCAAGGAATTCCTGCAGAAATATGGAGAAGGTGTTGATGAAACGTTTGTTCCTGTTGTCAAGCATAGCACCATAAGAATGCAACTGAGTGTGGCAACCTCCAAACAGATGCAAGTCCAAACAGACGCCTTGATGTGAAAACTACATTTCTGCATGGAGAAATAACAGAGGAGCTATATATGGAATAATTCCCAGGCTTCATGAACCCGAAACAAGCACATCTTGCTTGCAAACATAAAAAGGACCTGTATGAACTCAACAAGGCTGCAAGGCCTAGAATGAGAAACTGGATAAAATACTCATGGATCAAGGCTTCAAGGGTGGTGAGGTAGACCAATGTCTGTACACCAGAAGCAAGGATGGGCATTTAACTTTTATTCTGACATATATTAATGATCTGACTGCAGCAATTCAGACAGATCAGGACTGCACAGAAATTATGCATCATCTAAACAAAGTGGAAATAAAGGACAGGCATTGCTACACACTACCTAGACATTCAAACTTGAAAGGGAAGGAGATGGCTCCTACTTTCTAAGCCAAGTGCAAAAGACTGTGGAACTCTTAGAAACTCTTGGACTCCAAGATACCTACCTTGTAGCAACACCCATACTGACAGACTTTCTTAAAAGCAATGAAGAAAGTGAACCTTTACCAAATAACAACCAGTACAGAACAGCAATAGGTAACTTTTGTATTTGACATTGCAGCTGCTGTAGGGGTTTTAATTAAGAAAACTAGCACACCCACACAAAAAGACTGGGCTGCTATCAAAAGGATGGCTAGGGACTTGAAAGAGACTATGGACTTTAAGCTATGATTGCCAGGTGACAGTAAACCAAGACTTGTATGTTATACTGATGCAGACTGGGCTGGAGACAGTTTGGGCCCCAAATCCACCAATGGTTTTGTGTTTACATATGGGTATTGGCCTATCTCCTGGGGCAGCCACCAACAAGAAATAAAAGCATTATCTTCCATAGAATCTGAATACATATCCTGAATAGAAGCATGCATGGCTTAACCGATAGTTGAAAGACGTTGGAATAATTGTACAAAGCCCAATTCAGATTACGGAAGACAACCAGAGTTGTATTAGACTTTCTCAGACTGAGACAATCACACCATGGACTAAGCACATTGGAAATACCACAAAATGTGTGAGGTGATTGGAAAAGGATTCATCAAGATGAACTACTGTCCAAGTACGGAGATGACAGCAGATATCTTGACAAATTGTTACCAAGAGATTGTTTCCAGAACCTTCTAGTCAAGACGGTACTTTAGGGTCCTTACATGCCATCTTGAGAAGGAGTGTTGAGAATAAGCAAGCTGGCATGCTACCAACAGGGAGATATCACCTCTAGCTAGTTACAGAACAGTTTTACATTTGCTTACTGTGATGTAACTTCCTGTTTTCTTTCCCTTCTCTTCCTACTCTTTTGTTAGAGTATGTTGTTTTTCCACATTCTCCATGAACCATGGGACAGAGCAGCCACTCAGCTGTTCTACAAGAACTTATCACTGACTAAACTTATTAACTATTTCTCCCTTTTCTTTCCAAGCTAAACCCTATGTTTCCTGAACATATGAACGGTTGTGAGTAAACTAATTTATGCATTTTTTTTTTTTACTAAAGAAGACTCTGCTTATTTTATTCAGCTAGTCTGTGTGAGGGGGAGGTGGGCTGGTTAGAGCTCAGTTCTGTTTTACCAATTTTACTCTGCTAGAGATAACTACAAAAGTCACAAAACCATATAGATCCTCCTTCACTCTTAAATTCCTGGGTATCTGGGCTGCAGCGGTGATGGCTCTCCAAATGTTTTGGACTACAACTCCCCATCAGCCCCAGCCAGACTAGCTAATGGTCAGGGAGGGTGGGAGTTGTAGAGCAGCAATATCTGGAGTGCCATAGCCCCCCCCCAAAGTAAAATAACCTTCCCTTTGTTGCCTTCCAAAACACTGGAATCCATCTGCAGAGCAGGTTCTGACATTTTGTACCTGTATATCTAGGGTGGAGAACCTGTGGCTGTCCAGATGTGGCTGGACAACAACTCTCATTCTCCCTAACCAATAGCCATGCTGGCTGGGACTGACCGTGTTGTGGAAAATAACCACTCTTAGCAGATTCTGGCCTGCTTGCATTGGCTGCCTGTATGTTTCTGAGCTGGCTTCAAGGCGCTGGTTTTAACCTATAAAGCCTTACATGGCTAGGGACCACCATACCTGATGGAACGCCTCTCCTGACATGAACCCACCCATACACTCCACTCAACATCAAAAGCCCTCCTCCGGGTGCCTACTCTGAGGAAAGCTGGGAGGCTGGCAACAAGGGAAAGGGCCTTCTCAGTGGTGGCCCCCAAATTATGGAATGATGTTTCTGATGAGGTATGCCTGGTGCCAACACTGCTATCTTTTCGGCGCCAGATCAAGACTTTCCTCTTCTCCCAGGCATTTTAGCATGTGTTTTTAAATTGCTTTTTAAAAATGTGTTTTTAAATTTGTATATTTGTTTTTAATGTTTTTAATTGTAAACTGCCCAGAGAGCTTCGGCTGTGGGGTGGTATACAAATGTAATAAATAAATAAATACATAAATAAGTCTTTATTAAGACTTGCATTGGGGTATTCCAACAGGCCATCACTGGACTGGGGAACTCCCTGAGAAAAAGTTAACACACACATTTATACACATTTGCAAGCATACACAAATGCATGCTAGAGCATGCATAAAAAGCATTGTTCTTGTGGAAAATTACAGAAAGCTACAGAACATCACCCTATTCTGTTATCGCCCTTCACTGCCCTCGATACTCTGCCAGTTGCCCTCCTCCCTGTCTAGTTTTTCTTTTTCCTTTAAGGTGGTTAATGTTGGAATGTATGAGGTTCAACTCCAACTTGGTGGGTTGAGGCTGCATGGGGTTAATAAGGGTAGCTAGAGAGAGCTAGACCTCTTGCTGGTTGAGGCTATACCTATCCCTGTGCTCCTCTGCCATCTCTCCCCTTCCTGCTAGGCTGATAAGCAAAGGAATGTTGATCCCAGTTCCTTCCCGTCTTTCTCAGTGTTCTCTTTCTCTCGAGAGGGGAGCAGACATCTTCCCTTTGTCTCTCCCTCTCAACCAGCATGAGAGCTGCACTGGGACCCGTGCAGACTGCTCCAACATAGTTACTTAGCTGAATGTAAGGACTCTTTCCTATCAAGCATGTACTTCCAGAATAAAGTAGTAGTTTCTTATTTTACAGCTTAAAGTCTCTGTCTGACTAATTTGCAGGGAAGGTAGAATCTTAGCAAAGATTCAAACACGCACGTAAGCTCGCTCAATACTCTCCGCTCTGCTACGCAACCCAATAGAATTTTGACAGTTAACACAAGCTTTATGCTGAACATACATAATTCTAAATTATTTCTAAATCCACACCAACAACATGTGGAGGCCCACTGGTTTGTCATCCCTGCTGTGTATACTGTGTGTTGTCTCCTCCCTCCTCTAGTTACAAATCCCATAGCATATGTGAGGGGGCAGACTGAGAATGAGATATAGAAACACAATATACATATTTTTTTAAAAAAATGCCCAGGACTTGACTACACCACCACTTCTACCACTACCCAGTGCTCTTGTGCCTTTATGACAGCTGCAAATACAGACAGGAGTCCAACAGGTGTATCTTTTATCACAACAGGGAGAGCTGTAAGTAAGCAATTGGGAAATTAGTCATCTGTTGAAATTCTGCCTGCTGTTTAAAAAGCTTTGCCTAAAACTGACCGCTTACAGCAGCTTTCTAGGCAAACAGCCATTTGTCGCCATACTTTCAAGGGTGTCCTGGGGGGAGGGGCGCAAGGGAGGTGGAGGGGTTTGCCAATGACCTGCAGTAACAATCCACAAACCCTGCTCCGTGCCCAGAAATATTTCTGCGGACACTATTTGCATCCTTTGCTTCTTCCTGACCACTCGTTAAAGACACCCCCTCCCCCAGTGCAAACACGCAACAACGCCTGAGCCCTTCCTGTCTTCCTTGATCCCCCTCCTCACATTCTACACCCATCCCCACCCGACTGGGGAACCTTTCACACGTTCCAGCGTGCCCAGAGCAGGCCCCTCCAGGTGCAATGCTCCTTGCGGATCTTCTCCCTGCTGGGGCTTTTCCATCACTCCTTCCCCGGGCCTTTCCATCACTCCTTCCCCCTACGCACACTCTCTCTTTCTCTCTTCCCGGCATTCTCAGGTTCCCTTCCTCTCCGCGCTTCCTGGTTCACACGTTCTCGTGGCGCTGGCTTGGGGATTCTCTCCATTGCGATGCGCCCGAGAAAGCCGCTTCCCCAACGCCAAGGGCGCGTGTGCCCCCCCCCTTTCGATTTCACCGGCGGGATAGGACGGGGAGCACGAGGAGGAGACCGACGTTTCCCTGCCCCAGTCCAACCTGTTCTCTCCCCTTCTGCTGGGGGTCACTTCGGCCTCTCGGCTGGGAGGGCTCAGCTAACCGCTTCTTCTTCTCCTGGCCCGTGAACCGAGGAAGAGAGAGGCGGAGGAAGGTCGGTTGCCGTCCCAACCAGCTCGTTTTCCCCATGAAAGGCTGGACACGTGTCTCTTTACCCCGCTTAAGGCTCAACCTGTATTGAATAATGCTATTTTTAAAAAAAATGCACTTGTGCCTCGATGACCCCAAGCTGGAATGGAAGCCTGAAGCAGGAAAAGTTGTGAGGCTTTCAAAAGCCAGGTGGTGTTCTGGAAAAGACAGTGGAAGATAAGGCAAGGTGGAGAAGGCCGCAGCTGAAAGGTAGGGCACCTGCTGGGCGCTCAGAAGGTCCCGAGTTCAATCCCCGGCATCTCCAGATAGGGCTGGGAATGTCTCCAGTCTGAAAACTGGGCGGAGCCATCGCTCAGGGGGGGAGAAACTACCCTGCATGCGGAAGGTCCCAGGTACAACCCCCGACGGCATCTCCAGGTAGAGAGCCTTGTCTGAAACCCTGCAGAACTGCTGCCAGTCAGAGTGGACGATCCTGAGCTCGATGGACCAACGGTCTGACTCGGTATAAGGTGGCTCCCCCTCTTCCTAGTTATGGGTCTCAGGTCTGAAACGGTGGGTTTTCGTCATAGGGTGCATGAAGGCGCATCAGTGGGTGTCCATTTCAGGCATGAACGGAAGAGTCACACATGGATACGCTTGCAAATATCCGCGCCCCCTCCTTCGCGCGTGACTTAAAAATTGGAATGGGAAAGAGGAGAGATGGAAATGAACGGGTTAATCACACACGTACACCCCCCCAGCCTTCCTCCTCCAGCTGGCTGCTTTTCATTAAAAGGAGGACTCACGATTGATACCGTAGTGAGATTATGGCACGCATCTCTCGGGTATAACGTCTCCTTTGGCCCTGGAGATGTGCCCCCTCCAGGAAAAAAAAATCTCACACAGAGTGCATCAAACTGGCCAGCTGCTTTCCACGTGTGTGGTATATCAATTTTACACGCAGCTGTAACGCGCTTCTAATAAAGCGAATAGCTGTTCAGCTCCAACGGGGGCGCTTTTCCAAGGTTCAAAGCGCCCCATAGATCTTCACAACATCCCTGTAAGGTAGGACAGTACGATGGCGCCTGTGAAGTGAAAAGGCAGAATTATCTTAAGATTTGAAAGGGTGTGTGTGTATGTGTGTGTGTGTGTGTGTGCGTGCGCGTGTGCGCGTGTGTGCGCGCGCGCGCCTGGACTGTGGTATCACCAGCACCTCCGCGTGAATAAACGCAGGTCCCAATCCCGAACAGACGTGAGAAAACAGAATCCTGCCCCCCTCCCTCAACCTTGTCAACTCTTGTCCTGGGTGAAGCCCGCCGTTTTCTTTCCCTGGGATTTGTCCAAACGTCGATTATCCTTGAAACCCCGAGGCGAGGCCGAGATTACTCGCGAGTAAATTGCGACCTTTTCTCCCTTCCGCTCCCTCCCCTTTGCCTCTAACTGTTGCTTCCCCGTCGTAGCTCTGCTCCCCGTCTTTTCGCCAAATCTCCACCGCCTCCCGTCTAACCCCACGGAAGATAACGAAGTTCTTGAAAGTAATAAAGAGAGCAAAATTGCGAGTCAAACGGGGAGTCCGGGTGGTCCCTCGAGGGAGCTTCTCTCTCCGCTCCCTAACCTCCAGATGATGACGATGATATTCCACAACTCAACTGATCGTTGTTCTATCTCTGACCCCCACCCCATTATATTGTAAAACTCCATTACAAGTGGAAAGTTGAAAAAATTGCGGATGAGGGATGAGATATGGAGGGCCGCGGGTGTACGGAGAGGACCGCTTTAGACTCGCAGAACAGGAAGGCGATCAAGATGACCGTAATACGATTAGAGATGTTTCTGCCAGATTGCTCGCTATTGATTCCGAGAATTTTAATTCTGGCTCTTGCTGTTTGACATAATCCGCATTTATTACGAGACGAGAGAGGTTTATGAGAGGAAGCGATCCAGGCCGATTCCTCGAACTGTTTAATCTGACATACATTTCATTCCCCCCCTCAAATGAATAGATAAATAAATAAGAGATAGAGTTATAAATAAAATCCAGACGGGGCTGGGAGGGAGGGAGGACGGATGATCGGAGATTATATGAGAGCGCCCCAGATGTAATGCTGAAGAGACGATATATCCAGCGGGTTCGAGGAAACAGAAGGCGAAATTGCGATGCCACCTAACTCTAACTTTGAAACGCCTAGAAGGGATTTTGCGGGAGAGGAATATTCCACAAAGTGGAAACTGGTGTTCCCAGATGGGTTCTGTACAGGTCTTTATCTGTCGGACTTTGTTCCCTTGAAAGGTACGGAGGGACTCCTAAACAGACGGATAAATCTAGAAACAGGTCCTGAAAGGATGCGCGTGTACTTTGTCTGAAGAAGTGGACGGCGGTCTATCAAAACTTACGCCCAATTTGGTCGTCTTAGAAGTATGACAAGACCTTTGGTTAATGTGCATGCGTGTGAACATTTGTGTGCATGTAGTTGCATGTGCTTGGATACACACACACGCTTATGCAAACACATATTTAATTTTCCTTCCAATTTACAGGCGAAGAAGTCCATTCCTGGAGAAGGCATCCAAATCATGTATTGCGTTATGATATATAAGAAATATAAAGTACCAAGTGTGCCTATGAGAGACAGAGAAAAAATATTAGAAGGTTAGTAGAGTCCCATGAAGAGCAAAATAGTCTCCCAACTGAAGTTACTCCTACAAATAATTTTGCCATCGGTTGTCAGTAAGTTAAGCGAGTTTCAATCTTTACACAAGGGAGAAAGCCCCACTGAACAAAGTGGCACTTACTGCTGAGTAGATAGGTGTAGACGATCATACTGCGCGAGCTAATTAAACGCCAAGCATTTAAAAAATAGAAGTATTATTGTCATTATTATTATTAGAACAACATCCGATCACAAAATTTCACAATAATTAAACCAGCTGTTGACTTTCTCGCTACAAATCTCCTCTCTGCCCTTCGCTTTTTCTTTCTCATAAGATACGTGGAGTTTCGTCCCGCTCAGGTACTCACTGGGACCTCTCCCTTGATTCACGCGCCCCGGTAGAAAACTTGGGGACTGAGCAAAAGGGTCATAAATTTCCTAATTAGAGTTTTAGCACCAAGACAGAAAGCTCTTAATGGGTTTCATTCAAATGCCTGTCATGGTGTGCGTGTATGTATGTCTCGGCGTCTCCCTCCCTTCCTCCCCCCCCCAATTTTTTTCACACCACTTATTTACCAACGGCCCACGGGGCTGTTCCTGCCGTCTCCTTTGTTAAAATTTTAATTTGCCTTCTTTTTTCGCCTTTGATGTCAAAATTCTGACCTACGAGGCTTTGAAGCCCCTTATTAGGAGGCAAATTAACTTCGCTTTAAAAAAAACCCTTACTTTTTTAAAGCCTGTCACCTTACTGTATCCTGCCCTGCTGAGTTAGAGAAACTACTTCAAAATTCGGTGGGAAAAGAGAAATTCACGTGGCGGGGGGGAAGGAAGGAGAGTGACAGCAGACTTTTGAATCTATATTAGTAGTGTTAAATCCAACAGCTACAGGGTTAGATAGGTTGACTTGATGGGGGGGGGAGAGACTGAACAAAATTAATCAGCAGTGTGTGTGTGTGTGAGTGAGTGGCACGACTCTGTACCGATCACTATTTTAGCTCTCCCTCAATTGATACATTCGCTTCGAAGGGAGATTATTATTATTATTTTGAAGGGAGATTTATTATTATCATCATCATCATCATCACGAAAAGCAACAACTCTCCGGGGCAGGGTTAAATCTTTCTGAAACACCGAATGGATTGGAAAGGCTTCAACCAGATTTGAAAAGTACTCAAATAAAAAAAAAAAACCGGCGACGTCAGTAAATGGAAGGCGTGGGGGGGAGGGGGAAAAAGAGCCCGAGCGAGAAGCTAAAGAGAGAGACTTAAAAGAAAGAGGAGGAGCTAAAGAGAGAGACTCCGGCTGTCAGTCAAAGGCTGGAGTTCCAATAATCTCCAGCAATCTGTTAGGACCTGACCTGGAGTCCACTCAGATCAATAGGAAAAGTGAAGGAAGAAAGAGACGGAGGATCGTTACGCAGCAGCAGCTGGAGGAAGAAGAGGAGGAGGCGGCGGCGAGAAGGCGGCGGCGGCGGAGGAGGAGGAGGAGGAGGAGGAGAGGAGAGGAGGAGGAGGAGGAGGAGAGGAGAGGAGGAGGCGGCGGCGGCAGTGGCAGCCCCGGCCTCGCCTGGTCTCCACCCTGCCTCCCCACCCCCCTAACCCACCCAGCACCACCAATGCCTGGCAGAGTTTCTGAGAGATCCTAAAAAGTGCAGGCAGGCGAGCAAAGGGCGAACGATCGGGGTCCTTTCTTCGCTTCTGCCTCACTCGCCTTCCTACCTTCCTCGCTCGCTCCTTTCGCTCTCTTTCCTTTCCTCCCCCTCCCTCTTTCCCCTCCCCTCTTTCCTCCCCCCTTCCTTTCCCTCTCTCCCCCACCCCACGCCACCCCGCCATGGCATTTTCCCAGCTGGGATACCAGTATATCCGCCCGATCTATCCGTCGGATCGCCAAGGGAACAGCAGCTCCCGAAACGGGGCAGACCTCAGCCCGACGGGGACTCTCTCCAACGTGCTGTCCTCCATGTACGGAGCGCCTTACGCAGCAGCCGCGGCTGCCCAAGGATACGGAGCGTTCCTACCCTACACCGCCGAGCTGCCCATCTTCCCGCAGCTGGTAAGGATTCATCTCCTCTCTCCTGCCCCCCAATCTCCAACTCCGTAGGTCCCCTTTAAAAAATATATATCTCTTTTTGTCTTCAGGTTTTGCTTCTCTTCAAACTCCCCACCCCCACGCCGCGATGAGACTTTGTATAGTAGCTGGCGCCGAGCAAAGAGGCAGGCAAGGGTGAAATTGACTAGAGATGATTAGCAATTGACCAGCTCGGTCTCGTGGTTTCTGTGTCTGGACCTGGGCCGAGGACAATCTCACCTCGGCAGACTGTAGACTGTGCGGAACGCCTAATTTGGTTTTAATCTTTAAAATAATAATAATAACTCACAGAAGTGAATCAGAGAGTTTCGGATATAGTTCGCGCGCCTTCTTGCTTTTTAAAAAGCCACCTGGATCCTTAAACACCGATTACTAGGGAGTAATGTGTCCTTTTAATTTCAATGCAGCTTCTAAATAATTCCGGGTGCGTGAATCTTCTTTTTCCCCCACCTTGGCAGAAATGGGTTGAAGGAAAGGCGGCGGGGTGGGGGTGGGGGTGGGGGTGGAGAGAGAAACATCTCCACGGGCGCATTTGATCGTCTTTTCTCAACATAAGAACAATCCCCTATTGTGTCTTTCCCGTATTGTCAATCACAGGCACAGGAGCTGAGGGGGGAGTCGGTATCCAGCTTTAAACATCAGTAATAATATTAATATTAATAAGGCCAGGAAGCAAAAGGATCTGCTGTGGGAATGCAGAGCATATCATAATATATGTAGGAGTAAGAGCTTAGGTTTATATATACATACATATATATATATATACTCAATAGAGAATTGTGGTTTTTGTGTGGTTGTGGTTTTTTTAAAAAAATCTATAATTCAAGAGTTTGAATATAGTTTCAAAGCGCCATTCCTAGGCCCGTGCCCCCATGAAAGCTGATAAAAAATCTAACCACCCCCTCCCAATACATACAGACATCAAAACTCTCCCTCACAAATGGGTGCTAGTGTTGTATTCCACCCTTCCCACACACACAAAAATTAGAGGTTGATTGACAGTTCCTTCCAGCGCACGGTGGAATCGTAAGGGAAAGGGTTTGTTTTTTTAAAAAAGGTTTATCAACAACATCTCCGTTACGAGGGGTGGGGGGAGAGAGAGACTCAGGGCAGAGATTCTGCCAACTTCAGCCTTCCTTTTTTTCTTCCCTTTTGTTACTTCTACAAAGTTGCAAGCGGTGGATTTTAAAAACTTACTGTTCCCTCCAACCCGCGAAGGTTTTCTCGGAGGGAAACCGCACGGAGTCACTTGAAATACAGTCTCGATCTCCCCACTGAACGCACAATGCGTGCAGCGCGTCCCCCCCGCCCGCTCCCCCAAAGTCTCATTAGCTGTATAGGCCTATTTTACTTCGGTTTGGAAACACGCATATCTATTGCTGCTGCCTGTTATAGCGAAGGGAGTTCAACCCAATGCAAAGCTGCTACCCGAGATTATCTGGAAGCCAGCACTGAATGTGAAGGGCCCAAGGAGTTTAAAAATAGAAGTGTGTGAAGGGGGGCTTTCAACTCGATATAGGAAAAAATACTTTTGGAGAAGGACTGAGTGAAACTTGGCGAGGAGGACCCTGTAGAAGTCTGTGGGTTTAAGGCGCAGGGAACTACAGGCATTGCCCCTACCCCGCCAAATCCCTTCTATAAGTTCCCGAAATGAGAGATTCTAAAATTGAAGACAGAATCCTGACATCTGTCTACTTCTGCTTTTAAAAAAAATTATACATAAAATGGCTGTCCACCAGGGCAAGCTTCTGAGTTTCACAGGGGTCTTCGCCATCGGGCCAGAAATGACAGCCTCGCAGCCCTCGATTAACTTGGTCCCCTCCAATAGAGTTTGACCTCTCTCCCGCCCTTTGGGAGTCAAGCTGGCTACTGAACGGGGTGGAGGGGCGCCCTCTTGCTCGAAAGAGGACATTTCCGTGGCCAGAGATTTCTTTCTCTTTGTAACCCCGCTCACAGTTTTCTCCGCTCATTCATCTTCTAGGGAACCCAGTATGAGCTGAAGGAGGGCCCTGGCATCCAGCACCCCGGCTTCCCTCATCACCACCCGGCTTTCTATCCCTATGGGCAGTACCAGTTTGGAGACCCGTCGAGGCCCAAGAACGCCACCCGTGAGAGCACCAGCACCCTAAAGGCCTGGCTGAACGAGCACCGGAAAAACCCGTACCCGACCAAAGGCGAGAAGATCATGCTGGCCATCATCACCAAGATGACCCTCACTCAGGTCTCCACCTGGTTCGCCAACGCCCGGCGGCGCCTCAAGAAGGAGAACAAGATGACCTGGGCCCCGCGGAGCCGCACCGACGAGGAGGGCAATTCTTACGGCAGCGAGCACGACGAGGAGGATGGGGAAGGCGACAAGCGGGACCCCGACGACGAGGAAATCGACCTGGAGAACATAGACACGGAGAATATGGAGAGCGGGCCCGGGGCCAAAGGGGGCCAGCTTCTCCTGGAAGGGGAGGACGAGGAGGGGGAGGAGGAGGAGGAGGACGACGACGACGACGACGAGGAACCTCCGGAGGATTCGGTTCTCCTCCACTCTGACGCCAAAACCACGGACTCGGAGGGCTCCGACGGCTTCGACGACTTGCCAGGAGCCCAGGAGCGCTTCTTGAAGGCCATGGAGGCCCGTCAGCGCGCCTCGTCGGGCCAGCTGCCTTCCCCAGCGGCTCTCCAGCAGCAGCAGCAGCGCCCCCCATCTTCTCCCCCGACGGCTCCCAGCCCCGCTTCGCAACAGCAGCCGCAGCCTCCTAAGCCCAAGATCTGGTCCTTAGCAGAGACAGCCACCAGCCCGGATAACCCGTCACGGAAATCTCCCCCCAGTGGTTGTTCCCCTCCTGCCGCAGCGGCCACCCCCCAGAGCCTCCAGCTGGTGGGAGCCCCGCCGCCGCCGCCCCCGACAGCCCCAGGACCCGCGCACAGACTGGTCGCCTCTTGTCCCCTGGGCAAATTCTCCAACTGGTCCAGCCGGGCCTTCTCAGCCCATCCCCACCACCATCCCCACCACCACCATCACCACCCGCTCACTTTACTGAACACTCCCCACCTCCTGGGACTCGGGGGGGGCAATTCCAGCACGGCCCCCAACGCGGCTGCTCTCGCGGCTTTCTCCAGACCGGCGGATCAAGCTCAGAGCGCGGAGGCCCCCGGAACAGGTAACGCTTTGATGGGGATGGAAGAAAGAGGGGCACTTGAGGAAGAGGGGAGAGGAGGCGGAATCTGGAAAGATGGGGGTTGGCGGGAGGGAGCGACAGAAACCTGAGCTGTAGCCCTCCACCAGAGATCCACGAGGCTTGCTTCCACGTCGGTGTGCATAAACTCGCAGCTAATATGAACTGGGGGGGGGCGGAGATCTGAGGCCGAACCTTTGGTCCCTGAGGCTTAGATTTCTGAATCCACTTCTTAGAAGAACTCTAACAATGTGGGGGAGGAGCACCCCAAACAAGTCATACCTAAAAATGAAGGAAGGGACTGAGAGCGGCTGGAGAGTTTGAAACCTGATAAACAGTTCAGCGTAGGAAAGAAGAGAGCTCCTCAGTCTTTCGGTTTCTGGCTTCTCTACTCCACTCCGCCTTTCCTTTCCCAACAGTTTTACTCTCTGGCCTCAAGCTTTCGCTTGTATTTGGCAAAGAAACCTAGGCTGTCCCATTCCCCCACCCCCCATACACACACCTCTCTTTCCGGGCTGGATCCGCTTCTGACTCTTATTGGATAGGCGTCAGTGCCAGGTTCCTGCTTCAGGATCGTTTGCTGGTGTTTCTTTAAGGATAAGGATAATAAATAAATCATAAAGAGTTTACCTGGGCCCTCGGAAAGATTTTTTTTTTAATTGCATTCAAAACTGGGTTGTGGTTGTTGTTTCAGTCTCTCCCAGCTAGGGAGACCCAAATGGCTGTGGTCAGAATTGGTGTTCTCTACATTTGCCTATTTTAAAACAGCATATTTAATACTTCCTCGAACAAACAAAAAGTCTGTTTGCTTGGGAAGAAGTCCCATAGCTAAAATTAAAGGGTTTTTTTTGTTTTTGTTTTAAACTTCCAAGTAAAATGGGTTTGAAGATCCGGGCTCTCCGTGACCTTAAGCGCACACACAGAAACGGTCAAGCAAATTCCCACTGAAATACTGGGCCATGGCTAGGATCTGGGTTCCCTTTAAACAGTTTGTATGCCTTCTGTTGTTGTTTTAAGAATGTGCCGAGCAAAGTTCGTAAGAGTGACTTGACTTGAATTCAGGGACCTTTAGAAGCAAATCCAAGGTGGTTTTTTGTTTTGTTTTTTAAAAAAAGGAACTTTTTTTTCCTTTGTTTGCTTTTGTTTGTTTTAGATCGATCTAGTGCCTTGGAAGTAGAGAAAAAGTTAATAAAGACAGCTTTCCAACCAGTTCAGAGGCGGTAAGAGATTATCTATGTCCTAGAGTGTACATGAAAAGACAGACGGGAAAAAGGGAGCTAGAGAGAAATTTGCTTAGAATCTAGTCTCATTGGAATCAATGGGACTTCCTGCTATGTAAGATGCAATCCCATGCACATTTACTTGGGAGTATGCACCACTGAAAGCACTGGAGCTTTCTTCCAAGTGAACATGCAAGGGATTTGGGCCATGTGTAATTTTAGGACGGGGAAGAGTTATAAAGGGCCATCCCCACCTTTCTTTTCCCAAGTCAGCTCTAGTGTGGTTTTGTGATATTAAATGAGAACATTGAGGACAGATGGCAGAATCATTTTTGTAGGCTTTGTAAAGGAGTGCATGCGAGATGCAAAGGTCCTCTCTGTGGCTCTTTTTAGTTTTGTTAGAATGAATAGGGGCACAGAAAAACTCTCAATTCCTCCCATGCACCCTCAGCTTCAGTTTAACCATGCCATTCAAAAATGACCACATTGAAAGAACTGGTCTAGTGAGGAGGTGTGTATGAAATTCAGTGGACAGGCCAATGTAAACATCAGCTCTTGTGCATACCTGTGGAGTATAGGTTTGTGATATGTGTGTACATGTTTATTCACACATGCACACCTATATGTATAATTTATCCTGTCTATATGTATTTGTGTGTGAGAGTGTGTAGACACACACACACACACACACACACACAATGATCTCAATGCAACACAGATACAATCCATTGAAATAAATAGATTGGATTGTGGCTAATGCATATCCATGCATGCGTGTATTTCTTTGGGTATAATATTGTTGAAGACTGGGTATATTTGCTGATTAGAAAGAATAGATCGTTATTGTGTGTGAGAGAGTAATATATTACCTTTCATTACTTACTTTTATCAGTGTTAAGCACACAAAGTTAAGAGTGCTAAAAATAAATGCTTAGCACTTGGGCCTGCACAAACAAACGAGTAATAAAAATAAAAGATCATGCCCTTAATATATTGGAACTCCTATAAAGCCGCAGAAGGTTAGCCTCATTAATCTGTTGCAGCCAAACTAACAAAAGAGTCTTCTGACACCTTAAAGACTAACCTATGTATTGTGGCATCAGCTTTTATGGACTAGAGGCAAATGGGCAGACAGGTTAGTGCATTTCAAAACTCCACAAAAGCTTATGGTACAATAAAACTATTAGTCTTTACAGTGCCCCCAAAAGTCTGTATAAACCTGGAGTAGCTTTTCCTAAATATTAAATAAATTGCTAAATATTAAATATCTAAAATGTTTTATAATTTCAAAGTCTTTTTGTTCTGAGTTAAAGAAAGCAGGAGCTGCAATGCAGTCTCCTGTTCTGGTCACATATTAGATGACCAGATAAATCGCTCTTCAAGATATATATCTACACACACACACATATATATATACATTCTGTCTTCCTTTTCTTCCAGGCCTCAGAACCAACTTGATGCAGCTCTGGTTCTATCTGCGTTGTCATCATCATAGCTAATTTTTTTTAATTATTGTTCTAATGATTGTAAAATAAAAAAATCTCTGTATAGTTACAACTTGTAAGCATGTCCATGTATTAAATGATTTTTTTTTACAAAAACCAAGTTAAAAAAACTCTGCTTCTGTGCTATCATCTGGATTAGCTGAACTCGTGAGGTTTTTTTGAAGTCCAGTGCAAAATAGGCGTCTTCATTTTTTTGTATATATAGTAAAAAAAAAATGTACATATGTGTGAACCAAATTGTACAAGAAAGTATATATTTTTGGCTAATAAACTGTTGCCACTTTGACTACAATTTTCTGATACCTACTGGTATTATTATTATTTCCTTATGACATTTTGGTGATAACATGTTGAAATCTTTAAACCGGTTTAAAGTCTTTAGATTTCCAGAGGGGTAACTGTCTTTAGAGGCCACCAGATCTAGAGGTCTTGGTTTCCTATAATTTTGAGAATGAAAATCAGTAGAAATTCTGGGTGCAGAACGCAGCGATGTGCTCTTTAGAGGAAAATGGGGAATGCGTGTACTGTATATACAGGAGAGAGAAAGGACTCATTCTTTAGATTTATTTATTTTTTGAGTTCCATATTTGGGGTTCTAGATTTGTTTGCTGTATCAATTTATTTTTTAAAGAACATGTCTTAACGTTTTTAAAAAAATCCCTGTAAGGACACCCCCTGCTGATCCACAACGCCTGGACTCCCACTGCCCGGTGAAAAGTTTGCTTGAAAGCAAGTCCCGTTGGTTTCAATGCCTCTTATTTTCCAGCTTGCATGTTGAGAGGCAGAGAAACTCTTTTACGTGCGGGCTGCAAAATCCTGTGCAGTCTCAGTTGTAGTTCAAAGCTAGAAGTTGCTCTCTGTGCACTGTTTGATTATTTTTTAAAAAAAACACCCAACAACTACCAAGCATTACCGGGTGTGTGTGTGTGTGTGTGTGTGTGTGTGTGTGTGTGTGTGTGTGTGTGTGTGTGAGAGAGAGAGAGAGAGAGAGAGAGAGAGAGAGAGAGATCCCCCCCCCAGGTTAGTGTAAGGATCGGGCTGAAGCTTCGAGACAGCTGTTGTTTGAATCATTCCGGTACAGACAGGTTGGGAAAGTCAGCCGCGTATTCTCTACGTCCTTTTTTACGGCTCAAGAGACACAAGTTTTTTTTGGGGGGGGAGGCAAGCTCTGAAGGAAAAGGAAGAAGAGAAGAGGGTCTTCCTCCCTTTTGGGGGAGGGTCTCTCCTTAAAGGAGACTTGGATTAAGCTATTGCTGCCTGAGTTGGCAGCGCACGGGAGGGACTGCGGGGCGGGGGTTGGGTGGGAAGCAGCAGGATCGCTATCTCCTGTGATTATTTTATATTCATTATCCAACCGTTTCTATTTATTTTAAAAAAAACAACACTCAGAAAGTGAGAGGGGGTCGGGAAGCCGCCGGCTTGGCTTTGGACGAGCGCGGGTGAAACCTGAAGCTGGAGCGCCCTCAGCAGGCGGAAAGCACGTCGCCTGTTTTTGCATTCCCCGCGTTGGGCACCCACCTCACTTTATGTACGTTTACTCGAAAGTAAGTTTCACTGGGACCAGTAGCAACTTACTCCCAGGTAAGTTTGCATGGGGTTGCAGCGTTTCGTTCTTTCTTTCGACGAGCCTTTTCCCTTTCGTCTGACTTCTCGCCTTCTGTTCGGGAAGGCTCGCTGATGGCTTTGCTCAAAACCAAACCAGACGGACTTAGGCTGCAATCTTCCATCATCACCTCTCTGGGAGTCGGCCCCAGTGAACTCCGTGGGGCTTACTTCAGAGCAGGCATGTGCCTTATGTATTGGAGCGGGGCGACAGACTGATCTAGCTCAACCTTCCCCAGCCTGCCGTGCCCCAGACTTTGGTTCCCATCACCCCTGACTACTAGGCATCATTGCTAGCTGGGCCTGATGGGAGTTGGAGTCCCACGAGGCATTTTGAAAGTAATAGTTGTGTGTCCAAATGGACACCAAGTCCTAGTTTTCGGACACCCAGGGGACACAAATGGACCCCTAAAATTTAATCCATGAACCAAGAAACCAAATTCATATTGGAAGCCACCAAAACGCTGACTAGAGGTGTGAAATTTTAGTGAAATTGAACAGAAAGGGTTCACATTATTATTGTACAATAATTCTTAGGGCGCTTACAAACCACCAGTCTTTCTGAAAAACGTAACAAAAAAACCTCTCTGCTTGGTGCACTGTGATGGCTGGTTCTTTGTATCTTCCGTTTTTTTTATTATTTCTTTCACCCTATAAGAATTCTGCTATAGCAGGGCCTGGATCATAAGTAGCAGTTTTTAATTTTGATTAGCTTTTTCATCCATGTCTTTACTGGTGGATGGGCAGGCTACTAAGAATACTGCTGGGCTGGTAACTTATGTAAATGTATTTGCAAGGGTGTCTTCACTTCTTTTTTTTAAGTTTGAATCACCTTTGCCTCAATCCAAATGTCAGGACCTGTAAATTGTAGAGAGACTTCCACGTGCCAGCCGTTTGAATGATAGAATGGACGCCCAGGAAGAATCCCTTTCAAAACGCCCTGGAGTCCCAACAACATCTGAAGGGCATCAGACTGGCGGTGGCTGCTGTCATTAGTAAGATGGCAGGGGAGCGTTTTGGGACGTCTGGAGCGAGCTTGGTGGGCGAAGGGAGAAGTCAGTAGCCATCTCAACAGCCTCCAATAAAATCTACGACGTCTCAAGGACCTTATTTTTTACTCTGGGTTGGTAGCTATTGCTTGCCTTTTCTCTTACCTCACCTCCAACCCCGGAAATGGAGCAGCGAGGTAATGGGGGGGGGGGGAGAGAGAGAGAGAGAAAAGGAAAGAAAAATAGATTTTTTTGAAGGTTGCAGGAGACAACGGTGTCGCGCCTTGATTTTCTTATGGCAAATGATATGGTGGATAAAAGCTCGAGGGGGGGGACCAGGGTCGTTTTGTAAGCGCTTGATATTTTCCCTGGACTTCGTTTTTTGCTAGATATTTGAACTGCGGTCGGTCTGCTGCATGCAGCGTTCCCGCCTGGGCGAACGTTCACAAGTGACGCGCCCAAGACAAAGGGTGGGGGGAGACGCAAGAACCCAAATGCGGGGCTGCCTTCGCGTCACTTGTGAACGCGATCCCTGCTCAAGACATTTTTTTAAAGGTTTTGTAATGTCGAATGAAATGACTCGAATCCTGCCTGTAGAACCTTTATTGCACTCGTAGGCGCGCTTTCATGGAACCCCATTGAACTCGATGGGGTTTACTTTTGAGTAAACAGGCAGAGGCTCCAGCCGCCCACTTTGGGACGAGCTTGCGGAAGGCAAGCGTTTCCATCCTCCTGGCTCGGGCAGGGGGAGGCTCTGTGTGGCACTTTTTCAAAAACTGCAACTTTGGATCTTGGAAAGGCTCCATTGGCCGAGCCCAATTGGCTAGCCCGTTAGCGCGTCATCGAATTGTCCTTCGCGAGGGAGCCCCCTCCTCTCCCGCACGCGTCAATTTCACTCGTTTGTAGAGAGGCGTTGGAGGCCTTTTCGACTGCGGAAACCAAGCGAATCTGGGATATTGCGCGTGCCGGAGATCTCTTAAAAAGCGGCTGCGTTGAGGGGTGTTGGGCTGCCGCGTTGGAAAGCGGCGAAGCCCTCTTCTTTCTCCTCCTCCCCCTTTCCCCTAAAATTACATCAGCCAAAGTGACCGTTTGTTCCAGGGAAACTGCGGCAGGACACTCAAGGGCTCGCTTACGCGAGACGGGCAGGCGAAGAAAAGGTGCCTGCTAGCTTGGCAGCAGAGTCCTGTCCATATTTAACTCAGCAATAAGTCCCACGGTGTTCAATGGGGCTTACGTTCAAGGAGGTGTGCATAGAATTGCAGCCTAGAAACGTTACTCTCGCCTCTTTTGTTTTTTTAAAGCCTCTTAAAGTGTAGGGGGAAAGGGGGGATAAATGGAATCACTTGGCTCCGGATAACTCACCCCCTCCAAATTTTGTTCTAACTGAAGAAATCTGCAAGGTTTTGCATGTCAATCCTAAGTTGGGGGTGGGGAGAGAAGGAGAAAGCAGTAAGGGGAGGGATAGGCTCCCTTTCCTTGGCAAAGTGTTGAAAATTGGCCCGCTTGGCGAGAGGTCAAACCACTTAGAGTCACTTTAGTTTTACCTGCCAGTCTGAGGAGGAGAGGGAGGGGGGGGGTTCAACCTGGAAAGACACTTGGGCTTATAAAAATGAGAAGGGGGAAATTTAAAAGGGGAGGCTTTTCCTCTGGAGTTGTATTTGCCTATAAAGAATATTAAAACACATTTCTGTTAACTGTGACTCCTAGCTTTAGAATTCAGGAAACTGAGTGCCATCAAATTAAAACCATCCCACCTCCCTCACTCCCCCTTTTCTGTAGGGTTCCTCCCCCCCCTTTTTCTCTCTTTGGCAGTTAACTTCAAAAATTGATCTTGCACAATTCTAGAATATTAAAACTAACTACAAGTCAGGCCTGTAATGAGCGTTGATCCAGGGCCCTCTTAAATCGAACAAAGCAATATTGGTGTGAACAAAAAGCAGTTGCCAGGTGTTATGATGATGATGATTTATTTTAAAAATCAGTTTAAATGAAAGCAAGGAAAAGCTAGCAGTTGTGTGTGTTAGCAGAGTGACAGGAGATCTAGGAATAGAAATGATAAGTTCTTTTTTTTTTTAATGGGGCTGACCAGTTGTTTAAAATGTCACAAGCTTTGAAAGCCAGGTATCTTTCATCAGTTTAGAGATGTTCAGGCTGTTATCTCATGCACACTTACCTGGATCTAAGCAGCACTGAACAAAGTGAGTTTTACTTTGTAGTAAATAGGGATGGAAGGATCTGTCCATTGTGCTTCTCTCACTTTCTCATTTTTCCAATCTTAAATTCAGTTCTCCACATTTCTGCAGCAATTTGCAAATTTCTTTTTTAAAAAATCCTCATGAAAATTCTCCAGTATTTTAGTGTGCATTTCTCTTAATTAACATATTTTGTATGCAGTTTTGATTAATGGGCAGGGAATTTTCCCTAATATAATGCCTTTTTGTATGCTGTTTTCACTCATATATTCGTTTGTATGCACACTTTCCTCTAATATATGAGTTTTTGCAAACATTACTTAGTTGGAGAACGGCACTGCAAAATTCAGATAAGTGTGAATTTTGAAGGATGGCTGTGTTTGAGTTCTCATGTTGTTTTGGAAAGTGCAGATTTGATAAATTTGGCAAACTGAATTGAATTTCTCCTCCATCCCTAGGATTAAGCTGTAAGACTGGTTGTTTTTGGTGAACTACCTGCTCATTACAGTTAGGCTGTCATCTTTTTAAATTTAGGTTGGTGGGTTGCTAAGCTGTAGCCCTTCAGAAGTTGTTGGACTGCAGTTCCAACCACCCCTGTCCATTGGCCATGTTAGCTGGGGCTGATGGGAATTGGAATTCAACAACATCTGGAGGACCACAGGTGAAGCATCCCTGATTTCACACATCCAAGAAACGTGGAGCTGCCACTGAAAAGAGCACCTCTGTCATGTTCATGTTGAGTGTTTCCTCTGTTTTTGTGTGTGTGTGAGCAGAAGCCAATTATATTGAGGGGTGTGGATGGGAAATGTATAGCATAATGATGTGGAGGCATGGGATTACTGTGTGTGTGGCTTTTCTTACTAGACATTACAGGAAAATGCAATATGTGGATGCCATTTTCAGCGGCAGCCCTGTGTTTTCTTTGTAATGCATTATTCTACCCATCTCTGATACTATATGAATGCATGTGTGAATATTATTAATGCAGGATAGAAAGTAGAGCGAAGGGGAGGGGAGGATCCATTATTAAACTGGAAGCGCTCCCCACCCTCTATGGGTTTTACATTAGAATTTCAGACATACGGGGGAAAGCTTTCAGGATCTTGTGCAAAAACTCTCCAAGAATGCATTTTAGCCTAGACTATGTCCTTGTGAATGTTGCTCATGTGGGGCCCAACAGAGCCATACTCAAGGTTTCCTGCATTTGAATTACAGACCTGAGAAAAGAAAAGCACCAGTTTGGCATTTGTGAAAACAACCTTTAGTCATGCTTTCTCTCCTCCTTGCCCACCACTCCCTCTCCATTTGCCTGAGTATTGCACAAAAACATGCCAATTTGGAAATCCTGTTGGAGTGCCATGGCATCCCCAAGGAACCCTGGGAACTGTAGTTCTGTGACTGCAGAGAATTTTCAGAAAGGGCGTAGCTGTACTACAAATCCAGGCACTACCTTTTCAGAGGTGGGGGTGGGTGATGGAAGGATATTATTTAATTATTTAATACCCTGTCCTTCCTCCAAAGGAGAGGACAGAAAGCAGGACTTAGGGAACATAGAGCAGCATAAGAAGCTGTCATACGAACTGGACCACTGGTCCATCTCGGCCAGTATTGTCTACATACCACTATTCTTCACCCTTGGGTCCCCAGCTGTTATTGGACTGTTAACTCCCATCTTCCCCAGATAGCCTGGTCAGTGGTCAGGGATGATGGGAGTTGTAGTCCATCAACATCTGGGGATCCAAAGTTGAAGAACACTGGTTTATACCAAGTGGCAGAAACTATCCAGGGTTTGAGGCAGGGGACATTCCCAGCCCTATCTCGGCATGCCAGAGATTCAACCTGGATCCTTTTGCATGCAAAGCAGATGCTCTACCACTGAGCTACAGCCCTTTCTTGTGGGGGGCAAGATTTCCAGGTGGTCTAGGACTTTATGGAGGCACAGGTGATGTCACAGTCAGAAGTTATTTTTACCAATTTCGGTTGTTTCATCAACAATAGCCTTATATGGTGAAGGCAGAGCTTGCCTTGGTTGGCACATGTCCAGGTTAGATTACTGTAGTGCACTCTCCAAGTGGCTGACCTTAAATATGGTTTGAAAACTTTAACTGATACAAAATTGGTCATTTGTAGGGTCTAGATGTTTGGATCATGTTTAGGGATGAGGGAGAAATTTGTTTCAGTTTATATTTCAAGCTGAATCTATCAAATTTGCACTTTCTGAAACAATATGAGAACCGAAACACAGCCATCCTTCGAAATTCACACTTGTTCACATTTTGCAATGCAGTTCGCCAACCAAACAATGTTTACAAAAATGCATATATTAGGGGAAAGTGTGCATAAAAATGAATATATAAGTGAAAATAACATGGACAAATGAGCTATATGATGATAAATAGCTTGCAAAACCATGTACAATAGTCAAAGGTACCTACAAAACTATGTTTATTAGGTGAAATTTGCACTAAAATGCTGGAAAAATTTCAGGAGGATCTTTTTTTAAAAAATATCACAAATTGCTGCAAAAATGTGGAGAACTAAATTTAAGATTGGAAGAAAGAGAACCTGTGAGAACCAAAATTGACAGACCTTTCCATCCTTAATCATATTTCACCTAATCTGTGCTAGTTATGTTAGCTGTCTGTCTGTTTCCGGGCCCAACTGAAGGTGTTCTGGTACTGGCCTTCAAAACCCTAAATATTTAGGAGCTAGACTATTTGAAGGGCTGCCTGCACTCACATGAACCTTCCCTGGTCTTAAGATCATCATCTGGGGCCCTGCTCTGATGAGAGTTGTCAGGTTGGCAAGTAACCAGGAATGGTGGTGGCCTTGCTCCTGTGGAATACCCATCCTAAAGAGATTCATATGATCCCTTCAGTATATTTGGAGATTCTTAAAGTCCTTCTAATTCCAGCTTGCATTTAATTTTATGATCTGTATCAGCAAATATTTCTCTGCTACTTTTTATTGTTCAATATTATATTTAATGCTGCTGTTCTATGCAATTTTAATGTTATTTTAAGATGTTTGGGTGTGGTTGTACAGTTGTATTGAATTACTGTTTAAATAAGCCACCTTGTGAGGCTACATAAAGGTGGGATAAAAATCTGTCAGGTAATAATGAAAAAGTACTCCCAAAGAAGAAAGGGAGACAAGAATGGAAGGCAACGGTGAAACAACACAGGCCAGTGGTTTTCAAATTGCCCTGAGGAACCCGGGGCGCCCTCAAAAGCTTATCAGAGGTTCTTGAGAAAATCAATGGCAAACTATTCTGAAGACAACTTGCCCACTGATTTCCTCCTGTAATGTTCAGCCAGAGAGGAGTGTTGAGTGTGCTCATGAAAGTCAGCAATGAGGTCCAACGCTGCGCCAATGTCCCATAGGAACGGAAGGATGGATTTGTTTGTTTGTTTGTTTAATTAACAAAATTTATATAATCATTTGAATGTAATGACCTCTCTGTGGTTTACAAAAACATTAAAATTATCAATAAAACATAGCAATTTAACATATTTAAAGCTACTAACTAAAAAGATCAAAACCAGCCAGCATCTATGTGTCTGGAAAGGCTGGCCTAAACAGAAAAGTTTTAAGCAGGCGCCAAAAGGGATACAGCAAAGATGCTAGCCTAGTGTCAATAGGCAGGGAGTTCCAAAGAGTAGGGTTGTATCCAACATTAGTCCTGTTCAGAGTAGACCCATTGAAATTAATGGACATGCCTTACTTAGCTCCATTTATTTCAACAGGTCTTCTCTGAGCAGGACTACTGTTGGATACAACCGCAAGTGTGCACCCTAGAATATATACCTGGAGTCTTTTGCAACACACAGTGATTGCAGAGCATACCCAGTGTGGAAACCGTTCAGTCAAAGCCAAAGTATGAGCAGCTTGGGGGCTTCCCATAGGTGTCTGCTTAGCCACTGTGAGAACAGGAGGTTGGACTAGATGGGTCTTTGGCCTGATTCAGCAGTTCTTATGTCTGAAAGTCACTGGCATAACTCATATATTTGCAGTGGTGGCTAGTCACTCCTGTTCCCGGTGGGGCGGCTAAGGAAGGTCGCTGGAGACAGGGTCAATTTGCCCTGGTTTTGTCTTCATCTTCCCTTGCAAAGATACTCTGGACACTTAAGTAACACAGTGGTAAAAGTACTGGTAGGGCTCTGCATCCTCCTTGCTCTGAGGGTGACCAGCCTCCCATGTACGTTTGTGGTGACTGAATGCTCACCAGGGGGATGGGTGGGGAGTGAGGATGGGATCAAAGCTTCTGGCCTTACCCTGACCTCTTCTATCCATTTCTCATAACCTTTGAACAGAATCTACATGTGTAGAAGCTGCACATTCCCACAGATTGTGCTCTGAGCCACCATACAATCTGTACCTACAGATATGTATACATGTACACTCTGTTCAGAAGTTATGATGAACACAAGGAGGCTGACTGCAGGTGGGGGGGAAGGGGAGCACCAGGTGCAATCCTGATCCCCCCCTGTGTGGGGGGGCATTGCAAATATATTGGTAGTATGAATGTCTTGATCTGCAGAGAAGTAAAATGGGGTACAGACTAAAGTTAAGCCAAGTTAAACAATAAATAAATATAGAGACGTGCCTTTCTTGTTGTGTAACTCTAAGGACAGCTCTTCCCAACCTGGGTCTCTCCAGATGTTATTGGACTCCAGCTCCCATCAGCCCCAACCAGCATGGCCAATGGTCAGGAGTTATGGGAGTTGTAACCAAACAACATCTAGAGGACACCACGTTGGAGAAGGCTGATATAAATAAAAGTTGATCTCTAGCCCAGCCTTCCCCAACTGGATGCCCTCCAGATCTCTTGGACTCTAGCTGCCATCATCTCCGCCCAGCACACTCCATGGTCAGGGATGGTGGGAGTTGGGAGTCATAGGAACAGGGAAAGCTGCCTTATGCTGTGTCAGACATTGGTCCATCTAGCTGAGTATTGTCCATGCTGACTAACAGTGGTTCTCCAGCATTTAAGGCAGGAGCTTTACCCAGGCCTACCTGGAGACATGAGCGATTGAACGTGGGATCTTCTGTGTGCAAGGCTGATGCTCTACCACTGAGCTACAGTCCTTGCCCAAAACAACATCTGAGTCCAACAACATCTGTTTGAGGAATGCAGTTGTAAGAAAACCACTTGTTGGGGACTGTTATTGACTGTGTTACAGGTTTGAAGGAGTTAATGAATGCTTGATGTGAGTGATGTGAGACTGCCAGGTGGGAGGGGTGTGGTGAGGGAGAGATGTAAGGGAGGGTTTTTTTTGTTGGGATTTGGAGTGGAAGGAGGGAGGTTGTGTTGTGGGAGTGAGCTGGGTGCATATTAGTTAGAGGGGAGTAGGACAGGTAGGGGAGAGGGGGACTATGCATCCATATACTATTTAACATCTTGTATTTTAATAAAGTTATTTGGTTCATTTGAATTTCTGTGTGTGTGCCTAGTCATGTGTTCTACCATATCGGGGTCCTATCAGTTCCTGTACCTACATCCTATTGTGCATCAGGGCACACCAGTGGTCACCTTCTGGGTGGGACCAAAGGTGGAAGGGCTGAAGCCTCTGGTGCAGGGAGCACATCTGACCCAGGCTGAGGCAAGCGTCCCGCTGGGTGGGGATTTCTCGAACCAAGTGTGGGGTGTCAGGAGGGATAATCCCTGGTGAAGGGACTGGATTCATGACAGCTGTCATAAGAGAATCACAGAGAAACGTCATCAAAAGAGAAATTATTATTATTATTATTATTATTACTATTACTGCACCAGGATGCCACTGCACACTGCATCTCATACAGAGCTGCTAAGGCTGTCTGGTGCTAAGAGTTAATGCCAAGTTAAAAGTACCAACACAGAGGAGCATCCAGGGTGACATGCTTCAAGTTTAGACAGTATGCGTTATGCAAATGCAAAGGGGTGTGCAGTATTGACATTTTGAGGTCACAGTTGATAGGAATGTATTATTTATAGGCCTGGGTAGCAGGAGGCCGATAAACCACATTTGAAATCCTCAAGGTTTGTAAAGCTAGATGAAGGGTCTTTTCTTCCCCCATTTCCTTTTTAAAAGATGCACGTTAGTGGGTGTGAGGTTAACCTATCTGAAGGGCAGTATTTGCACAGACCTTCCTGTAAGAGGGCTGGTTCTATACACAGACAAAGGCTGTGATATAGAAATAAACATTAGAGAGAGAGAGAAGAAAATAATTGTGAGGGTGCTTGTTTAATCTCTTCCTCCATATTTAATTGTTTGTTTGGTACAATGCTAAAACAGAGGAACATTGGAATATGGTTTATATTGAGTCAGACTGTTGGTCCATCTAGCTCACTGTTGCCCACACTGACAGGCAGTGGCTCTCCAGGATTTCAGGCAGATGTCTCTCCCAGCCCTACCTGAAGAGGCCAGGACTGAGCCTGGACCTTCCACATGCAAGGCAGATGCCCTACCACTGAGCTATGTCCCTTCTCCAGATGAAATTTTCAAATAGAGGGCTGTCCTTTGTAAGGTAGGACACATAGACACCCTTCTCTCTGAGGAGGGCAATTCTTCTGCTTAACTTTGGGATTGCCAATGCATTGCCCATCAGTGCCAGTGTGACTGCAAGTTCCACCTATGGCACCCACAGAAGGACTCAGTAATCCAGAGTGCATGAGATACTATTTGCTCTTTCTGCTAAGTTCCTGTTGGCATCGGCTTGGCCTCTCCTACATTGAATTGAACACCCCTCTTGTTTTGGATGCCAGGATTAGACACCCAACATGCCTTCTGTACTGACCAGAGGAGAGGTGCAAAGAACTTCTCTCTGCGAGCATGCTCTGCAGTGGCTGATGAAGGCATCTTTTTCCTGTTGATGGTGTGGTGGGGAGGGAGGCATGCTCATACCATTTTGTATTCCAGACTCTTTTTCTGCTCTTTTAGATGTAGCAACCATTTTGTGTTATGCCATGTTCCTAATATAGCCATTTTGTGTAATGCCACACATCAGCAGCCATGTTGTGACTGGCACTAGCTGTACTTTCTCAAAATTGCAAATGTGAATTTGGGCTCACTAGCCCCAAATGTTGGCAACCCTATGTATCTCCTTTCCTGCTTCTGCTCTTTTCCTCCTCTCCCCCCAGCATGGACTAATCTGGTTTTGAGCGATCTTCTTGACTACACACTTGATTACACCTCCAGCAGCTAATTGTTACTCTGTCCAGCATTTGCTCTATTTCTTGGGGACCTCCTTTCTCCTCCTCCTCCTCCTCCTCCTCCTCCTCATCTGTCACCAGCCACCCTACCAGAAAGACAGGCTAAATAGGAGGAACACATTCTGAGGGTTTGATAGTACAAGGTGGTATGTGATTGGCTCCCTTGAGTCACCTGAGAGACTGCTGAACCAGAAGCATGGACATCGCTTTCACCAGATGAGCTGCACCTGCAGTACTACCTCCTGGCCACTGGCCTCAGTCAGTGTCCCAAGAGCAGTGGATAATTATCAGCACAGTTATGGCTCCCTCTCTTGGTGACGCAGAGTACAAGGAGCCCTAGCTGCCAGTTTCCCTGGTTTAAGGTGCACTGGCTGTCCAAGTAGCTGTGTGAATTAGCTCCTGTGATTTATGCATCCATTTCCATTGTGGGGCTCACTCTTTAAATCTTTCTCCTTCAGACGATCGCTGCCTTGCCAAAGCCCTAGCTAGCCAGAGAAAGCTTTTAGCCTAGCCCACCTGCCCCCCTCTCTCATTTTCTTGGCTGCTCTTTCCCTGTCTAATCAATTATCTTCCTAGCTAGTCCTTCTCAAAGGTGAGAGCTCATTATGCATATTCATAAATCACAGAGCTCAGACCTGACACTGATTGATGTAATCATCTCCCTTCTTCCACAAGGACTAGGATAGAGGGAACCAGGGTGGAGGTGGGAGTTGGAGGGGATGGCAGGAGATTGAGACCTGGATCCACTCCAGCTACAGCAAGGTCTCTCTCTCATTTCCTATTGAATGCAGAGTTAGGTCCCCATCACAAGCCTTTTTGACAAGGCAGCACAGGTGAAGAAATACCAGCCAGTCACCTTTGCTCATTCAGTTACTTGCTTGCTTTTTTTAATTTAGAATATTTGCAGCAATGCTGTTCAGCAGTGCTCTCTGAGTGACTTACAATAAATATAGGGAAACCACCAATGGCAAATAGTGAATACTTAAGAGCTGGAGTAGAGAACTGCAGGCCTGGGGGCCACATGCAGCCTTGCAGGCCTCTCTCTCTGGCCCTCAGGACTCTCCCAAGGCTACGCCTCTCACTAGCTCTGCTTCAAGCCCTCCTTGAATGTTTCTGCCTGGCTGAAATGTGTCCGATAATGCCTCTTCCTTATCTGGGTGGCGGACAGGGAAGGGTGTGTGAGGAGATGTAGAAACTAACCAAAGAAATTCCCATTAGTTGATCCACATAGTTTTGCCTCTGGTTCTGTCCACCACTGATGTGACCCTCAGAAGGTTGCCCAGAAGGGACTGTGGCCCTTGGGCTAAAACAGGTTCCCCATTCCTGCTTTAAAAGCAATAAAATGATATCCAGCAGAACAGCACAAAAAGACAAAACAAGCAGTGTTTTGTTAGTGCAGCGTGGAGTGCTCCTTGTTCAGGATGCTGGCCAGCTAGCAATGCCCTCTTCCATGATATTCCATCCCATCTCCTCACACCTCCCCTCAAAAAGACATGTGGCATTCTGTGCCCACCAAGCATGCTCAGCCTTCACTGTGCTATGAGGGTTCCCCTTAGGGTTTCCAGGTTCAGGGCCTGAGGCTGATCCTGTATCTTTAGGAGAAGAGAAAGTCAGCCAAGTGCAGGTGTTCTTGAAACACTCGAATGGGAAAAACCACAAGGTGGAATTCTCCCTTCCTACTGCACAACTTTTAAAGGTACAGAAGAGCTCTTGGAGGCCAGGCCTGGCAACCAAGAGGTTATCTATCTTTAAAAGTTGTGCAGAGGGAAGGGAGAATTCCACCTTGTGGTTTTTCCCATTACAGTGTGGCAAGAACACCTACACTTGACTGACTTTCTCTTCTCCTAAAGATACAGGAT
This sequence comes from Rhineura floridana, assembly GCF_030035675.1. Taxonomy (NCBI): domain Eukaryota; kingdom Metazoa; phylum Chordata; class Lepidosauria; order Squamata; family Rhineuridae; genus Rhineura; species Rhineura floridana. The sequence goes on along the minus strand of NC_084492.1, from coordinate 31,846,830 downwards.
CAGTCTCAGGCTCTGAACCTGGCAACCTTAGTTCCCCTCCCTTGGATTTTTTTTAAAGAAGGTTTTTTTTAACTTCTGCAAACTTTGAGGTACTCCCAACAAGGCTGCTGAAATGTCCCTCTTGAGTGCAGATAGTGCTGCTATGGCTTCATAAGGTGTGGCACATAGAGAATGAGTTGCAATTAGCATGTAGAGTACAACCATAAAAACCTTCTGATGAATTAAAAGACTCGGGCAAATACACATATTTCCTCCTGATGCTGAAGAGAAAGGCAGTGAGGCACTAGGGGCACTTCTTCTAGAATTCCTCGTCAACTTGGACTATTTCACTGTTTTATTATTTTATTTTTATTTCTAGCGTTAAGGGAGAAAGCCACCCTTCCCAAGAAATGCTGAACTGAAGAAGAGAAAATGTTTGAGGATCTGCCTTCTCATAAAAAGCTGAAACTTATTTTTTTTTTAACTGACTGCCTTGCTATTTTGGATGCTTCATTGTATTCCTGGGGAGATGGTGATCAGAACAAACATTCTGCAGCGATTGTTTATGGCTGAAAAAAATTACACACTTCCATTGCACTCCTTCATGAGGTTACACTGCATTCAGACTCTGTAGTTACAGGGGTGTGCTTTGCCATGCCTCACAAAAGTAAGAAGAATATTGTTTTGAGTTAATGCATGGGTAGCCGACATGATGCCCTCCTAACTTAATGTTGATGGACTCCCATCAATCCCAGCCCAATATTGGAGATTACGGGAGCTTTGCTCCAATGATATCTGGAAGGCACCACCCTGGCTGTAGTTCAGTGGCAGAGCAGACGCTTTGCATGTAAAGGATTTCCAAGTAGGACTGGGAAGACCCTTGCCTGGAGCTCTGAAGAACTGCTGCCAATCAGTGTAGACCAAGGATGGGGAACCTTTTTTATTCCCTTCTGAGCAACCTTCATGCCAGTGGCGGGCAAGGCCAGAAGCAAAATTCGATGGAGCAATGAATGTTAAAAAATTTACCTTTGTACGGTAAGCTGGTTTCTACATACACCCCGCCCCTGTATTCAGTCTAGCCAGAGGCATTATCAGAGTGGAAAGGCACGTTAGAGTCAGGCAAAACTACCGAACGAGAGGGTGACACAGGGCCAGTGAGGGATGTGGACTGGGGAGAGTCCTAAGGGCCAGGAAGAGAGGCGCGGAGGGCCACATTTGGCCCTCAGACCTGAGATTCCTCATACCTGGTGGAGACGATACTGAACTAGATGCGCCAATGGTCTGACTTGGTAGGAGGCAGTTTTCTGTGTTCTTAAAAGGCTGGTCATGATGTTATTCCAAAACATATCTATTTACTTGTATTTATTTATTTATTAGGTTTATATCCCACCCTGTCTCCCAGTAGGAGCCCCGGGCGGCCCTTGTATACGATAGCTCTGGAGGAAATGGTCTCTGTTCCACATGCTTAGGTGATTTGCAGGTGAAGAGTCTAAGCCTCGGTGAAGTCAATGGGACTTAACGTCTGAATAGACATACATGGGATTGAACTGTAATGGACTCCTGCTCTCTCCCCCCACCCAAGCATTAAAGCTAGCAATACATGTCATATCGATGTCAAGCATAATTCATGTTTCCAAAATAGTGTTTGAGTGTAATCATCTTTAAAATTCATTTTAAATTATGTACTTTCTATGCGGAATGATTTGATTTTTTTAAAAAAAGGTTTGGGGCTTTAAAAAAAAGAAAGCAAGCACGATTCTGATCGGGAATGTAATAGATGTTACAAACGAACAGTCCTAAATCTAATAAAGGATATGTGCACCTCAAACCATGCCAGGGATATTACCAAGGAAGTAACCGCTAATCAAGTGATTTTGAATGCCTTATCTCCCCTGTTAACAAACAGCTATAAGAAAATTAAGGCTTATAGTCTGATTGCTTTTTAATCTAAGAAAAACCAATAAAGATATCAAAGGTTCTTTATACTGAATGCTCTGAATGCAAAGCAGACTAACAAGGTCCTTGCTCCCTTTAAGTAAGACCCCCCCCCAAAAAAAACCCTACACTGATGTTAATCCTTACCTTTAAACAAAAATCCTCCAATTGTCACATTCCATAGCACAGCAGAGGAGAAATATTTAATTTTTATGGACAAAAGTCTTTGGAGAATACTGCCAAGACAAAACCTCCGTTTATGAAATGCTGAATGGGCAATGGCGTTCACAGTGGCTGCTTGCTAACGATGTATGTCCAACAGGCCTCTTTAACTATTCAGCAAATGAAGGATATTAAACAACATTTTGCTTTAAGGTACACTGAGGCCATCCCCATTAGGACATAGTGCCATTCATTTACCCACATGTTAAGTGAATGTCCTTGTGACTAATGAGTAATAATCAACAGTGACTCCACTTCATTCCTTCGCTCCTAGCAATGTTAAATACTCTGATGGAGCCTCTTTGCTGACACACACACGCTAGAGAATATAGTTTTGAAAAATGCTAAAGGACATTCTTAGTAGGGAGCGAGGGAGGGAGGGATGGACGGAAGGAGCAGCCACACACTGGCACACACAGGGAAGTAACCCTTTATTACCGTCTACCCTCTTTTATTTGATCCAGCACTTAGAGGTACAGCTGTGCTGTTCATTTTATGCCTTTCACTAACCAGGATCAGCAGCATCTGTAAGCCAGTTTGATTTCTGCAGTGAACAGAGAATCATCTACCAGCTTGGTAACATTATTATTTATTATTATGCAAGGAATATATATGTAAAAAAGGATATCAAAATGATAACTGGTATACTGGACGTGCCATTCAGTATATAGACGCACAATTAAAAGCAGGTATCTTTGCAATATTGAATGTCTAAAATAAACGCAGAGCAGAGGACTGCACATGAAGCATTGTAGCTTTGCATGCAGAAGATCCTGTGTCCTTTCCCAGAGTTTGGAAAAGTTATTTTTTTTGAACTACAACTCCCATCAGCCCCAGCCAGCATGGACACTGGACTGGCTGATGGGAGTTGTAGTTCAAAAAAGTAACTTTTCCAAGCTCTGTCCAGTCCCTGGCATTTCTAGGTAGGGCATGGAGAGATCCTTGTCTGAAATCTTAGAGAGGCTCTGCCAGTGTAGTCAGTTTAGTCCAGCAGTAGAGAACCTCTGTCCCCCAGGCATTTGGTCCCTCGAGGCCGTCTTGGCCAAGCCATGCCCATCTGACATCATGTGTAAAAAATCCTGAGCTAAAAAGACCAATGGTTTGACTCAGTATAAGTCAGCTACCTCTGTCCCCACTGACATGGAAGTCACGTTCTGGAATGTGGAAGTCTTCCTTGCAAATCTTAAGTAAGTAGTACTCCTATGGTGGTATTCAGTGCTAGTCCTACTCAGACTAGACCCGCTGAAGTTAATAGGCATGACTAATGTAGGTTCATTCATTTCAATGTGTCTACTCTTGGTAGGACTTTGCTAATGCATGCCCCAGGCTTTTTGTGAACCTATTCAACAATATCAGAAACACATCCTTCTTTCAACAATTGTAGGCATCTCTTGTAAAAAAAAAATTGATTTATTTAAATTGGTCTTGTTTGCCCGCAGTAATGTCATTGCATTGTTGGCAAATTTGACTGGTGATGTCAAGCCACGTCATGTTGTTGATGTGCCTCTGGTGGCAACATTAAGTTAGATGTAGCTTTGCAATCGGGTGAGATCACACATGTGACTAGTTCAGGGAGACAAAAAAGAATCAGAGGCTGGGGTAAACAATGACAGTGGAAAAGAAGCAGACAAAGAAAACCATGGTACCAAAGATGATCAGGGAAGTGGGGGAAAGACAATACTGGAACAATGTTTTTCAGGAAAAAATCATGCCCCACCAAAATGGCTAGATCCTACCCCAACAATGAAACTTTTCATCAGGGGCACAGGAACATAGGGAGTTGCCTTATACCAAGTCAACCATTGGTCCATTTGGCTCATATTGCCTACACTGACTCCCCATGGTTTCAGGCAGGGAACATTCTCAACTCTACTTGGGGATGTCTGGATTGAACCTGGGACCTTCTGCATGCAAAGCAGATGCTCTACCATTGAACTACAGTCTTTCCTCAAAGAAGGGCTCTCCTTCTTTGCACTCCTAGCAAAGACACTCTGCACGTGCTCTGAGATGCTTCTTATTTTCACACATTTTAGGGCTGAACAGTGACAATAGGGTCAAAAAAGTGGCAGAACAGAACCCTAATGAGCCCTTGCTCAGATTAAATCATGGATGTTTGCTGATTATTTTCTATTTTTCACTGCATATATATAATTTGACATATGTTTTAGAACAGAATATAACTTCCACTGCATTTAATGAATCTATTTTATTACAACCTCCTTAGCGCTTTCAGTAGGTTCATAAACTTACTTAACATATATATATATATATATATATACAGTTTTGCTCAAGCAGTCTTCCCATTGCTTAGTCTAGAAGCTCGTTGCCTGGTTGTCTTCTGTGACAAGTTTCAAAAGTCTGGGAGGTGTAAATGAATCATTTCTTTGCCGTGATAAAGCTTAAAGTTAGAAATAAAATGTGTCAATCAATTGGGTTGGAAATGTTCCTGCTGTCTAAGCTGGTTATGCAAAGCACTCAGAGGTACATCGCTACAATCAATTAGGTCAAGGAAAGTGATGGCACTCGGAGCCATCAATGGGTGTCACTTGAATTACTCATTATTTTTAGCACCGTTGGAAATGCATGTCAGTAGGCCAGCTCGCTAGGATAGGAATACAATTACTTATGAGCTATGCATTCAACTCAAGCTTCCGCTACATTAACATCTCAAAATTAAATTTTATTTTCAAGCAAAACAGCCAAGGTGGAGGGTAAAAAAAAATGGTGGCAGTGGTGGAGAAGAAATACCTCCCATTCTATATGGATGCATAACTGTGCAGAACTCCTTGCTAATGACAAGGGCAACCATCCCCAAACAGCCCAATAACTGCCACACTTAATCTATGACCGCCTGTATAAGTAATCAAAGCAACCTCCAAATGCTGCTGGGAAGAAAGGACAGGAATGCATATGATATATAGATGCACAATGCACTTAGATAGTGAGTGGCTCAAGGGTTGCGTGCCCTGCCGCATGTGCAGCCGTGGGCAAGCTGCATAGTCCCAAGGATCTCAGTTGCCCCCCAGCTGGCAGTTGCAGACAAGGAAGGGGCTGGCTTGTGCAGCTGTAGCAAGCTGAGTGAGCCCCTAGCCGGCTGGAGAGGACTAGCCTCAGAGGGAGGCAATGGTAAACCCCCTCTGAATACTGCTTATCATGAAATCCCTATTCATAGGGTCACCATAAGTCAGGATCGACTTGAAGGCAGTCTATAAATAAAACAAAAACAATTCAGGAGTGCAACCCCAAGTGGGAAGGCAAGATATAGATGTTCCTCATCCGCTCATATTACTAGAACTCAGGGTCATCCAATGAAACTGATTGACAGTAGGTTCTTCATACAGTGGCAACAGCAACAACACAGTTAACTTAAGTAGTTTACCATACAAAAGGTGTGATGATAACCGCCACTAGCTTAGATTATTGTTAGAATTGTTGCGCGCCTCCCCAATCTCCAAGCAGTGAGATTTCCAGGGTCCCTGCACTCATCCAGGGTTTGGTTTCCTTTGGGAAGAAGGTCAGCGGAGACTGCAGCGTCTTTATGAAATATGGTTTATTTATTTACACACATTCCAACCTGAGCTTAGGATGGAGGGGTTCAAAGCATCAGCAGTCCAATATCCAGCTTTCCCATCAGTGTTGCAGGAGGTATCCTAAAGCCATGGTGCAGAGAGATAGCCTCTCTGCCCACCTCCAGTCATCAGCCTTTCTCTCGACCATTCTAAAAACACTCAAAGCGCAAACCTCTGCTAGCTGCCAGGAGGGGGGGAGGCTCTCCTGAAGAGTTTCAATAACAAAAGGGTCTTCCTGGCCCATTCACCAGTTGCTGGGCAACTGATAGACCCATTATCCTACCTGGCCACTCTATTAGCTTAACAAAAGACTCATCTGACCAGCAGAGTGAGTTTCTCATTCCAAGCCACAGGATTCCAAATCAGAGGTTGGAAGGGGACCCATAGGGATCATCCATTCCAATCCCAAACTCATAACAGAATGGTTAGACAAATTTACAGAGCCTATCAGAAGCTATTAGTTATCACTTCTTCTAATAGCAATCTAGGTGGTGAGTGCTGATGGAAATTGAGACAAACAGAGTCAATGAGAAACAAAAGGAGGTTTCAGCATGCTCGCAGGAACCCAAGATTTGCATAATTACAAAATATTTTTGTTTCAAAAAAGGGGTGAAGTGGCAAACCCCCTAAAACCAATCCAATGAGGACTGAAAATGTTTGTTAGCCACAGCACACTGAGTGTCAGGTAGAAGAGAGAAATGGAAAACTGGTGGTGAAATAGAATGGAATGCAATACCCTAGAGGACAAGAGCATTCCTAGAAAATAGTGAGGGGATGTGCTGCAACATTTTCTTTCGGGCTTAATTTGTAATAGCAAAATGGAACCTCCATATTCAGAGGCAGCACCCTTCCAATTTCAAGAGGCACATAATAGGAGATTGTTTTTGCCTTCATGCCATGGTCCGAGAGCTTCCCAGATGCATCTGGCTATTGCAAACAGAATTCTGGACCAGATGGGTTTTTGATCTGACCCAGTAGGCTACTTACATTGTTGGGAACTGATGCAGTCCTCTCAGTCTACTCTCCACTGGACTGAAGCATATTCCAGATTTCCGTCCAAACTCCTGCCCAACACACACACTCCCATGCAACATTGCTATCCTCTAGCAAAGCACACAAAAGCCCCAGCCTATACATATGTTCCCTTGAGTTGCACATGTCAAGAAGTCTCCTCATCTCATCAACCACAGTCACATTAGAAGATGTGTTCAAGTATGACGTGAAAACTACAATACAGTTAATTTATGTCAGAAGATGATTTTCTTGTGAAGCTGTTTGATGAGGGACACTTCACATGTGGTCTAGTTAATTGGCTCACTCTTGATTTTCCTGGTGTGCAAATGGCCCTGGCTTTGGTGTGTGGCCTTTACCATTCTAATGCCCATCCCAATTAATTTACCCTTATGTCCCCTTTGTGGGCTTGCTTTTGAAGACAGTTTGTAAACTTCAATTGGTTCAAAATGTAAGTCAACAATAAGGGAATCTCCCTCAGTGAAAACCTTTTGATCACAAGAAGAAAAGAAGAGCTTACTGGATCAGACCATGGTCATCTAGTCCGGCTTCCTGTTCTCACAGTGGCCAGCCAGATACCTGACATACCGCCTCCAACAGTGAAGGTAAAATATAGCCATGGCAGGTCGCCATAGATAGCCTTTTTCTCCATTTATTTGTCTAAACTTTTAAGGTTAGCCGAGTTGGTGGGAGTCAATTCCATAGTTTATGAGTTGTGTGAAGACTTTCTTCCAACATTCAGTTTCATTGGATGGCCTTGACTTCTAGTATTATGAGAGAGGGTCTCACTTATTTAACCTAATTATTAGAAAATGTTTAAAGCTATATGTAGGAATCAGTATAGAGACAAGAAGTTTTCCTCAAAGAAAGATCTTTACGGAATAAAATAGCTTTCAACAGCACATCTGAAGATGACAAAAGAAGAAGCCTGATAAATTTTCCTGGAAATGGAGTTTCGCCATGCTGGAGCCACCACTGAAATGATCCTTAGTGGTACCCAATTGGTGTTCCTTTGCTGATGGAAGGCAACTGTTACTACAGGGGTGTGGAATCTTTTTCAACCTGAGGGCCGCAATCTCTTTGGGGCAATATTCTGAGGGGCCACATGCCAGTGGTGGGCGGAGATAGAGGCAAAAGTGGGCGGAGCAACACTTTGTACAGTAGGCAAATTTCTTTACGCCCCTCTCTATTCTCCATCCAGACAAGCAAGAGGCATTATCAGAGTTCAAGGACGTATTTCAGCCAGTCAAAAAAACTTGGGTCGCAAAGCAAGTCAGTGAGGGGTGTGGCCTGGGCAGAGAGGGTGTGGCCTTTTGAAAGTCTTCTTCGATGGTTCTGTAGTTTCCTCCTTTTGATAGTAGCTTGATGGTGGGACACAGGGGTTGGATGCCTACCTGTGAGGGCTGCTGTTGAGGCATGTGGGTGGATGGTGCACACTGTGAAATGAAAGCCAAAGCTGGCAACAGGCATCCTTCAAAACTAGCATTTCTCTAACTTTTATGATGCAGTTCTTCTGCCAAATCATATTTTTTAAAAATGTGCACAATGGGGCAAAGTGTACAGAAAAATACACATATTAATGAAAATCGCATACAAAAATGCATTATATTGGGGGAATTTGCTTTGCAAAAAAATGTGCCTATTAGACACAATTGCATACAATATTAGGAGAAATACACATTAAACTGCTGATGAATTTTCATGAGGATGAAAGAGTGGTAATGGAGAGAAACAAATTGACAGACTCACCCATCTCTAGGGATGGAAGGATCTGTCAGTTTTGGATCTCTCAGCTTTTCATTTTTCCAATCTTCCATTCAGTTCTCCACATTTGTTTCCACAGCAATTTGTGATACTTTAAAAAATTCTTTAGTGTTTTAGTGCTAATTTCTCCTAATAAACACATTTTTCTATTCAGTCGACTAACCTAGACATTTTTGCAAGCAATTTCTCCTAATGTAATACATCTTTGTATGCTATTTCCATTAATACATTCATTTTTATGCACATTTCCCCCTAATACATGCATTTTTGTAAACATTGTTTGGTTGGCAAGTCGCACTGCAAAATTTGGATATGCACAAATTTGAAAGGATGGCTGGATTTCAGTTCTCATATTGTTCTGGAAAGTGCAAATTTGGCTTTAAATGCAAACTAAACCAAATTTCTTCCCCATTCCTAGTTCATAGTATATATGCTGGTTGGTGCAAGCCAGCTAGCCAGATCTTAGGCTGCACGTCTGTCACACATTGCTTCTTAAATAGTCCAAAGGCCTTTGCTCACACAGGTTGGAGAAGAGAAGACCTGGCTTGCCAGCTCCCACAGGTGAAGGGCCTTGAGCGCTTACCTTGGTGCCTTCTGTCCCTCCTCTCAGCTGCAGGTGGCATCCCAAGAAACAGCGAGTTACAATAATCCAGCCCTTGAGGCCAGGAAGACAGAGATCTATCCTGATAAGGTCTATGCCTAGAAGTAAAGGTCTCCCATTATGAATTCTTTGGAGATAGTTTCAAGGGGGGTGGGAACAATCCTGTTATTGATAGAGGCAAAAGATTACTGCCAGAAGCCAGGTTTCCGCAGTCAGTTTTCCTTTCGCAGCTGACCTCATATTTCTCTCTGTGTGTCCAAAGGCGAAAAAGCTTCTTGTTGGGTTTCAGTCCCATCTGCTGATAAGAAAAATCAGCAAGAAGATGGTGTAGCCCTGTCCCCCGAGGGAAACCTTTTCATCTGGCAATAGAGTAAACCAATTTTCTTGTTGCCACTCCATTCAAATGGGTGAGAGACTAGGGGAAGTTTAGTTCATTTGCATCACTTATACAAAGAGAGGTTGTCTGTTGTCTTCCCATAGAACCCTCTGACATCAGTCACCTCATATATTGGCTGCACTGCTGGGAAGCCATGGAAGATTTCTGAACATTCTCACAGCTCAGGGTGAAAGTGTTGGCAATACAACGTTGACAAACTGTGCAGCTTCTGTGAGTAAAGTAATAGTTCCACTTTTTTGGGGGGGGGAAGAATCAAATGGGGCATGTGGACCTGAGCAGCCAAGGAACTGAAATGTAGGGTTGTTTCAGTGCCAGCTGCAATTGTGTGCCAAGGAGCACTACTGGATTCTGTACTGAACTTCTTGTGCAGATGCAGAAAAGGCCAGCTGAATTGTCTTCAGGGTTCATCTTTACTGAACAAACATTAGGAAACAAGGTTTCCTCCTGACCACCCAGGGATATAATGTGGCACAGGCATGATTCTGGGGAGTCCCAAGCTTACATGCATAATGTACAGGTAAGCAGTGTTCACAAGTTCAGTGAAGTCCTGCTCATAATAAAGTGGGAGTCTTAAATTTAATGAGAGGGAGGCTAACATTTTTTTTCAAAGAAGCTGAACTAGTTCATGTGTCTAAGAACGTCTGGGTAATTAATCTGAATCGGCATTTAACATGAATCTGATGCATAATGACATAATCTATATCCATCTGCATGTTTAACCTCATTGTTGAGAGCAGGACTCTTCACCTCACTCTTTGGCCACAGTCTGCATCTGCTCCTAGGAACATTGGATCATTGAATATCAGCTGTCTGGAAGACTAGACTCTAGTTCAGCGACTATGCTATTTTCCAGGTGTTGTGAACTACAGCTCTCATCAGCCCCAGACAGAGTGACCAATGGTTGTGGATGATGGGAGCTGTAGTCCAAAACATTTAGGGGGCACCATGGTGACTGATTCTGCTTTAGTTGCTGTCTTACTGAGGTTGCAAGTAAGGTCTTGCTACTTCCTTATTTGCCATCCAAGGTCTTTCTGATTGTGTAAAAGCAGCAGGGTCAACTGACCCAGACATTTTGGGCTAAAATTTCTATCATTCCTGTCACACTCCAGTAGGTGTCCTTAGGGGCTAGGATAGCAGTGGGTACAAGCCAGTTACCAAAGTACTTGCCAACACAAGCAGGACTGAAGGTAGAGTGCAGTCCAAACAAGCCAAGGTGAACCATAGGAAATCAGTGTAGGACCAAATGTGATTCAGAAGTAAGGTCAGGAAACAATCCACACTTGGTATTGTGGGGAGTTCAGCAGGGATCTGGAATTAGCATCAGGAATAAGAAGCCAGAGACCTATGTTACTTCTGGCAACTGGAAGGCTCAAGAGGGAGTCATTATATACTCTCATGGACCTGACCAAAGCTGCTGGCAGTGAAGGAGTTTCAGGGATTGCTTATTCATGATTATGGACTCTGGGTCCATTGATGCATACTATGATATTACTCGACCTGAATCTTTTGGTGCTGGCATTCTTGAGCAGTTCATTAGTGAATTTCTCTTACTATTCAAATCCATGCAAATCTACATATTTTTTCAGGGCAATTTCCCCTAATATAATGCATTTTTTATGTTATTTTCACTCATTCTATACATTTTTATACACACTTTACCCTAGTATATGTGGTATTGTATACATTACATGGCTGAAGAATTGCATTAGAAAATAAGGAGAAATTCAAATTTTGAAGGATGGATGTGCATCCTTGGACTGGGGAGGGCAGCTCTGGGAGAACTAGGAGAGGTCCTCAAATGCAAAGATGTATCACTGAACACTAAAATCAGGATCATTCAGACCATGGTATTCCCGATTTCCATGTATGAATGTGAAAGTTGGACAGTGAAAAAAGCACTGATAAGAGAAAAATCAACTCATTTGAAATGTGGTGTTCGAGGAGAGCTTTGTGCATACAATGGACTGTGAAAAAGACAAATAATTGGGTGTTAGAATAAATTAAACCAGAACTATCACTAGAAGCTAAAATGATGAAACTGAAATTATCATACTTTAGACACATAATGAGAAGACATGATTCACTAGAAAAGACAATAACGCTGGGAAAAACAGAAGGGTGTAGAAAGAGAGGAAGGCCAAACAAGAGATGGATTGATTCCATAAGAGAAGCCACAGACCTGAACTTACAAGATCTGGACAGGGCAGTTTACAACAGATGCTATTGGAGGTTGCTGATTTGTAGGGTCGCCATAAGTCGAAATCAACTTGAAGGCACATCACCACCACCTTTAGATATGAACTGAGTTGAATTTCTTTCCCATCCCTAACCTAGACCAGGAGTAGTCATTGTGGTTCCCTCCAGATATTGCTGGACTACAACTGCCACCATGCCTGACTGTTGGCCATGCTGACTCCCCTGATGGGACGTATAGTACACAACATCTGGAGGACATCATGTTGGCTAACCCTGACCTAAATCATGGATTAGTATAAAAAGCATTTTCTAGGCCAACACTTTTGTGTGTGTCTGTGTTTTAAGATGCAACTGCACGGTGAATTAAACAGCACTCATGTGCTGAAAGGGCAATGGTTCTGTGGTCACTGAGGCATTCCTTACACACACTTTATGAAAAAATTCATGGGGAAAAGGATCACTGGAAATCAACATAGCTTTCTTGATAGACCAGAGTTGTAAAGGGCTTAGTTACTGTTCATAAGAGAGCTAATAGGGATGGCAATTTAAGGGATTGTTGCTGAAGTCAGTGCAACCACTTGGAATACCACTGATGGAATGTGACCGTGGCATATCTTTCTCACACAACTCAGCTTTAAAACAACAGCTTCAGCAGGATACTATGCAAGAGAGATGGCTAGTCCTCTTCAGCACGGTTGTATGGATCCCCACTCTTTTCAGGCCAAGTGAGTGTTAGAATTGATCCATGCAGGATGCAAAATTGCAGGCCTGGACTGCTGTTACACCAAAAGAAGAATAAGACGGCAAAAATAATACTGAAGTGGTAGACTGGAATCCACCATTTCAAGCCATGCATGGAACAGGGTGTGGGAATATCATTTATTTAAAACGTTTTAGCTGAAAAGGCTCCCAGAGCAGCAGACAGAGATGAATAAGGAAGAGAGCTCTTGCCCTCAGGCTTCCAATCTAAAAGGCATGGCACAAAAGGAAAAACGGATGGGCAGGGAGGAGAGAAAAAAGCAAGTTAAGGCATTAGTTGTTAAAGTTATCCAACCAGAATGGAAACAGTTCATGTAGACAAGGGATAGCCAACATGGTGCCCTCCATATGTTGCTGTACTCCAACTCCCATCAGCCCTAGCCAGAATGGCTAATGGTCAGGGAAGATGGGAGCAGTAGTCCAACAACTTCTGGAGGGGACCGCATTGGTTACTCTGAGGCAGCCTGATAGAATAGCTGCAGCCAGGTAACAACTAAGGGAGGGCCTAAGGCAGTGGGTGTCTCTACTCTCCCTCTGCTCTGCAGCCTGATGGAATAGCAGCTGCCTCTAATTTGAATGTTCCCTAGTGTTAAAAATGGCCCCTTACGTAGAAACGCAAATTGAAAATACCTCTCATACCTGGGGATGGAGGAGCAATTCAGTTCAGTTCACATTTAAAGGCAAACTTTCCTAATTCATTTCCTGAAAGAATACACAATGTGTAGCTATCCTTTGAAATTTGTCTTCCTCTGAATTTTGCAATGTTTTTTCTTCAGCCATGTAATGCGTTCAAAGGAGTGCATAAAAATGTACATATATACATTTATAAAATAAAATATCATACATTAAAATAATGTACAAAAATGCATTATATTAGGGGACATGCCCCGCAAAAAGTGTGTACATCAGGCAAAATTGCATCAAAAAATGTGTATATTAGGAGAAATTCACACTAAAATATTGATGGAATTTTCACGAGGTCTTTTTTTTAAAAAAAGAAAAATTGCAAAGTGATGTGGGAATGTGGAAAATTGAACTTAAGACTGGAGAAATAAAAAAAGGATAGAAACCCAAATTGACAGATTTTCCTATCTATGCATGACCATACTGGAAAAGACTAATCAGGTGGCCTGTGTGCCTGCTCAGTCTGCAGTCATTGTGGATGGGCACCTTCAAGGCCTCTGCTGCTCTCCCTAATGTTGGTTCTTTATCTTTAAACCAGACCTTCAAACAGAGCAGTGGTTCCAAACTTTTTCCCCCACGGACCACTTAAAAATTACTGATGGTCATGGTAGGCCACTTATTGGATTTTTTCTGCCTGTTGTAGCAACTGTAATGCAGGGTGCTAGATGCTGTACGATTTTTAATTGTATTCTTATTGCTTCTTTTCTTTCTTATATATTGTATTTTATTGCATGGTGATTTGAATTCCACAGGATTCTACAGAATTCCATTTGTAGGTGTTCTTCACAGACATGCTACCAACCTCAATGAAGCTCAGTCCACAGACCACAGTTTGGGAACCCCTGAAATAAGAGGAGTGTCCTCTGCAAAGTAGGACAGATGGATAGATTCCCTATGGCCACTAGTATGTTCTCGATCAGCCTTTCCCAACCTTTGGGTCCTCAGATGTTGCTGGACTATAGTTCCCATAATTTCTGGCCATTGGCCATGCTGGCTGGGGCTCATGGGAGTTGTAGTCCAGCAACATCTGTGGACTCAAAGGCTAGGAAAGGCTGCTCAAAACCTTTTCATGGGCTCAGATCACGGGTGATGGATTGGTAGAGATGGTTTTTTAAACCCCAAACTTTCGGAGGCCATCATACAGTCTTCTTGGCAATTCACTGCCAGGCCTGGAGAATCATACTTGCAGAAAGAGAACTATTTAAGTTAATTAGAAAGAATTTCTTTTCAAAAGATTTGTTTTAAGCAAACACTATGGGGAAAAAAGCCAAATGCATCTCTCTCTCTCTCTCTCTCTCTCTCTCTCTCTCTCTCTCTCTCTCTCTCAATTTACCTTTCTTCTGTCAAGAAATTATGTGCAGTAACCTTATCATTAGCCAGTTATGTTTGCAATATTAGCTACATATGATGGCAATTAGAGGCAGAACCTCTAAGGGTCCTGCTAGTATGTTCAAGCAGAGCGACGGTTATTTTTCAGTAGGTTTATACTTAACAGCATAAAAGACTGTCATGGGGGGAAGGGGAGGAGGGAAGGCAGAGATGAAAATATGGTAACTGTTGCTTTAAATTATAGCTATCATTACTTCAAAGGGTATTCAATCAGAAACCACGGCAGACTCAAACCATTTACTTCTTCTTTCCCCAAAAGGGGAGTTGACAATTTCACCCAGTTGTCTCTTTCTATTTTATTTCATTTTCTTTTTTTTTGGTTTTTGTCTGTATGAAGAAAAAAAAGACGTGAGGGCATAGAAATGTTTATTTATTTATAAGTTTCAGCCACTTTTCCAGCACTCCAAGGGAGGCATATACACAAAATAGATCATAATGGCATTTAGCCATATTGAACCTACCTGTACATTAAGATCCTGCTTGGAGAGCTTCCCCTGTCTCTCTCCCCTCCCTCCACTGTGGGCTTCCGGCCCATGGGCACATCGAGAATTTTGAGAAAGCGTTGTGGGCACTATCACAAAATGGCTGCCATGGGGGACATACCAATTCATAAAATGGCTGCTGCGATCTGACCAGAGCAAGCTGTCCTTTGCAAGCTCAGCTCAGAGGAAAGATATGTCAGATAGCAAAGGGAGTTCAGGGACAAGCCGTAGGGGCCATGGAGTTTCATAGTTTCTCTCATCTAACATCTTCTAAACTCCCACAAGATTAGAGTTCTAGAATATTACCCATAGAACTTCTAAATTCAGGCACAACCCACCATTAGTGTGGAAAGAAAAACCCTGCACTCACACTCTAATAACAGCAACATGTGACCAAAAGCATAGACAATCAGGTACAAATTAATTCTTAAAAAATTGAATCAAACAGTGACTATACCATTATAAATGGTAAATGCTGTTGGACTACAACTCCCATCAGCCCCAGCTAGCACAGCCATGCAGGAATGGAGAACCTGTGGCCCTCCAGTTAATGATGGAATACAAATCCTGTAATCCCTGATCAGTTCCCATACTGGCTGGGTTTGATGGCATCCAACAACACCTGGATCTCCACAGGTTCTACATTCCTAGTAGGGTTGCCAGGTTCAGGGCCTGAGACTGATCCTGTATCTTTAGGAGAAGAGAAAGTCAGCCAAGTGCAGGTGTTCTTGCAACGCTGTAAGGGGAAAAACCACAAGGTGGAATTCTCTCTTCTTCCTGAACAACTTTTAAAGATACAGAAGACCTGAGCCTGGCAACCCTAATTCCTAGTGTAGATCTTTGGTCTTCAGTGAGTGACTTGGGGTTACACTACTTGATTAAAGCCTGACCTAAGGTGGGTTGCAACAGCAACACTACCACCATATAAATATATGGTAGTAAGAAGTGAATTCCCAAATGCATGTTCAGGCTAAAGGTGGGAACTTTCAGGTCTGAAATGTTGATGGCTGCTGTAAACAGTGTTGAACTAGATGGACCAATGGTCTCCCTTACACTGAGTCAGACCTTATACTGGTCAATCTAGTTCAGCATTATCTACACCAGCCTATCTGAACCTTGAGCCCTTGAGGTGTTGTTGGATTACAGCTTCCATTTTTTTCTGACCATTGACCATTCTGGCTGGGATTGCTGGGGGTTGGAGTTCACAACATTTGGAAAGCATCAGATTGGAGAAGACTGTTGTGTTCCATCCATTTTAAGTGTTCTGATGTTTAATGTATTGCATTATTTCTTTCGGGCCCTTTTGGATATGGTTCTGTTGTAGAAGATCAAGATATAAAACCAATTCACATCAAGCTGCTTTGAGAACCATATGGCAGACAAATTCTTGGTTAGATTTTAATATATAACGGCATTCATTTCCCACTGACAGCTGGCTAGTTAGTTATTAGTTAGCAGAGAAAGCCACTTAATAACAAGCCAGCATTTCTATCAATACCTGTCTGAAACATGACTCTGCAACTAGGCTCTAATATTCTACACTCGCCCAGTGTCCATTGCAATTGGTGATCCCCATGACTGATTCCCAAGCAAGGTTGAGCAACATCAATAACAGATCTATAACATTCTCCTGAAAGAAAATGGAAGACTTGAGCAAAACATAAATGGAAAAAAGGAGGAAAGGGCCATTAACAACATAAATGATTTTTTAAAAAAGCATTAAAAATGAAGTCAAAATTAAATCTTAGGAAACACTTAGGCATTGGAGGGGAAGTGAGGGAGGGAGGGTGTGAAGCAGGTGGAAGAAAATGGGTTTCCCTGTGGGAATAATGTACTCTCCACATCTCATAAACCAGCCCTTTTATGAGAAGATCTGTTGATCACAGAGATGCAGCAGGAGGGTAGGTACTTTATACGACAAGTCATGCAGAATCGAAAAGGTTGCTGACATTTTCGGTTATGTGTCTTTTCATTAAAGGTAACTACCACTTTAAGCAAATTGTTTCAGGGATTGGAATGTAGCAATAGCTGATCTAATTAGTGTAGGCTGTAATTTAGGAGGGTTCGTTATGTCACAGACATTATGACTCCTGGGTATTACTAAAGGACTCATTTGTAGTTACTTGAAATGAATTTCTTGTGGATGCATATAATGTCATCCATATACCTAGGATACAGATTTAAGATGACTCGACATGTTTGAAAATCTCCTGAGTTTTCAGTGAGGATTAAGTTTCCAGACAGTCATAAACAGATCCTCAAATAGCACAGATTTATGTTTTGCAAAATACATTAAAGATATCCACACAGTTTTCATTTCTTGCTGGTTGCATAGGAAGAGGGGTTTACATTCAATCCCAGACACTTCTGAACAAGTCACTCTTATGCAGGAGAGCTCAAAATGTTTGTAGGGGCAGGAGTTTTGACAATGTGAAGCTATTGTAACTGCCACAAAGCCCTTTTCTTTTTGCAATAGCCTCTAGAGCAGGGATGGGAAACCTCTGGTCTTCTGGATGATCTTGGACTCCATTTCTCATCATCTCTAGCCAGCATGGCCAGTGGTCAGGAATTATGGGAGTTGTGGTCCAACAATATCAGGAGGATCACAGGTTCACCATCCCTGCTCTAGAGATTTAGACTTGCTTCTTTCCAGAATACTGAATTTACTGTTTAGTGCTAAAGTGCTGAACCAAGAGCATAGAATGGATGTGGCAGATTGTTGTCATGGTGGAATTCTATGGCAGATTATTATGCGCAATTGATTCTGGATTGACCAAATCCCTGTCCCAGAAGGTATGGCCTGCTCTAGTAGATGTTGCATTTTTCCACTGCACTATTCCACTATGGGGCAGATTTAAATATTTGTTTACACCAGGTGTGGGGAGCCATTAGTTCCTTCAGATATTGCTGAACTACAACTCCCATCAACCCCAGCAAAGATGGCCAGTAGCCAGGGATGATGGGAGTTGTTGTTCAGTGACATCTGGTGGGTCAAAAATTCCACATATTTGGGGAGAGAGAAGTTCACAGAGAACCTGGTCTTGTAAATATGTCAGCAAACTTTTTTCTTAAGCTTGTTGAATTCATATTGGATTGTGATTAGATAGCGTGTTGAGACCAGCACTAAACTAGGATCCACATGGACCTCCATCTTGACTGCAAAAAGCCATTGTGTGACAAGAACAGTTATCATTAACTGTAATGGAAAGGCATGTATATCTCTATATCCCGGAGAAACCCACAGTAAACAGACAAGGTGAACTTTAACATTAGCAAGATCTTATGTCGGGATGAATCAATTATTGGATGGCTTTGACATCTGGGGCCATTATTGATCCTTTTGTTGCTTGATTAGCTATCCCACAAGCTTTGTAACATGTACAAAAGAAGCAATTAGATAAGCTGCTTTGATTTCATGTTGTTTTTAATTAATGCTCTAGCAGGCTTTCCTAATGCATGCCCATATATTGAGACAAGACATTAGTGTACGTTGAGATTTTTTTATCAGACTGGTTGTAGGTCTTTTGATGCCCTTTTGGACGTACACTGAAGTGGTCAATTGACTTATTCACTTTCCGGGACACCTGGTGCAGTGGGATGGTGCCATGGAGTTGTCCTCCTAACATTGGCATTGCTATGTGAACATTGCAAGGAAGAGGTGGAGACTGTACAGGTGCAACCCCCTGGTATATTCTCCTTTAAGAATTCTGGAGGGAGGATATTCCTGCACATGCTCTGTAAAAAAGCTGAAGCATGATGGGCAGTTAGCCTATTGTAAAAAAAAAGGTAGATTAGTATGGAGAACAGTAGGGGCTTGGCTAGTCTTGTACATTCTCTCAGACTTGATTTCTCAGATTGAGCAACTTTTCATAAGGAGTAGTTGCTTTATGGACTCCTTGCTTCTTCCCTCCCAGACTGGACTAGGTATGTGCTTCTAGCCTAGGAGTGAGAACCACATTCCCTTCTGGACAACCTTCTGTGATTTACAATGAATGTAAATCTTACCTTTGTACAGTAGGCTGGCTTCTACTCCCACTCACACACCCCTCTCTGTCCTTCATCCAGACAAGCATTATCAGAGTTCAACGGCCCATTCTGGCCAAGGGAACAAAGCAGGGCCAGTGAGAGGGGACCTATGTCCTAGGGAGAGTTCTGAGGGACAGACAGAGAAGTTTGGTGGGCCACATTTGGGCCCTGAGTATGGGGTTCCCTACCTCTGATCTAGCCCTCTCAGTTGGCTGCTTGTAGACTAGACTACCCTTCCTCAGTGTACTGATTTTCAAACAGGAGAAGCTTGTGTACTAAGAAACGATTGGATAGAAGAAACCCCTTCCAATTTTTGCAGTAGCAAACACCCCTGTCTCTCTTCCAACAACAAAAATGTCAGACAAGAGCGTAACTCTTGGAGAACTGCCTATAGTTCTAGATGACTGCTTAAAATGGTATCTTGATAATGTCAACCCTGGATATCTCTTTTGCATTTAGGATCCCACAGCAAGTAAAAAAAACCACAAAACCTTCCTCCATATGCATGAAATGTAAACCAATCCCAATCAATGGGATGCAGTGGCTTTGCAAAAGTCCATTAAACTGATTAATAATTGGTTTGCTGACAAGTTAAGTGTCTCGTTGCCATTAAAAGTAAGTATATTTTTAACATATCTGACTTCCTCCTATTATCTGTCGTCTCCTCTGAAAAGATGGTCAAGTTAAAAAGGCTGATAATTGGAACCATGTCAAAGCTTCGGTATCATTAACATATTCAAGTTATTACATTAGACTTGGTCTCTCCCACTTGGAATAATTTCACACGGTCCAAATTAGTCCTTGGCTACTGTCACCTGCATAAAAAAATTACTTCCCCCTCTCTTTTTTTTTCTTTTGCAAAAGGCATGACTTTGTGGTAGACCAAAGGGCTTCTCTCCCCTCATATGGTCAGGGACCTCAAATGGATTGTGGTCAAGGATGGCCAAAGATTTGGTTTCAAGTAACTGCAATGTACACAGATCTTTTCAGGTTGGAAACTTTTCCACTAAAATGTCAGACACTCTTTGCCATTCCCCATTGATTTGTTAATATCTGCTAATTAAATATATATATATATATATATATATTAAAAATAATATGTCCTCATTGTATTTCTTGTTATATATTTGTAAGAGGATGATAATAATGATTACATTTATATACCATAAATTGGCTTAATTGCCAAGGTGGTTTCTAAGCAGGTTACAAAAACACACATAATCCATAATTGTATGGATCTGTAAGTCACTTTGCATTTTTTTAAATTCTCATGACAATTCTCCAGCGTTTAGTGCAAATTTCTCCTAATAAACATAATTTTGTATGCAGTTTTAGCTAATAGACACATTTTTGCAAGTCATTTCCCCTAATATAATACATTTTTGTAAGTTGTTTTCACTATAATATGCATTTTTATGCACACCTTATCCTAGTATGTGCATTTTTGTACACATTCCTTGCCTGGAGAACTGCATTGCAAAATTCAGAGAAGTGCGAATTTCAAAGGATTGTCACATTGTTTCAAAAGGTGTGAATTGGGTAGGTTTGCCTTTATATGTGAATGAATCAAATTTCTCCCCCATCCCTGACCAAGAGAGAGTGCCTTTTTCTATAACTGAGTCCCAAGCTCTCTCCCAAGGAAGATCTATCTGGTGCCTTCATTTTTATTTTTATTTTAGTTGTCAGGCAAAGTCTGCCCTCAAGCCCAGCACCAGTGGGTGGCCAGGTCGGGCACTGGCTCAGGGCCCTTGTGGTTGACAGAGGCCCCTGGGACTGAGTGGGTGTAGCTCCTGTTCCACAATCCACACTAGCATCGGGTTGCAGAGCATGTGCTCTGCAACCCAATGCTGGTATGGATTGTAGAGTGGGAGCAACCCTCCCAGACAATGCACCTCCTGCCACTGGCATGTCGCCAAATCAGTGCGCTGAGTGCACATGCTTGCCATCACCCAAGGCAGCAAAATGCCCCTGCCACCATCTTGGGTTATAGTAGACATGTGCACCAAGTGTGCTAACATGGCCGGGTCTATTTAAGCCCCCCGGTAGGTGGCAATGCCTCTGTATTGCCACCAGCGCTACTTTTGAGGGTCGCTGCAGTCCGGTGCTGGCCCTGTCTGTCCTATTCACTTGGGCCTGTGTTGGGTAATTTTAATTTGTGAACTGTTGTGGGCTGTTTTCCTTTCTCTCTCCATTTCATGTATTCCCCAAAGCATCTGACTGGCCACTGTAGAAAACTATACTAGACTTAGATGGATCTTTGGTCTGATCTGGCAGGGTTCTTCTTATGCTCTTTTAGCCATGGTATTTAGGAATGAAATCTCCATGACCAAAAGCAGTATACCTCTTAATACTAGTTACTGGGAGGCAACAATGGGAGAGAACTATTGCTTCCATCCATGCATGGGGGTTGACCATTCTTGGAAACTGGATGTTGCCCAACAGGTGTGGGGAACCTTTGGCCCTCCAGGTCTTGCTGAACTACCTCCCACGATACATGGTCATTAGCAATGCTTGTTGGGGCTTATGGTAGTTCAGCAATATCTGGAGGACCTTTAGTTTGATCTAGCAGGGGCTGTTAAAAAAGGGGGTAATGTCACTATCCTCAATACTGAGAAGTAAACCATGGGAAACATTTACTTCAGGAAGGCCCTCTTTTAATGTTCCTGTTTTTCACATGTATTGCTAGAATGCTGATGTCATCCTCCAGTAAGTGAGATTGACACTTGCAGAAAGGAAAAAAAGATGGTATTTCGTAGAGGAGATAGTTATGAGATACACCGGCAGGAAACTGCTTAGAGGTTCAAGGAACTTGCAAGAGACATGACGGATCTTCTGCTCCTTGAAGAAACATCTAGCTGTTTAGGGTTTTCACACTGTGTGTCGATTTGCAGCCATCCCACTACTCAAATTCCCTTTCCACTTCTGTCCATATTGCTTTCTGTGGAGTTGACACCATAACAACAATCAACCTCAAAGAGCAGCCTGAAAGATAGATCATGGCAGTGACGCCACAAACATCTTGAGGGGGAAGGATCAAGTGATGCCATGCATGGAGACCCAGTCTTGACTTAAATGTTGCAAGCTAGCAAAAATAAAATATGGCACATTGGTTTTCCCTCTTTTCACTACACCTACTTCCAAAACACAATAACAAATAGCTATTGTAAATGTGGAGAGGGCACTTTACTGACCCATATAGTGGAGTATATAATCCTATCAGCCTAGCACTTTCCTCAATCCCACCAGACAAAACTACTTTGTGTATAATGGCTATAATCCATTATGAAGATGCTGTAGGCTGAATGGAAGAGAACAACCATCCTAGATAGAAAAAGTTATTGTTAAGTGGTCAAGGGCAATGGCTACAAGCCTATGCCCTTGACCATATAACAATACAGACCTATCTAAGATAGTTGTCCTCTTCCATTCAGCCTCTGGCATCTTCACACAGCACATAGTTAAAACAATGGAATTTTCTACCAAAAAATAGAGTGATGGCCGCCAAGTTGGATAGCTTTAAAATGACAGTAGACAAATTAATGGAGATTTAGGCTATCAGTGGCTACTAGTCATTATGGTTGTGTACTGCCTCTGATACTGGAGACAGTAGGCATCTGAACACCAGTTGCTGGGGATCACAAGTGGGTAGAGCACTCTTGCAGTCAGGTATTGCTTGTGGGCTTCCCATAGGCACCTGGTTGGACACTGTAAGAACAAAATGTTGGGTTAGATAGGCCTTTGGTCTATGCCAGAAGTGTTGTTCTTTATGTTTGAGAGGAACGTGCATGGAACAGTGAGGAAATAAGGGGACAACTGACTAGCCTTAATAAAATCTGCAATCAGTGAATTGATAGACATCACAGCATCCTTTCATCCACATTACAATGTAAAGTAAAACACACTGAGTCCCATTTATTTCAGTGCTTAATTTTGGATTGTGGCCAATGTGTTATGGTTTCAAGCCAATGCACTGTGTTCTTGATGAGGATGGCCATATGAATGTACCTCCTTAATGCCCCAGACCAGAAGGCTGAGTTGGTCCCCACCCGTGCCTAGATTTCACGTCTAACTTGCCAACTTTGAACCCATGATTTTGCCACTCACTGTCCTGAACTAATAAGTGTGCATGGAAGCATTCTGCTATTCAAATGCTCCAGGGTGTAGCTGAACCTACCAATCATGCACAATAAAAATACAACAGGTGTTTCTTATGTGTTTAGTACTTGCTAGGGGTGATGATGGAATCTGGTGGCACCGGTCAGGATTGCATGTCCATCTGCACAAGTCTCTACACTGATGGAAATGAAGTATCTGTGGCTGAGGGTGACATGTTTCACGGGATTCTGTGTAACTTCCTCTTGGATTTTCTTTTTTTTTTAAGCAGCTGCTACATCAAGAGTAAGAAACCTGTGGCCCTCCAAAAGTTGTTGAACTCCATCTCCAATCTGCCCCAGCCGTCATGGCCAATGGTCAGAGATGATGGGAGTTTCAGCACAGCAATATCTGGAGGGCCATATGTTTCCCATCCTGTGCTACAGGCAGAAATCGGGAGCAGAGAAAGAGCAAGAGGGAAGGAAGAGCTTGACCCTTTCCTTGAAATGCATCCTGACAATTCCTCTGTTTCCTCCTCACAACTAATTGTTCCCACAAAAAGCTGCAGTTCCCAAAAGTTCCCAAAAGTGTATGCCATAATAAAATTATTAGTTTTTAACAGGTGCCGCAAGACTCTTCATTGTTTTTGTTTACATTGGTCTCAGGCTTTGGTCTGAGGGCACATGAGGCCAGCACCCTGCTACAGCTAAGCAGGGTCAGGTATGGTCAGTGCCTGGATGGGAGGCCGCCTGGGAACCATATGTAGGCCGCCTTGGGTTTCTATCATGAAAAGAAAGGCAGGGTATAAATATAATTAAAAATTGTTTTCGAAAGGATTAGTATTCTGAAAGGTGGGATATAAATTGTGTGTGTTCATTTGCTACTGCATGAAAACAGTCTGCATTTCTCAAACCATGCTAGAACATATTCATTTTAGGTGGTGTTGCTCTATAGCTCTGGGGAAACTCAGGCTTAGAAGGCTAAATGTGGCCTCTGGGCATTTCTACATGGCCCTTGTGATTCTCCCAACACTGCACCATACCCCCTCGCCCAGACACATATCCCCTCCCTGGGTTACGTCCCCCAATGGCCCTGCTTTGCATCCTGTCAGAGTGTATTTGTCTAGATGGAATGTGTTGTTGAACTCTGGTAATGCCTTTTGCTTGCCTAGATGGAGCACAGAGAGCGGGATGTGAGTATGTGTCAAATTTAGCCTCCTGGACAAAGAAGTTTTACATTAATTTCCCCACCCACTTTTGCCTCTGGCTCCGCCCACCAGTGGCACGTGGCCCCGGAAATGTTTCTCAGAAGGGAATGCGGCCCTCATACTTAAAAAGGTTCCCCAACCCTGCTCTTCAAGAAACGGTTTTTAAATTTGCAGCTTGCACTAAACAGACAGTGCTGAAATATATATATATCTATTGCCCAAGCAGAGCAAATCTATTCTCAAGAACCTGGCTCTTGTGT
Source organism: Rhineura floridana (assembly GCF_030035675.1). Taxonomy (NCBI): domain Eukaryota; kingdom Metazoa; phylum Chordata; class Lepidosauria; order Squamata; family Rhineuridae; genus Rhineura; species Rhineura floridana. Next base: position 31,822,257 of record NC_084492.1, on the reverse strand, counting down.
CAAAGACCTCACCAATTCTCCAACATAACTCCCAGCCAATCTGTTTAACTTATACAAACCATTGCAGCTAACATGAATGATATGGCCTGTGACTGCCAATGATATGCCAAGTCAAATTTCCTCCAGGATATTTTATATATACATATATAGAAATATATATATCCTTAATATCCAACACAAGCTAGTACTGTCTTCCAGATTTCTCAGGGCATGAAAGAGATTAGCTCCTGGATGAAGAACAGCTGGCTCAAACTGAACTCTGGAAATCTAGGAGATTAGTCTCAGTGGAAGAAAGGATCGCTGTCAAGAACTGATGTTTGATCCCAGCCAGCCATCAGTTAGGGGCCTCTAGCTGGTGTAGTGTAGTGTGGTAAATTTCACTGCTGCCATGAACTCAGAAAGTGACCTTAAGCAAACCACTCTCTTGGCAACTATCCCTCTCCCCACCATTTGGAAAGGACAACACCCACCTGCCTTCCAAGATTGTTGTAAGGATTAGGAAGCTGATGCCGTTAGAGTGTTGAACTTAAATGGGAGTTCAAAGCACCACTTGACTTTAAAGTTCACTGGGTAACTTTGGACCAGTTGCTAACCTAACTCTCAGCACGACTCACTACTGAAAGAATTGCACTGGCTGCCCATTAGCTACCAGGCCATGTTCAAAGTGCTGGAGTTGTAATCCAACAACATCTGGAGGGCACCACATTGGCTACCTCTATTGTAAGGGGGTATTCTGTTCTTCCTTTAGTTGCTGCACAAATTAACATCATTATTCTTCTAAGGAAATAAACAGAAACATTATTTTTGATGTTCCTTTTCAATCCAAAATTGATAGATTTGTCGATCCCTAGTCTAACTTTTCTCATGACTGAATCACAATTTCTATGAAATGCTTTTTTTAGAAAAAGACTTTTAGTCTTCTGGGCTGGTTACAAAAGAGGAAATTATGTGGTTGGTTTTGATTCAAATAGGCAATCCTGAAAAGTTTAATTCTACCCCATGTCCCCCCCAAGTGCAATTACTGCCTGATCTGATAGATGGCTTGGGAAATAAAAAATATTCTCCTTAGATTTTCAGAGTTTTCAATGCTTTTGCCAGATTATGATCTAACAGCATCAGGGACAAATGTATAGCTACTTTGAGCCCAGTTAAAATGATGAAGTGGTGTTCTGTTGTTCCGTTGATGGCATTATGGGCCCAGCTTTAGTGTGTCTGTCTTAAAACTAGATTTGCAATCTGATCTATGCAGACACGAGTCCCATTTTAGGGTTCATCTTTATTATTCATTTAGGACTATCGCCTGATTCAAGAAAAACAAGAGTACAATCCAGCTTACTGGGGCGCAGGTCACAATGCGTTCAGGGGGATAACTCCATAGTAAGTACATTTAGGGTTGTAGCCTTAGGGAGCAATCCAACAGTTGTTTACACCACCTGAGCTAGCTGGATCCTGGCTCAGCCAGGCTTAGCCTGGCTAGGTCATCAAAAGTCCCTCATCCCAGCTCAGCTGGAGGTCCACTGGGAAAGCCCACCTCAGGATAAGGGGAGCGGGCAGAAGCTGGCAGAAAGCCTGCAAAAGGGACATTCTGGGGGAATGTCAGAGAAGGGTCTGGGGGGGGGACTTACTCGATATCCAATTCCATCATGGCAGCCGGTACGGCAGGAAAAGGGATGGCGGAGGCAAACATGTTTTTTGTATCTTCCACCACATCCTGCCGGAACAGCCAGTATCCTCTCAGCTAAGAGGCCTCCAAATGGCAGCTGGATGCGGCAGCCCCTTCCACCAGCTGTACCTCTGCCGGCTATGCTTCCACCAGCCACCTGCAAGTTGGATTGCTCAAATGAGTTTTAACCAGTAGCGTCCTGTAGGGATGTGTTACTGATCTGGCTTCCCAATGCCTCTTACCAAGAGGGAGAGGCAGAGCCAAGCTGAGGTTCCCGCTGCTGGGCCTACACCCCACTTAGCTCCCCACTGCCTTGCCCCTCTCCCACCCCCTCTCGGTAACCAGCAGCGATGCACAAAGCTGGGAAGCCAGGTCAGCAATGCAATCCTGCCTGTGCCACCCTGCTGGCCGCAACTGGTTTTTAACCAACCCATTAATTCATCAAATCTGCATGCATTTACATAGAACTAAAACAATAGTTTAAAAGCAGGTTAGCTTTGTTTTTCACTGGTAAATGTATGTCAGAGATAGTCAACATGGTGCCCTCCAAGGGTGGTGGGACGGCAGCATCCAGGATCCTTAGCCATTGGTGATGATGGCTGATGGGAGTTGGAGTACAGCCATATCTGGAAGGCACCACAAATCTGAAGGGAGAGAGAGCAAAAATCTATAAGCATTAACTCAGTGATATCAAGAGACTAAGTATAAGAGACCGCTCCCTTGTAATATCCAGCTGTTTCATCTAAATATTTCCAAAAATCCATATATGTACAGTTTCAGAAATATACCAAGAGGGAATTTGAAAGAAAGAATAAAAAACCCCTCAGATTACCTCATGTTCTTTGTCTCCCCCCCCCCATCTTCTTCCAAAGCTCCTTGTACTGAAATCTGTCAGGAATTGGACAAGTGTTATTTCAGCACTGTCCTAAATAGCTTTCCTACTGCCTTGCAGTGGATTGATCCTTTCGTGGATTTTTTTTACCCTTCCTTGCTTTCCTGGAGTCCAACGCAGATGTAAAAGAGATTAAGGCTGTGTAAGGAAGTAGGTGGGGAGGGGAGACGAAAGAAGAAACGTTAAAGATTTCACCAATTCCTTCTCTGATAAAACTCGGGGAGGTGGATAAAATGCCTCAGGAGACTCTATCAAAATGACGAGGGACTTGACTGATTGCTTCAAGGGATGACAGCTCAGTACTTTTGTTCTGTTCTGTTTTCTCTTTCACCTTTGTCGCATGAAAACTTCATGTGTGTATCCAACAACCCAAAATATATATATAGTCAAGAAGAATGGCTAGTTTGTTTGTCAAAGCTCGCTTTCTTTTCTTTGACCACTCTGGAAGAGAACCTTGTTCTGGATCATGGAAAGATGCAGTTTAAGCATATATTTAAAACAGTGGCTAATGTAACAGAGATATTTGAGTTTTAAAGCAAGTGTCCTGGATTCTGCCATCTTCAGAGGCTCTGATGTTAGAGATAGATGAATGCGCCAATTTTCTTTTCTCTCAGTCTCTACTTTTTCCAGCCTTAAGTACAGTTGACCACATTTGTGCACACTTTCCCCTAATCTATGCATTTTTGTAAATATTCTTGGTTGGAAAATTGCATCGCAAAATTTGGAGAAGTGCAAATTTCAAAGGATGACCGTGTTTTGGTTATATTGTTTCAGAAAGTGCAAATTTGGTAAATATGGCTTTAAATGTGAACTGAATTGAATTTCTCAGCCATCCCTATAGCACATATTGTTTCAGGAAGTATTTCTCCCCATCTCTATCTGATGTGAATTAAAGGGTATCATAGCCAATGTAGCAGTTACAGAATACTTGGGGATGAAATATGCAGAAATGTGGCATTTGCTGTGGATGAGTGATGGCAAGTATAGCAGCGAACTAGTACGTCAAGCAATTTGGAAACTATGCTTCTGTTAATGCAGCCTAACATTCATCCTTTATCTAAGCAGGGGTGGGGTGCATGGGCGGTATGGTACATATGTTACAAAAATGACAGTGGAAACTTAGAAGAAAGTTTATTGAAACAAATAACAAAGAAACACTACCTCCAGAAGCAACTCACTGGATGGGATGGAGCTGCTATGCTAACTTACCAGCAGGTAGCTCCCTGTTGCTTATTGGGAGGAAGAGGTGAGGCAGCGGGAAGGTCAGCATGGTGGAATTGCACCAGCAAGAGAGCCAGACTGGCTCCACTGGTGCATGTGCACTGCACCAGTCTCCCTACTGCCTTGCCCCTCCCTCACCCAGCAACGTGTCTGCTGAGAAGTCAGCAGAACAGCTATTCCACCACCCCGAGGGAGCTGCTTCTATCTGTATATAATATTTTTTTGAGAGCCAGTCCTGTTATGTGCAAGTGTGAATTGACCGGTGGTGGAAGAGGTAGAAGATGGCTATATGATAGCTAGAGATAGTGTCTAAATAGTGCAACAAGACTTTTTGCAGTGTTGGTCCTAGCAGAAGGTAAGGGATCATTTAGGGTTTGCTTCAGGCTGCAAAATGTCTTAGTAAGGCACTGACAATAATTTGTCTCTCCTGTCTTCTAGACCCCGGGGCACTTCTAAACTGTAACCATTTTCAGATGAGATTCTATCACATACTGCCAAATTCAGGTTGCACAATTAATTTAATTAATAAATCAGACTTTTTGCAATACGGAAAGCGACAGGAAAGTGCGCCAGGACATGTGGGATAACACTTGCTTGACACAACGTTGTATAATGCCCCACAAATAAATCAGAATGAACACTCAATAAATAGTCACTGTCATCTAACCTCCCCACAAACTTTGTGCAAACAAATCGGGGTGAGTTCTCAATGATTCTGGAAGCTGCCCTGATTTTGACATTTTTCTGGATTATATTTGCTTTAAGTGCTGTGATGACTTGGTCAGCTTCAGAATGTAACGGATGGAATCTAAGAACTTCCCCATGCAATCTGCCACTGAGCCAAAGTCCCTCCCTGAGAGCAGATGGTTGTGAGAACATGCCGGATTCTTTTTCAGATCCACATTTCAGTAGAAACATCCCTGCCAACTTAGTTGACAGGAAGTCAAAGGGAAAGAAAAAACTTCACAATAGCAGGCAGCTCAGCTTAGAACAGGATATTAATACCATCATTTTTAAAAGAAAAGAAAATCTGCTTAAGGAAATAATATTTCCTTTCGAGTCACTTTTTATTGGTTCCTTAGCACCAAGAATAGAGGCTTCAAAGTATAATTCCAGTGGCTCATATGATCCTCTAAAATATGAGATGCACTGTGCAAAAATTCACACAGCTGGTGGAAGAGCAAAATTCTCCAGCTGTTTCACACCCTCCCTCTCTGCTGTGCTCCAGTTAGTTTCTTAAAATTTAAATGTACTGCCTTCAAGTCGATTCCGACTTATGGCAAGCCTAAGAATAGGGTTTTCATGAGGCTGAGAGGCAGTGACTGGCCCAAGGTCACCCAGTGAGCTTCATGGCTATGTGGGGATTGGAACCCTGGTCTCCCAGGTCATAGTCCAACACCTTAACCACTACACCACACTGTCTCTCTAGTTAGTTTCTTAAACACTGAATATTAGCTGGCCAGTGGTGATTAGGTGGCATATTGAAAGAGTCAGTGGATATTAACTGCTCCTTAGGCACAGGGAGAGAAAGTTTTATTTTCTTCCTCTGGTATGATCCCTCTTCCATGTGATGGGCACAAAAGATTTTCTCTTTCTCTTTGCTGTACAGGAGAGACTTAAGAACCTCATTGCCATTAGGAATTATCTGTGTATATGCCTAACACACTGAATGGAGAAAACAGACTCCAATGATTTGGCACTCTCTCTTTTCACAGGGGAGCAGCGTTAACAGCATTGAGCTTCTTTAATAGTGACAATTTTTTGGTAAGTTCTTCCAGAGTTCTTCCCATAAATCTTCTCTGTTCTGTGAGAGACCTTTAAAAAATGAAAAATTTCTGGATTCACTGATCTCACATAAGAGACTTTTTAAGTCCAGTCCAGAGTTCTGTGTGTCTTCAACACTTTGCAACAGGAAGTAGCTCTTTAATGATGTTGCACTTCCTGTTTCCCCACTCTGGGAGAGTTAAAGGATTTGTCCAGGCAATTGCCTAATGCATGGCTTGCTGGCCATGTTTTCCTTTGTATTGTGGTCTGTCAGAGGCATCATCTAGAGAACCAAAAATTGTACTGTTATCCCTCACAGAGAAATAGCAGCACAAATTCCAGTTTACTCATTACAGGTTAGGTTGTAGGTTGAGAACATTAGAACAGCCTGCTGCATCAGGACAAAGGCCACTCTCATCCAGAATCCTGTTCTCACAGTGGCCAACCAGATGTTCATGGGAAGCCCGCAAGCAGGAGCCCTCCTGCATTTCCCAGCAACTGGTATTCTGAAGCATACTGCCACCAACAGTGGAGGCAGAGAACAGCCATTATGGTTAGTAGCCATTGATAGTCTTATCCTTCAAGAATTTGTCCAACCCTCTTTTAAAGCCATCCAACCTGGTGACCATCACTGCCTCTCGTGGGAGTGAATTCCATAGTTTAACTATGTGCTATGTGAAGAAGTCCGGGTTTTTGCCTACCCTCAATCTTCCAACTTCCTTGAGTTCTAGTGTTATGAGAGGGAGAGAAAGAAAACATTTGGATCCAAACCAATAATACTAACAGGAATACCAAGTACACATAAGGCATCTTCCTTTCATAAAAGCTAAGGAAGAGTCACAATTTTTGGAAAGTTTCTTAACAGAAATGGCTGAGGCATAAATTGTAATAGTCCAACTAACCAGAAGGGATAAAACCTATATTATGAATGGAAAAGGTGAGAGAGGTCCTGCTATGGAGTCCTCCTCTTTAGGTATCAATGCCACACATATATTACTTCCCATCTCTCTAAACAATTCCACCCTGTTTTAAAACAAGAGGCTTTTGCTTTCTTGTATTTATAATACCCTAGACCTGGAAACCTCATGCCTAAACAGATTTTTATTTTAAAGAAAATATTCCTCAGTTGATGGTGCATACCGCATTTCTGCATGAGGAAATGTTTACGCATGAATTACCAAGCCCTGAAAAAATACAGGGTTGCACGAGAAATGGAAACATATCCAGGCTATTAAGTGTAATGGCAAGACCAGGGCAGCACTTAGACACATATACATCATATTTATTGACTAGTTACAGCATCTTACTAGTTTTTAAAAGCTCCCAAAGTTGGAAAGTTTGTCATGTACTGATGCCAAAAATTAAGGGCAATATTTCACTGTGGAATTAACTTTTTAAAACTGAAGAATTTAGTAGGCAGTGCTTTACCTTTTAAAACTTCACAGAACCAGAACATATCGATGGCCAAGTCTTTCAGGCTGCCCAAATTTATAATGAATTAGACACAAAGCAGTACTGAGGCCAAGCTAAAACACTTTTTTTTCTATATTGGCAAGCCACAGGTGTTACCGAGGGGTCTCCCTTGGTTGCTGAAGGCTAAAGATCGAATCAGATGACTTCCTTCTGTAGAGCTGCATTCAGACCATTCTCCAAACCATGTTTTTTTTATTCACCCTCTCTGAAATGTCTCCTCTCCTAGCTGAGTGCTTGGGGGACATGGATCATGGTTTGTTGGAGTGGGGATGAGCAACGGTAAGCCTCACATTTGCACATTATTTCTTCTACTTCTTTTTCTCTTTGCACACAAGGGGAGGAGATTAGAAGCTTCAGAATGATAGCGAGCAGCAAACCATAGTTGGCCATTGTATCCGAATGTGGTAAACTATGGTTTGATCAAGACTTGGTTTGCAGATGAAATGGCAAACTATGGCTAGCCTTTACCAGTGTTTGATCATTCTATGCTCCTTCATTCATGTATAAAAGAAGGGTGTGAGTGTAAACCTCACTGCTACTCACTATGAGTGCTCCAAACCTTAGTTTCAAGGATTGTGAGAATGCAGCCTCTGTGTTAGAGTGAGTAAGGAACCATAGCTCAGAGGTGTATGCAGCAGGTACTAAGGTTTAATCCTCAGCATGTCTAATTTAAAGAATAAAGTAGTGGATCTGCCTGAGCCCTAGAAATCCACTGCCACTCAGACAATATTGAGCTAGACAGACAAATAGCCTAGTCTGGTAAAAGGCAGTTTTCTATGTTCCTTTCTAATATGGGTTTGGATTTTTGAAAATATGTTGAGTAGGGATGGGAAAGAAGTTTGATTCTGTTCACTTTTAAAGGTGAACCTACGTGATTCATACTTATGAAACAATATGAGAACCAAAACAGCCATCCTTCAAAATTCACTCTTGTCTGAATGTTGCTATGTAGATCTCCAGCCATGCAACGCATACAGAAATGCAGATACTAGGGTAAAATGTGCATACAATTCATATATGAGTGAAAAAAATGTGCAAAGCTGCAGTATATTAAAAGAAGCTGATTTGCAAAAATGTGCATATTAGGATAAATGTGCTGATGAATTTTCAGGAGGACGTCTTTAAAAAAAATCACAAACTAATTTGAAGAACTGAAGACTGGGGAAAAATGAGAAACAGAGAGAAAGCAAAATTTACAGATTTGCCTAGACTAATGTTGAGTCATGCCCTGGAAACTCATTACCATATTTGCAAATCAAGTTCATCTGATTTGTTTGGGGTGGCAATCTTTTTTTTGGGGGGGGGATGAATGAACATGCAATCTGAAAATTGCACTTCAGTGTCTTCAGCAACATGATCTCAGAGTGGGCCCCTCTTGGATGGTGCAGCATAGGGACACCAAAAGGACTTGGACCAGCCCTTGAAATGAAATCTGCTTTCCCTCCTGTCTCTGTTTTCTGACAGATGATAATATCCAGAAAGACTGTGCTGAATTAACTTCAAAATATGATATGGCCAATAGCCACTAAATGGCACAGGCATTCATTAGCAGAAGATTCCTTAAATATGTCACATTCCTTTCTCAGAGAATAACCTCTCTGTGTGATTCTTGTCTGAGGCGTGAGTGTCGTTTTCTAACTATCACCAATTCAGAGTAAGTGGCTAGCTGAAGAGTACAAAGTAGTTAGTTAGTTACACACATACCATATGTAACATTGTTCCTGAACCATGCCACTTTGCAGGACTCACCTCCCCCCTTCCTGCTACAATCTCAAATGGTATAGTCCAGGCATAACTTTATCATGTGACAATGATGCTGACAAAAGTCTCAAAGCAACTTACAACATGGTTAAAAAGAAAAATAAATACATCATACCATAAAAACAAAACAACAAAACACCCCCCCCATACAGCTACAGGAACCTTGAGCAGCACGCCAATAGCAAAACAATATCATTACAGTCTGTCTGGGGAAAAAAGGTAAGTCTTTACTTGATGCCGAAAAGATGTTAGCAAAGGCGCAGATGGGCAGGCCTCACTAGGAGCACATTCCACAGATGGGGAGCCACAACTTAGAAGGCCCTCTCCCTTATCACCGCCCTCTGAGTCTCCCTCAGAGAGGGGGCCTGGAGAAGGGCCTTAGAAGATGAGCTAAGAGTCCAGGTAGGCTCATATCAGAAGAAATGTTCCAAAAGATATTGCGGTCCTGAGCCGTAATGAGCTTTATAGGACAAAATCAGCACTTTGAATTGGGCTTGGAAGTGTACAGTTAGTAGCAGCATTTGGGTGGTGGCAGCATTTGGATGAAGCCACCCTCTTGGCATTGGCATCGCAACCGGATGGGGCAATGCCAGGGCTGTGTGGATGCACTGGAGAGACCACTATCACCAGTCCAGCTGTTCTGCCAGTGCAACCATGCATCCCCCCCAACTGCTGCCAGCACCACATCCTGCCCCACCCCCATGCAGATAAGCAATGATGCCGGTATTGGAAGGGTGACTCTGCTCTACCCAGAGCTTGGAAAGTTCATTTTGAAAAGGAAATTCTTTGAGTTCAAGTTCAACATGTCCAAAGAGGAACTTATTCAAGTTCACATTTGTCTCTTTGCAAAATGAACTCATTCAGTTTACATTCAGTTCACAGTTCAATTCAAAGTTCATCCAAATGATCCTTGGGAATTTTTCTCCATCATTTGGAATGTTACAAGCTGATGTGCTTAAGAAGACTAAGAGCATTTTAAAAAACATACACAATGAACTGTTTATTTTCTCCAACAGGTACGATCTTTAAACTTAAAGACCCCAAGAGTTTAAAACATAAAAAACACATGGAAGAGACTGAATTTGAAGATGAACTAGAAGTTGTTCCAAGTTCTACACCAAAATGAAAGTAATTAAGATCAGTTCATCCAGCAATTATGGGAACTACTTTAGTGTATGTAGTTCAGAGAATTTTCAACTAATCCGGTGAAATTTGTGAAGTACATAAGAAAAGGCCAGTGGCCCATATAGCCAAGCATCCTGTTCTCACAGTGGCCAACCAAATGCCTATGGGAGGCCCACAACCAGGACCTCAGAGCAACAGCACTCACCCCATCTGGGGCTTCCAGCAACTAGTTGCCTCTGACAGTGGAGGTAAAATGTATCTATCAGGGTTAGTCACCATTGATAGCCTTATCCCCCATGAAGCTGTCCAACCCTCTTTTAAAGCCATCCAAGTTGGTGGTCAACACTGCCTCTTGTGGGAGCAAATTCCATAGTTAACTATGTACTGTGTAAAGAAATACTTTCTTCTGTCTGTCCTGAATCTTCCAGTATTCTAGCATCATGAGAGAGGGAGAAAAAAGTTTCTCTATCATGCATAATTTCATACACTTCCATCCTCTTGTATCTAAACTAGTTAAATTGAACTAGTTCATTCCAAGCATTGGCTCTACCACATGCTCTGCAACTGTCTGCTCTTAGTGCAGCTGTTTTGCACGTCTGACTCAAAGGGTTGTATTTATCTAAGCAGGGCCGGTACCAGGCATTACCGGGCCCTTGGGCACCAGCCTGCCCAGACGTGCGGCTCCTGCCTGTTCCACCTACCTCTCTCCTGTCTCCTACTGCTATGTGTGCTGTATGCACAGGGCTGCCATCAACCAAGATGGCAGTGGAGGCTTTTTTAAGGAGCTGATGCCCCCACTGCCATCTTGGTTGATGGCACGCATGTGTGGTATGCTACAGATCAGGCAGACACTCTGCTGTGGACCGCAGCAGGGGAGCGCTACTCTCCCACCCGTACAAAGGGCCCTTCAGGGGCCCCTCTGAGCTGCAGGGGCCCTTGGCCAGCGCCTGATCTGGCTGCCCTTTGGCGCCAGCCCTGCATCTAAAGCTGCAATCCAATACATGTCTACTCAGAAGTAAGCTCCATTGGGTTCAAGTTCCATTAGGGTGTATTGGATTGAACCCTAAATCCTACTCATAGTAGACCCATTAAAATTAATGAATCTAAGTTAGTCAGGTCTGTTAACTTCTATGGGTCTAGGTTAAGTAGGACGAGCAATGAATACTACCCAAAATGTTACAAGTGGTATTTTTCTCCCATTCTTTTTCCTCCAAGGAAGGAACACAGCACTCACAGAGTTAATGGCGTGAATGCCATTCCCAATGAAAGCTGCTTCCACTTTTTAAGAAGTCTTTTGTGCAAGTTTAATAAAATAAATTTTGAATATCAATAAAGAACATTCTATTTTGCTTGGCATACCTTTGCCGCCCTAGATCCTTCTGTTGCAGAAGCAATGCCATCGGCGGACGGCTTCTCCGTGCTGCATTGAAGTTGTGCCATAAAAGCTGGAGATGGTTTGCTAAAATGCTCCAAAGGTATTCAAATTTCTTTCAAGAAGAAATTCAATTTATTGCATTTATATTACAATGTCTGTCAGGAAGAAAGGTTATAATCGCCAGCATATTTGCAATTTACATTTTCTTCTTTATATGAGGTAATGGCATTAGAAGTTAACTCTGAGATTTAAAGCTGAATTGGATGTACGGCCCTTTCTTAAAACTCCTTCTCTCTCTCTTTGCTGTTTAAAGAGCATTTTTAAGCTCTTGAGGAGCTTTTATTTTTGTAGTCATCAGAACAGGCAAAGCTGTCTTCTACTGAGTCAGACCATCTAGCTCAGTACAGGGATGGGTGACAATTTCGATTCAGGTCGCATTTCAAGCAGAACTTATCAAATTCACAATTTCCGAAACAATATGAGAACCGAAACACAGCCATCCTTCGAAATTTGCATTTATTAGAATTTTGGGATGCAGCTCACCAACCAAGCAACGCTTACAAAAATGCATCTGTTAGGGGAAAGTGTGCATAAAAATGAATACATGAGTGAAAATAACATGCAGAAAGGCACGGAATGATGAGAAAAGGCTTGCAACAATGTGTGCCTTTGTCAAAACGGCCTACAAACTATTTGTTTATTTGGATAAATTCGCACTAAAATGGTGGAGAATTTTCATGACAATTTTTTTTTAAAAAAATTCACAGGTCGTTGTAGAAATGTAGAGAACTGAATTTAAGACAGGAACGGAGAGAACCAAAACAGAAAGATATTTCCATCCCTAGCTCAGTATTGTCTGCACTGACTGGCAGTGGCTGTCCATGGTTTTAGGCAGGGAATCTTTCTCAGCCCTACTGGAGGTGCCAAGGATTGGACCTGAGACCTTCTGCCTTCCAAGAGGATGCTCTGCCACTGAGCTGTGGTTTTAGTTCTTCACATTTTAAAGCTCTTTACCATGTGTCAGCCTACGGCCGTACTACCCTGAACATGCCCAATCTTGTCTGGTCTCGGAAGCTAAGCAAAGTCAGGCCTGGTTAGTACTTGGATGGGAGACTGCCTGGGAATACCGGGTCCCGTAGGCTTGGAGGAAGGCAATGGTAAACCACCTCTGAATACCTCTTACCATGAAAACCCTAAGAATATATCCAAAAAAAGATTCATCGGATCACTGTAAGTCGTAATCGACTTCAAGGCATGTAACAACAACAACAAACCATACGTTAAAGAACTGACAAGGGCAGGATGCTGGCTTGCTTCTGGGACTACAAATGGCTCTCCTCGATATCTTGAAATCACGTGTAAACAAGATGGGACAGACTAAGTGAAGCGAGAGAAGCTGTAGGCTCCACAGTGTGTTGCTTTAGGAACACAGGAACTTCCTTATGTCAAGATGGAACAATGGTCCGGATACAGCTGCGCACGTGCTGAATGAACCTACATACAGTTGTGTGAACGGATAAATGCATGATAACACTGACCAGACAGTTAGTCCATCTAATCCAGCACTAGCTACTCCAGCTGGATTTCCAGAGTTTCAAGCAGAAGCCTTTTCCAAACCTTGTTTTCCCCCTCTAAAGATGTTAGGGCAGGCTTCTCCAACTCAGTGCTCTCCCAGCGTTTGGACTACAACTCCGATCAGCCTTAGCCAGCGTGATGGGAGTGGTAGTCACAGGAACACAGGCAGTCATCTTGTACTGAGCCAGAGCATTGGTCCATCTAGCTCAGTATTGTCTACACTGACTGGCAGTGACTCTCCCGGGTTTTAGGCAGTCCTACCTGGAGGTGCCAGGGATTGAACCAGGGACCTTCTGTGTGCAAAGCAATGCTCTACCACTGAGCTGTGGTTTTAGTTCTTTGCAAAGGCCTGAACTTTCAATCAGATTTATGTGTTGCCAGATTACTCCCATCCCTGAGGCCCTCAGCCACAGAGAGTCCATCCACAAAACCACAACCCTGAGTGCCATCCATCAAGACATGCAATCTGGGGAAGCTCAGCAGAGGAAACCCATATTGTTGCTAGCAGTGGAGGCTGGCCCATTGTAGACTATGCAGCACTGCCCAACCAAACCTAGTCTGCCAATAGCCAGCTAGCCCCCACCTGCCTGCCTTCTTACTTACAACCAGTCCAAAAGGTGGCACAAGCTGTCCACTTCCTCTTAGTCCCAGTGTACACATATAGAACTCAGAAGGAAGGAAGATAGGGACAAAACTAAAATTGGCTTTGCCTGCCATCAGCTCTGGCTCCACCTATTGTTGGCTCCTGCATTACACCTTTCCAGTCCCCATGGACACCAGCCACCGCTGGCTGCTAGGTCTGGAGATGCTACATGAACCTTTAGTCAAAAAAGACAACATTTGGGGGAAGGTTATGGTCCAAACAGAAGAGATGTCTGGTGGTCTTTATTGGGAGGATTTGCAAAAGGACCAGAGTTCATTAGCGTGCAATCTGGCTATCTAGAGCTCTGGTTCAGGAATATAGGAGAAGAGCTGTAACTCAATGGTAGAGTACATGATTAGTATGCAGGGTATTTATTTATTATATTTATATCCCATTCTTCCTCCCAGTAGGAGCCCAGGGCAGATACCAGGTTCAATCCCAGGAGTCTCCAGGTAGAGTTGGGAAAGACCCCTGTCCGAAATCCTGGAAAGACATTGCCGGAACATACATACTATATGAAGCTTGGTGGGCCAAAGATCTAAGGCAGCTTCATATGCCAGTACCTGGCCAATGAATAAGAATGTACTTATCTTGCATGTATGATGAAAGTGGCTTTGGTAGAGGAAGTCTGCAGTTCAGGAATGGGATATTTGTTGGGATGTTTCCATCATACACATACATCCATACCATCATCAGTGAAGTGTGCATATGTTAAACAAATCAACCTCTAAACAATCACTCATGACTAATTTAGTACCCTGTGCGCTGGGTTTAGTGCAGTAGCTTTGTTCCGTTAAAAAAAAAGAGTAGCAGCATAAAACAGGACTTAGCATCTTTCCTGCGCTATGCATATTTGTAAATCCATTTCAGATGATCACTTCTGTTACTGGCATCTCTCCCAATAGATGGAAGCATCAAATCCATTACAAAATTTGTTTCTACACCCTGTCAATTTTTGTACGACAATTTGCTGCTAGTGAAATTGACTGTAGCTCCTTGGTACTTCAAGCAGGCTTTTTAACAGCACACTTGTTTAGAATCCCAAAGTGTTATCTGCATTGATAGCTGTTAGTATTAAAGGGTCACAAATGCCCAGCAATTCAGAGCTTCTTCTGAAGTCAGCCTGGGGCTACTGGAGAGGGCACTATTTCCTATGATGATCCCCAGTTTATGAAACTTTTCCCCCAGATATATTTGCCTGATACCAATGTGGTTATCTTTGGATGCCAAGCAAAATCTGCACTGCTTTTAATGATATATGAGATCCCTTTCAATGGCTTTTTCTGTGTCATCATCACAGGTCCATGTAGCCCACTGCTCTAAGGGTAGCCAACATGGTGCCCTCATGATGTTTCTGGACTACAGCTCCAGAGGTGTAGTCATCCAGGGTCTCGGGGAGATCTTAGATCCTTTACTTTTTTGGGACCAGGGTCCCTTTGTCTCCAGTATCCTGCGAGCCAATCAGCATGAAAAGAAGAGTTTTCTAACATGCTTCCTTCGCCTTTCCTACTGATTGGGGCCAGTCAGAGTTAAAGGAGGTGAGTCAGCCACTGAGATGACTCTTCTCAGAAGCTAACACTTTCCTCTCTCATGCTTATTGGCTCCTAGGAATTGCTGTTGTGGCAGAAGGTATTAACAAGGATCTCATTCTCATCTCAACAGCAAAAAAAAGGGAAGGATGTGTGTGGCTATGACTAACGTGAAGGAACGCTGCACTTTTAAATTTGCCACTACACTACTGTACAGCTCCCATCATCCCTCAATATTGGCCATGTTGCCTGGGGCTGATGGGAGCTGGAGTCCATAATAACTGGGGGGCACAATGTTGGCTACACTCATTGACAGCAGTTCTCCATGGTCTTCAGGCACAGGTTTCCTCCCCCCTCCGTTGCCCATAATCTAATGTCTGATCCTTTTAACTTGAAATTCCAGGGATTGAACCTGGGGCCTTCTGCATGCAAACCATGTGTTCTACCATTGAGCTATAGTCTGTGGCTTCTCCCAGTTTGCTTCTCGTGTTTTACCCCTCCCTAACCTCCTAGAGCAAACAGGGCGGTTCATGCAACGGAAGGTGGTTAACAGCAGATGTGTGGCATGCAGGTAGCTGGCTATGTCCAAATTAAGAATGACAGTGACCTCTGTCCCTGTAGAAACTTTAAAAAGAAACATTCTGAATCATTGATCCTGCTGCAGTATTTGACAATCTCGAAAGCAGGCAGATGCTATGAATTTTCAAACACCACATCCAAACAATGAAATTTTGTATGTGTGTGTGAAATCTGACTCGGTACATAAGTAACACAGTTGGAATTCAAGTCGCTGCTTTGATTCTTGCTTGGAACATTGTCAAGGAGTAAATTCAGGCCTGAAAGTGAAACCCCATGGATGAAAAGTGCAGACACTTTCCCTGCTATGTATGCATGTATTATTGCAGTCCCACATGCAGAATGAAGCTGATTTTGTGGGAAAGCTTCCACACATCTCCTGTTAAGAGCAATTTGGTTAGTATTTGTTGCTGATCATAAGCAGTCTTTTAGATATCACATGGATTAATCAAGACCAAAAAGGGGGGGGAGTAAAGAAGAAATACCATGGAACTCATTACTAATCTCTTCCTTTGTTGCTGACATGGAGTGGATGTTAATATGGGTGACCGACATGAGTTTAAAATGGACAGATGGGCAAATCTATCTACTTCAGTTTCTCATTTTTTCATTCTTCAGTCCAGTTCTCCACATTCCGACATCAGTTGGTGCTTTATTTATTTTTATAAAAAGTCCTCATGAAAATCAATCAGCATTTTAGTGTGAACATCTCCTATTAATATGCACACTTTTGTATGCATTTTTATCTAATACACTCATTTTTGCAAGGCACTTTTCCTTAATATAATGCATTTTTGTATGTGAATACATGCATTTTTATGCACATTTAATCATTGTAGTTGCATTTTTTGCGCACATTACTTGGCTGGAGAACAGCCCTGCAAAACCTGGGGAAGTGCAAATTTCAAAGGAAGGCTATGTTTTGGTTTGGATATTGTTTTGGAAAGTGAGAATTAGGTGGGTTCACCTTTAAATGTGAACCAAACCAAATTTCTCCTCCAACCATATTTGCAATATACAACATCCATTTGAAATCTAAAAGTATTAGAGAGTGGTCTCTCACATTATAATTTTAAGCTCAGAGGATAACCCTTGCACATCAGTCATAATTTAATGGATTCCTCCATTCATGTGTCTTTTGCAAAGAGACATGCATAAAATCCCCACCATCCCTTCCTTACGGCAGTCCATTCCCATTGTAAAACTGCTCTTTCTGTTAGGAAGTTTTGTCCTAATGTTTTTGGAAACCTGCTTGCAATATCCACCCAGTCAGTGGCAGTTGGTGGCTCCCAGTTAGTGGGGCAGTGGGATCTGCTCTGGATTTTAGTCTGAACTTTCAAGGATCTGTCCAAGGTGCTAAAACCTCCTTCAAAGTTTGGAATAAAACCCAGAGCAGATTTCACTGCCCCACTGATATGGAGCCACCAATTTCCACTGCACCTCTTGGTTCTAGTCCTCCAGAACAACAGAGAAAAAGCCTGCTCTGTCCTGTGCATGACACCCCTTTAGCTATTTGAAGACAGCTACAACATCTCCTCTTAATCTTCTCGGTGAAACAGATGAAGTTTTTTCAACAGTTTCTCATAGGACAGTGGTTTCCAGATCCCTCACCATCCTATTCCCCCTACTTTCAACGCACTCTAGTTTAGGGGTGTTGGACTGTTGGCTCATGGGCTGGATGTGGCCCATGGGGCTCCCCATCCAGCCCCCAGCCTCCCCTATTTCCTCCACTGCAGCTTGAAAAAAGCCTATTGTTGAAAAAAAGTGTATAGGAGGCTTTTGTCAAGTCTACTTGCAGGATGGGGGGCATTTTCAGGACAGTCACAGCTAGGGAGTGAAGAGTTAACCTGCCTGACCCTGTGTAGTACACCCCCCCTGCCAAAAATCCCCCCAACAGCTCTCAGCAATTAAGGTTGGAGGAAAAGCTTCCTATTTGCTTTGGGAGACCAGGGTTCGAATCCCCACACAGCCATGAAGCTCACTGGGTGACCTTGGGCCAGTCACTGCCTCTCAGCCTCATGAAAACCCTATTTATAGGGTCGCCGTAAGTCGGGATGGACTCAAAGGCAGTCCATTTCCATTTCATTATAAAACAACACGTGTGTTTGTTTTAAACCAACAGCAATGCTCAGGATTACAAATGAATGCATTCCACACCCAAGATCGGTTCACTGGGGTTTCAGGCATCTGTTTAATGGACCAGTAAGCAGGGAGCCTTTTGCTTTCTCTTCAGTTTAAATATATAATCATCACTCTTTGCAATTGTCCCTGGGCATTAGGCATGCATGCAACATATAATTTCTTTCAAAGATGACAATGTGTTGATCAATGTCTGCAGAAATAGATTTCATACTACATAAATCATGCTTGTATGCAACCAACAATCCATCCCCGTGAGGGGAGAGAGGTGAAAACTAAGATAGACCAGGTGTGTTGGTAGGTAGTCCATAGCATGAAGCTTGTAAGTTTATTAGCTTTGGATATGAACATCAGAGTTTTCATTCAGCCTCCCTTATGGCACATTCTACTGGGTTGCCGGTGGACCATTGTCAAAAACACATCAGGAGCCCCGTCATAGGCATTATTTCTGTGCCCCAGGAAGACTTGGATATGCACAAAATCTATACCTGGGGATAGCTGTCTCTACCATATCTTTAAATCTCAAGTGTGGATAGCCCCTGCTATGTAGTAGTGCAGGCTCCTCCTGGGTTGGATCCAGACTAGGGTTGCCAGGTTCAATCCCTGAGACTGATCCTGTATCTTTAGCAGAAGAGAAAGTCAGCCAAGCGCAGGTGTTCTTGCAACACTGTAACGGGAAAAACCACAAGGTGGAATTCTCCCTTCCCCCTGCACAACTTTTAAAGATACAAAAGACCTCTTGGTTGCCAGGCCCAGCCTCCAAGAGGTCTTTTGTATCTATAAAAGTTGTGCAGGGGGGAGGGAGAATTCCACCTTGTGGTTTTACCCATGACAGGGTTGCAAGAACACCTGCACTTGTCTGACTTTCTTTTCTCCTAAAGATACAAGATCAGTCTCAGGGATTGAACCTGGCAACCCTAATCCAGACCCAGCTAGTCACATTTAGGTCCCAATGAAATAAATGGGACTTTAGACCACATCTGCACTATACATTTAAAACTTCATCATAACACTTTAAATAGTCATGGCTTCCCTCAAGGAATCCTGGCAACTGTAGTTTGTTAAGGGTGCTGGAGGTGGTTAGGAGATCCCTATTTCCCTCACAGAGGTACAATTTCCACTGTAGTTTAACAAGCAATCCCTCTTCCCCGGGGCACTCTGAGAACTGTAGCTCTATAAATTGTAGCTCTATGTAGTTCAGCCTGAGCCAGTATGATGGAAGTTGGAACAGTTGCAGAGCTATAGGCTAGCCAGCCCTGCACTGCACCTGGGAAGAGAGATGGATTGTTAAACCACTCTGAGAATTGTAGCTCTGTGAGGGAGATAGGGGTCTCCTAACAATTCTCAATACCTTTCATAAACTACAGTTCCCAGAGTTCTTTGGGGGAAATCATGACTGCTTAAAGTGGTATAGCACTGTTTTAAATGTACCATGCACAGCCTTAAATTGGGCCCCCTCCAGACTGGTATATTTGGGGGGATGTATTCTGTAACATGCCATCAATGCAATAACAGTCACTTGTTGTTCGTGATGCTTCCCCAATATTATCACATTATTGCCTTCTGAAGGGTCACTATTGCACTATTGCACAACAATAGCAGAACAAACCCCTGGAACATTTGTGATATAAACAGTTGTACTATTTCAGCAGGAAGTTATGGGGTATGGAATGATTGGAAATGAAACAGTATGTCCACCCCAAAACCTTTGCAGGCGCAAACAGTATTGCAAGGGGATTGTGTATACTTGCCCCAATACCATCATGAGCACAAATCATCATGAATGCACAATAAAAAGAATGTCTGGAGGGGCCCTTCACAGGCATGGCACCAGCAGGATGCCAGGTTGAGCACAGGTCCAAGGAGCCCCATGACCCAACACTGATGTGGATTGCAAAGCAGGAGGGTGGCTGAACCTATTTAAGCCAACGCCAGCTGCATGGGGGGGGTGTTGAGGGCCCACAAAAGCCTGGTGCTAGCCCTGACCTTTGGACTAACTTTTCACATTGATTTCACTGAGAATAAGTATGGCAAACTAGGTACGGTTCTAACATCATTGTTTTATTTATTAATTACAGCAGCCTTTCCCAATCTTTAGGTTCCCAGGTGTTGCTGGACTACCATTCCCATAATTTCTGACCATTGGCCATGCTGGCTGGGGCTGATGGGAGTTGTAGATCAGCAACATATTGGGATCAGCAACATATTGGGAAAATCTGAATTACAGGTTATTACATTGTAATACAAATGCAATTACTAAGGTGTACTCAGAGCAGACACGCTGAAATCAGTGGACTGAAGCTGGTCGTTACTAACAGAGGTCCAATGATTTCAAGAGGTCTACTTTGAACATGCCTTAGTTGACTACTTCCCTTCATTTTTATCCTATCCTTCCTCCTAGGAGATCAGAACAGCATGCGCAGGTTATTTATTTATTATTTAATATATTATTTATTTAATACAGTTGTATATATATCTTTTTATTTATTTATTTATTTCTACCCCGTCTTTCTTTTCATGATCGAAACCCAAGGTGGCTTACATATGGTTCGCAGGCGGTCTTCCATCCAGGTACTGACCAGACCTGACCCTGCTTAGCTTCAGCAGTGTGCTGGCCTCATATGCCTTCAGTCCATAGTCTGGGACTTTTTGAAGCAGTTTACATGGCTGCCCCCAACCTGCCACATTATCCTCCCAATAACCCCTAGAGGGTGAGAGATTGCAACGAGCTGAAGACTGCTGAGTGAGCTGCATAGCTAAGTAGTGATATCAAACCAGGTCTCAATAGGCTTTCTTTAAATCGTCATCACTACATCACAATGCATCTATCACTTGTATGAGTTCCAGATCAGGGCCCAGAAAAGTGGGATTCCACAAGAAGGCAGGACCATTGGTCCATCTAGCTCAGGATTGTTCTCACACTGGCTGCCTGTGGCTCCTCAGGAGTTCAGGCCAGGATCTTTCCCAGCTCTTCCTGAAGATGCCAGGGATGGAATGTTTTGCATGCAGAACATGTACTTGGTCGCTAGGAAGCTGCCTTCTACCAAGTCAGACTGTTGGTCCATGCAGCTCAGTATTGTTTGCACTGTCCAGCAGCAGCATTCTATTGTTTCAGATGAGGGCCTTTCCCAGACCTACCAGGAGATGCCGGGGATTGAACTTGGGGCCTTTTCCATTTAAAGCAGGTGCTCTACCACTGAGCCATAGCTTCTCTCTAGAAGCAGGAAGAGAGGCACAGGGTTACAGTCAATGTCTGACATTGCATTATACAATTCCCTACATTCTGTTGTGTTTTCACATGCAACTAGTTCCAACAAACCATGTTTTACAACTATGTATTCAAGAATTTGTGCAAGAGTTCATACAGCGCTGGAAAGGGGAAGTCCCATAAAAGTTTCCTCCCCTTAGATCTTCATCTGAGGCTCTTCTCTGGGTCCCTCCTCAGGGCCTTTTAAGTTGTGGCTCCCCATCTGTGGAATGCCCTCCCCAATGAGGTTTGCCCAGGGCCTTCACAGATACCTTTTTTGGCACTAGGTAAATGCTTACTTTCCCCCCAAGCCTTGAGCTGATTTTATTCCACTGTTAGTGTGCTGGTGGTGGTGGTGGTGTGCGTGTTTATGAATTGTGTTGCATGAAAATGTTATTGTTTTATATGATTTTTTTCCCCTGTGGTATAATGTGTTTGTGTTTTCAAATGTAAATTGCTTAGGTAACAAGCAAATAATGATGATGGTGATGGTGGTGGTGGTGGTGGTAGTGTGAGGTCTTGTGCAAACAGAAGAACAATGTTAGATGTGCTTCTTGTGCCTCCTGTTGAATTTCTGCCCTCCACACAGCTGTTTCAAGTCACAGGAGCCGTACAGTGGGGGCAGGGAAGCTACTTGTTTGCATAAAGCGGATATCACAGATTTGCTTTTCCGAACCTGTCTTTCTGTCTAAAGGAAAAAAGAAAAAGAAAGAATGAACATGTAATGTTTTCCCTAACGTGATTTGTTTTCTAATGGTCTCTTAAAAAAAATAAAAAAACCACCACACACCCTGAATTTAGTCACCTAAACAAACAAGTAATCTGTATCTTATTTTTCATAAAGGTTTGTAACATCCTTCAACGTCTGTTCATTTTTTATTCTGTCTGGTTACTCAACAGTGAAGTCACAGGGGACTTTTATTAAAATTCAGTTCAGCTCCTCTTTCGCATCATGTTAATGCTGAATTTATGCTTCCACAGAGCGTTGTGGGTAAAGAGGGTAATGATACTTGTTTAGCACTTTATCCACGTATGAAACTGTTGTCTGTAAAAATTCAAGAAGTATAAAAAAATGATTGAGTCATTTAAAAGAGAAGCATAAAAGGGTGAGAGATTTACTGAACTTTAGGGAATAGTCTGATTGCTTGCTGTTGTTTTTGCTTAGAATGCACTCAAGGCTGCAGTTCTAGATAACTGTAGGAGATTATACAGATTTCAAAATCTGCTCCATGTCAGCTTCAGGCTCTTGATGATATTTGTGCAAGATTTCTGTGAGATATTGAGCCCCAAAAACTCTGAATGAATCAGAAATGCGCCAAGTGTTTTGGTGCTGGAGGTGGGAACTGAAACACCAATCCTCCATGGGAAAATATAACAATAAATTGCGGCCGTGTTCCTAAACACACTTACTAAGGAGTAAGCCCACTGAGCACCACAGAACTTCTGAGTAAACATGCATATCATTGCATAGTTAGGGATGGGGAAGAAATTTTGGACCGGTTTGCACTTTAATGCAAAACTACCACATTCATACTTCCCAAAATGATATATGGAGGGGAAAACACCTACCCTTCAAAATTTTCATTTCCCTGAATTTTTCTACAGTTCTCCAACCACATAATGTGTACTAAATGCATATATTAGGGGAAAGTGTGCACAAAAATGCATTTATTAGTGAAAATAACAGAAAATTCCATTCGGGGAAATTGTTTGTAAAATATTTATATTAAGCAAACCTGCATCCAGAAATGTATATATTTGGAGAAATGTGCAATAAAATTGCAAAAAGATGTGGAAATGTGGCAGACTAAATTTAAGATTAGAAATATGAAAAGCAAAATTGACATATTTGTCTGTCCCTAATTGCACTGTATGTATCTCACAATGTGCTATCTTCAACAAGTGGGTTGAGACACACATGTGGGCTATAACCTTATTTATGGTGGCCCTTATCATTGGCTTCATAATATATGGAGAGAATGACTATGACTGTCCTACACATTTATAATGTATATATATGCAGTGTACGATAAAGCAGTTAAAATGTGAGAGAATAACTTATTTATTAATTAATTAAATTTCTATCCCGTCCTTCCTCCCAGAAGGAGCCCAGTGTGACAAAGAACAAAACTCTAAAATATCTTAAAACATCTCAAAACATTTTAAAAGTAAAATATCTTTAAAAAAAATCTTTTAAAACATCTTAACAAGCAATTCCAAAACAGATGCAAACTGGGATAAGGCCTCTACTTTAAAGGCTTGTTGAAACAGGAAAGTCTTCAGTAGATGCCAAAAAGATATCACAGATGCAATGGGATGTATTCAATGTAAATGCTATTCAGAGCAGACCCATAAAAATAATATGCATAACAAAACTCAGCCATGAAGCTCGCTGGGTGACCTTGGGCCAGTCACTCCCTGTCAGCCTAACTGACCTCACAGGGTTGTTGAGAGGATTAAATGAGGAAGTGGAAAGCCATGCATGCCACCTTGAACTCCTTATAGGAAAAGTGGGATATAAATGCAATTAATAATATTATTAGACTTTACAGAAGCATGTTATCTTCTTGTGGACATATAGATGTGTGTTTGTATTATTATTAATAATTGTTATGTTGCAAACACACATCTATATGTCTGCGAGAAGATAAAACATGAAAAATAACAGATAAGCAAACATTGAGGAAATGGAATAAAGTGCTGTCTGAATGCAGCCTAAGACAGTCCTCTGTTCTATCTATCTATCTATCTATCTATCTATCTATCTATCTATCTATCTATCTATCTATCTATCTATCTATCTATCTATCTATCTATCTATCTATCTATCTATCTATCTATCTATCTATCTATCTATCTATCTATCTATCTATCTATCTATCTATCTATCTATCTATCTATCTATCTATCTATCATCTATTCATTTATTAGGGTATTTATGTATATCCTGCCTTTCCTCCCAGAAGAAGCCCAGGGTGATAAACACTAAAAACACTCTGAAACATCTTAAAACAAAAGCCTTTAAAACGTATTAAAACAAAACATCTTTAAAAACATATTAAAACAAAATATCTTTAAAAACATCTAAAAAAGCAATTCCAACACAGACACAGACTGGGATAAGATCTCTACATAAATGGCTTGTTGAAAGAGGAAGGTCTTCATTAGGCACCAGAAAGATAACAGAGATGGTGCCTGTCTAATATCTAAGGGGAGGGAATTCCAAAGGGTAGGGGCCACAACACTAAAGGTCCACCTCCTATGTTGTGCAGAATGGATGTCCTGATAAGATGGTATCTGCAGGAGGCCCTCACCTGCAGAGCACAGTGATTGACTGGGTATATAAGGGATAGACGGTCTTTCAGGTATCCTGGTCCCAAGCTGTGTAGAGCTTTGTACACCAAATCCAGAACCTTGAACTTAGCCCATTAGCTAATGGGCAGCCAGTGCAATTCTTTCAGCAGTGGGGTAGCATGTTGGCAATACCCTGCCCTAGTGAGCAGTTGCGCCATTGCATTTTGCATCAGCTGCAGCTTCTGAACCAACCTCAAGGGCAGCCTCACATAGAGCGCATTACAATAATCCAACCTTGAGGTTACCAGTGCATGGACAACAGTGGTCAGGCTATCCTGGTCCAGAAATGGCCACAGCTGTCTTACCAGCTGGTAAAAGGCACTCCTAGCCACTGAGATCATCTGGGCCTCTAGTGACAAAGATGGATCCAGAAGCACCTCCAGACTATGAACCTGCTCTTTCAGAGGGAGTATGACCCCATCCAAAGCAGCCAATTGACCAATTATCTGAACTCAGGAATCACCAACCCACAGCGCTTCCGTCTTGCTAGGATTCAGACTCAGTTTATTGGTCCTCATCCAGCCCACCACTGAGTCCAGGCACTGGTCCAGGGCTTGCACGTCCTCTTCCGATTCAGATGTTACAGAGAAACAGAGCTGGATATCACCAGCGTAATTATGACAGCTCACCCCAAATCTCCTGACTGCTCCCAAGGGCTTTATATAGATGTTAAACAGCATTGGGGACAAGCTGGTACCCTGTGACACCCCACAGCACAACTGCCGGGGGGGGGGCGAAAGACAACCACCCAATGCTATTCTCTGAAAATAATCCTGGAGGTAGGATCGGAACCAGTGTAAAACAGCGCCTCCAATACCCATCTCACCAAGTGGGCTCAGAAAGATACAATGGTCAAAAGCTGCCAAGAGATCAAATAAGAATAACAGGGTTGCATTCCCCGTGTCCTTCTCCTGATGAGATCAGGATGACCAAGGCCAATTCAGTCTCATAACCAGACCTGAACCCAAACTGGAATGGGTCAAGATAATCTGTTTCATCCAAGAGTACTTGCAATTGCTGTGCTATAACCCTCTAGATCACCTTCCCTAAAAATGGGATATTAGCGACCGGGCAGTAGCTGTCACAATCCAGTGGGTCCAGGGTGGGCTTTTTCAGGAGTAGTCAGATCACTGCCTCTTTCAAGACAGCTGGGACCACTCCCTCCCACAAAGATGTGTTGACCACACCCTGGAACCACTCGGTCATACCCCCTTGGCAAGCTTTGATAAGGCAAGAAGGGCAAGGGTCGAGAGGACATGTTGCTGGCCCCACCACCACAAGCACCTTCTCCATGTCATCAGGCCGCATCAACTAAAACTGATTCCAAGGTGTTGCAGTAGACGTTGCACTGGACACCTCACTGGGGACTACAGTAGATGCACACGGGACATCAAGACTGCTATGGAGGTGAGCAACTTTACCCTCAAAGTGCCTTGCAAACAATTCACAATGGGCCTCCAAAGGGTCTCAAACTCCATTTCCTGGAGTTGATGTCAACAGACCCCTGACAATATGAAAAGCTTCACTGGACAGCTACTTGAGGATGTGATGGAGGCAGAGAAGTGGACCTTCTTCACCACCATCAAGACCACACAGTAGGCACAACTATGATGTTTTACTTCTGCCTGATCAGCCTTAAAACATGTCTTTCACCACTTGCACTCTAGCCATAATTCAGCCTATTTCACTGCCTTTAGTTCAAGGTGCAAATCAGGCTCCACAATGCCACAGTGGGTGCTCAGGGGCAACTGTGTTAAGAGCCTGATGTGTCTCGTTGCTCCACAGTGTGACAAGGGTCACCGGCTCTATTTATTGGACCCCCCCCCCAGACATTCAGGAATGCAATGAATTCCATTAGACGCTGTGTGCGGACCATCTTTATCTAATAGTACAGTCATCTCTGAAATGAAGAAGTTCATTCCCTTGATGGTTGGTCTGCAGTAACAAGGATGGACAAGATCCCCTCCATTTCTATCAAATGAATAGAGATGGACTTGGGTCCCAGGCTATCGTCTGAAGGCACATAAGGCCAGCTCCCTGCTGAAGCTAAGCAAGGTCAGGTCTGGTCAGTGCCAGGATGGGAGTCCACCTGGGAACCATATGTAGGCCTCCTTGGGTTTCAATCATGAAAGGAAAGGTGAGCTATAAATGTAATAAATAAATAAATAAATAAATATCCTTGGCCTCCCAATCCACTTTGGCTGATGCTTATTGCTAAGGTAAGTTCCCAAGATGAATGAAAAGATGTGCAGGAGCGAGTCTTTTAATAAAAAAAAAAATTGGAAGCCCGAACATCAAACTTATATGGTCTTTGTTGCATTTTAATCTCATCATTTGATATAGTTCTAATTAAATCCTTCTCTCCCTCATGCATATTTAGGTAAATTAATTCTGAATAGGGGGAAAAAGAGGATAGAGAGATCAAATGTAAAATGTACTATAAATTACTGACGACTTCTTCTCCAAAGACCAGTAATAATGTCAATCAGCCAAAGATCCTGGCCAGGATCCAACCAAGCAGGAAAGCAGTTCTACACACCCAAGGAGATCTTGGACTTTTATTTACACACAAACACACCTACATGAACACATACACACACTGCATGGCAAGCTGCTTTTGAAATGTGGAGCACTTCTACAGCACAGACTTAAATTGGCTTAACAGTCAGTCAGCCCTTTTTTGTTTTACTTATCGCAACTAAATCTTTACATATCATTTATCACAATTCCCTCTAAGGGCAGAAGCTTACATTCTGAAATAAAATACATTTAGGCTGCAATCCTATGGTCTCTGGGACGGTGTCCACATTCGTCAAAACTGCTGACAGCCAGTGTGGCGTAGAGGTTAAGGTGTTGGACTACAACCTGGGAGACCAGGGTTCAAATCCCCACACAGCCATGAAGCTCGCTGGGTGACCTTGGGTCAGTCACTGCCTCTCAGCCTCAGAAGAAGGCAATGGTAAAACCACCTCTGAATAACGCCTACCATGAAAACCCTCTTCATAGGGTCGCCATAAGTTGGCATTGACTTGAAGGCAGTCCATTTCCATTTTCAGTCAAAACCGCATACAAAAATGTGTTTAGTAGGAGGAAATTGCACTAAAATGCTGGAGAATTTTCAGGAGGATTTTTTTTAATGCAAACTTCTGCAGAAATGTCAGAGCTTGGAAAAGTTACTTTTTTTGAACTACAACTCCCATCAGCCCCAGCCAGCATGGCCACTGGATTGGGCTGATGGGAGTTGTCGTTCAAAAAAGTAACTTTTCCAAGCTCTGGAAATGCGGACAACCGAATTTAAGACTGAAAAAATGAGAAACAGATCTTTTCATCCCTAGAGTGTGGTGTTGTCTTCAGTGACTAGCAGAGACTCTCCAGAGTTTCAGGCCGGAGATATTCCCTGCCCTGTTTGGCATTGCTGGAGATCAAACCTGGGAGATTCTGCACGCACGGCAGATGCTCTACCACTGAGGTACATCCCTTCCCTTTGTTATAGTGTTTCACAGCAGCAATAAGAAGAAGCAGGCACTTATTTCCCCGCACCTTTTGCATTAGGAATGTTGCTGTGAAATGACTCAGAGCTTGTGGAGCAAAGGCCTGCTCCTTCCCACACACAGAGTGATATTTCTCTTTGAAATTAATATAGCAGGGCTTGGAATGTACCATATCATTAAGAAGGGATTACATAGCTCTGAGACAGCATAACGTAACACCAGCTGAGGAGCCTCCAGTCGTTAAGCTAATTGGACAGCCAGTGCTCTGATAACTGGGAACTAGCATCAATAAGCAAAGAGAGAGGGCTTGGGAGGGGTTCCTTCAGAGTTAGCCCCTCAGGAAGTCATTAAAATTTCCATTGCCACCTCCTACCCCAGACACAAACAAACAAAACTGACTGGACATCTCTGAGATATCAGGATCTAAGGGATCTCAGCCTTAATGCTCCCAGAATTTTCCGCCAAAGCCTCACCAGGGCTTCATGAAAACATTGCTGGTTTCCACTAATGGCGTCAACTTTCTGAAAAGAGGTGGGTGTTTCTCTTTTTTTAAGCCATTGCCGTGGCTCCTCAATTTTACATTCGCAAAGTTTGGAAGGTGCTTCGGAGAGAAGTCTAGTCTTCTCTGACCTCCGTGGGGGGGAACGCCTTGAAGGATAGCTTTAGCATCTCCACCCTGAGGACCGACCTTCGCTTACCAGGACATGCTTTGAATCCAGAAGGTCCCAGTTTCAATCCTCGGTATCTCTGGTAAAACATCACAAGGATCAAACTTGGGTAGAACCTCTGGAAGAGATTGGCTGCTAATATAGTCAAAGTAGGAAATGCAGGCCTAGGTGCAGAAATAGTCAGACTCGGTATAAAGCACCCAGTGCAACAGCCTCCATGTGTGTCAAAGGATGGAACATTCACAGTGTTAGAACCTAACATGATGGTATCATGCTTTTCTTCATGCCTGCATTTATTTATATTTCTTGAAATATTGATAGACCACACTTTCATAAAAATACAGGAAGGAGGTATACAGCATATACAATTGCAACAAGGTAGATTAAAGCATCAGTAAATACTAGTTGGTAAAAAGAAATCCACATTACAAAAGCCTGCCTGAATAACACAGTTTTTAGGAGACATCTAAAGGCAGGAACGATTCTCACTGAACTTCTACTGGTACAGAGTTCCACAGGGTGGGACCTGCCATATTAAAGGCTGACCGAACCTGGGGGGGAGCCTGGGAAGCACAAGAGCTGCCATATCTGAGGATCACAGTGATTTGAGGTGGAACATAAGGAATGAGACAGTCCTTAAGGTACTTTGGGCCAAACTTGTTTATGGCTTTGTGACTCAAGACAAGAACCTTGAATCTGTGTGGAATATGGATCTTAGCGCATCTGGGGTGGGACCAGTGCTCATAAACACAGCCCATGCAATAGGTCACAGGTTCAAACCTTGGCATCTTCAGGTTGTTTTATTAATGAGCAAGGCTTGAGACTCTAGAGCAGCCTTTCCCAACCGGTGTGCCTCCAGATGTTGTTGGACCACAACTCCCATCAGCCTCAGCCATTGGCAATGCTGGCTGAGGCTGATGGAAGTTGTGGTCCAACAACATCTGGAGGCACACTGGTTGGGAAAGGCTGCTCTAGAGAGTTGGCACCAAAATCAGAGATGACAATACTAAGAACATAAAAAGAGCCTGCTGGATCGACCCAGTGGCCCATCTAGTCCAATGTTCTGTTTTCGCAGTGGCCAACCAGATGCTTATGGGAAGCCCACAAGCAGGACCTGAGCGCAACTGTCTCCCAGCAACTGGTATTCAGAAGCGTACTGCCTTCAATGGTAGAACATACCCATGAGGGTTAATAGCTATTGATAGCCTTCTCCTCCATGAATTTGTCTAATCCTCTTTTCAAGCCATCCAAGTTGGTGGTCATCACTGCCTCTTGTGGGAGGGAATTCCACAGTTTAACTATGCACCACTTAAAGAAATAATTTATTTTGTCTGTCCTGAATCTTCCAACATCCAGCTTCATTGGATGTCCCTGAGTTCAAGGGTTGTGTGAGAGAGAGGTGGTGAGAGGGTTCTCATGAAATGTTGTAAACTTGTGTACTTGTATTGTGCTTTAAAAAAGAAAACTTGTAAAGACTTTTATGCATGCACAAGGAAAACAATGATAAAATTGCCAGCAATGCTCACTGGGTTGGAATCTACATAGATTCACAGAGTTGGGAAGGACTTCACAAGTCAACCCCTCTGATGGTGCTTCTGCTACAGCCTCCCTGCTAGGTGGCTACCTAGCCTCAGCATGAGAACCTCAAATGAAGTGAGTCCACCACTGAGACAGTGTGTTCCACTGTTGAGCAGCTCATTCCACTGGGAAACTGGGAAGTAGAATGTAAGTTTCTTATTTCAAGAATATTTATCATCCTTGTTTTGGAGGGTGAGGAACCTTTGGCAATAATTCTGCCCCTCTGTGATGCCTCTGCTTCCTACATATGGGATTCCCATTATTGCTGATCCCATTTGCAGCCCTCCCAAAATTCAGAGTTGCATTTACAAGAAGGCTGTGCCCATATAGAGCCAGTGTAGTATACTGGTTAAAGTGTTGGGAGACCAGGGTTCAAATCCCCACTCATCCATGAAGCTCACTGGGTGACCTTGGGCCAGTCACTGCCTCTCAGCCTAACCCACCTCACAGTCTTGTTGTGGGGATTAAATAAGGAGGGAGCTGGGTTCATTCTAATGTGCAGCTAGACATGTTTTGTGCAGTGCCAAAAACTTTTTGTGCTGTGTGAAATAAGTTCTTGTGAAGTAAGTTGGGCATATGGGATTTAATAAAGAGCTAGGTGGTTTCTTAAAAAGAAGTAGATGAGAAAAGATAAAAAGAAATAGAAAATGAAGATAAATACTGGCTTCTTTCAAATTTTCATAACCTTATATTAATAGTATATTACAGGATTAATTACATGACTAGTTTGGGGCAGGCAGTGGGCTGGCTGCTTGTGCAGTAGGAAAAAAAGCTTAGAATAAACCCTGGGAGGTAGAGAACCTTGAGCTCCTTGGAGAAAGTTTGGGATATAAATGCAATAAATAATAATAATAATTCTATTTATTTATTATTTCATTTATATCTCATCCTTCCTCCCAGTAGGAGCCCAGGGTGGCTATTTATGATGATGATGATGATGATGATGAAGAAGAAGAAGAAGAAGAAGAAGAAGAAGAAGAAGAAGAAGTTAATGGGCCATAAAGGAAAATGACTGGATCTGACCCTAATGATTTCTCCTGTACCTACTTTCAACCTTTTTTCATCTTATATGCCAGGTAACTTTTTTTCTCAGGGATGCAGGGATAGCAAATAAATAAATAAAGTGCAATGGAAAGAAGATTCTTAGGTTGTGCTCCATCATTAATACAGTAGTCAGTGGCAATCTGCAATAGGACAATCAACTATATGCAAAGAAGGTGACCTGCCACCAGCCCTGTGCAATATCAATCCATCTATAATTCTTGCCAAAGAAAGTGCTGTCTCTAGATCTGATGTTTCATCTCGGTGGGCTTCATTGTGGAATAAATACACTTTTAAATAAATAGCACAAGAACATCAGGGGTTGGTTTAAATTACATCCATCTAACACAAAGGTGAAAGCAGTTCCACTTGAGAGATCATACTCTTCTGTCCAAAACAAGGTGTTCTAACCCACCCTCCACCCTCCTCAAAAAAACCCGCTCCTCTTTAATCACCAGCTAGTTACACGGTGTGCAAGTTTGCATTGCTCTATATTCACATTCTCATAAACCATTTGCAATTTGATAAAGGGGAGCTCATAGTAAAAATGCAAACTATTATAATTCCTTGCATATAAAACAGAAAATTGGCATGGAGAGCTGATTTGTTTGCTTGCAGTTTTAACCAGAAAAGGCATAATTTTAACCAGAAACGGCGTAACAAATTTTCATGAAATGCTGTTTAATGTTCTAAAAAAAACAACCCTGCAATAAACATTAGACAGTTTTTCCTCTCCTAACATACAAACTAGCATACACACATGCATCTACACACACACACAAACCTTTTTTTTCCTCTTTTTTCCATTAGGTCAGTGTTTTAGTGAACAATTCCTAAGTCATTTTGATGTGGAATGCAATAAGCCAAAAATATCAAGATGTATTGGTTTTGCTGCTGCTTGATTAACAACATTGATTACTTCTGGATCAATTGGATCAAGAACACTTTCTTTGCTATCTTTTGCATTGTCAGTTATTCATTGACTTTGCTTTACCTAGGGAGAAAACTTCTCTGTTTAGATGTCATCCTTCTGAGGAGGTGTTTTCAGGATCCTCCTGTGTGAAAGTGGACCATTAGGATACATATGCAAAGCTGCCTTATACTGAGTCAGATCCATCTATCCCAGTATTACCTGATGTGGATCTTGGGCAGGGGGAGATCATTCCCAACTGTGCATTTGAGATCCTGTCACTGGATATTCCTGGTCAGAACCTACATACCAAACATACACTCTTCTCCTGACCGACCAGGTGCATCCATTTCCACCACCAGGCACCATGTGGTGCAGAAAATGGCAGCCAAAATGACTAGGAGGATAGCAAACTTTTTCTATGATGTAAAGCTACAAGGTTTAAGGTTTTTAAATGGGGTGGGAATGAAAGTTAAAGGAAGGTTTATACATTATGCATGGGGTGAAGAAAGGGGGTAGAAAGAAGTTATTTTCGCCTTTCGCAATACTAGAATTTGGGGTCAGCCAATTGGACTGATTTGTAGGAGAATTGAGATGGACAAAAGTAAGTATGTCACCACACAGGGCAAAGGTTAAGGGCCCCACAGCCGAAGGCATTCCCCAAATCACCACCCAGAGAATGGCAGATGATGGAGGCAGGCCCAAGGTCACATGCTGGGGCCCACCAGGACTGATGCTAGTTGCTGCAGCATCCTTTCTTTCTTTCTTTCTTTCTTTCTTTCTTTCTTTCTTTCTTTCTTTCTTTCTTTCTTTCTTCGTAATATGTTTATAGTCAAGGGACAACCAGCCACACATGTACATGGTTATAGGCAGTGGTGGCTGGTGGTTCCATGTCCGTGGGGCAGTGGAATCTGCTCTGGGTTTTAGTCCACACTTTCAAGGAGCTATTCACCACCCTGGACAGCTCCTTGAAAGTGTGGATTAAAACTCAAGGGCAGATTGCACTGTCCCACTGACATGAAGTCACCAATCGGTTATAGGTGCTCATTTTATAGGTTTTATATTAAAATCCTATTATTTTCTACAGCAAAATGATGTTTATTCCCAAGCAATTGTGCTTACCATCAGGCTCCAAAAAGGACACACCATTTTAGTTAAGATGGTGCTATGATTTAAGTGAGTTTTTAAAAACAGGAAACTGCACATGCTCAGAGTATACCTTCTTTAGCATGATCGGCAATCTGTCTATTGTTTGTTTTTTGCTCAAAATTATCAGGGATGTAGAAGTGGGTGAAAAACATGGAATGGGAGGGGGCACGTGCGTGCGTGAAGCCAAGTAGCAGCGTGAGGAGATCGCTCCGGTCCCCGCCACGCTACTGCTGAAAATGCTGACACCCCTGCGGTAAATATACTGATTTTATATACAACCCCTGACAAACGAATTAACAAAGCATGCTCCTGATTACAAACGGAGGCTTGGGAGTCTTATTTAGAGATGTTAGATTAAGATTTTGGAAGCAGCCTCTATCGCGATTTCAAAATGCCGACAAAAGGCAGGAAAACGGGGCAAGGGAAACGGTGTCCTTTGATCTAGAAAATTTGCTTGAGACAATAATGGAGCAGGTACAAAAATGCATTCATCAATTGCTGAGTGGCAAAAAGCCTTTGACTCAACAAAAGAAACGTTAGGAAAATTAACACAGAAAACTATGGCTATTGAAACAACTGCAAATGAAGCTATGGAACTAAGCATAAAAAATGCTGATAATGTCCAAAAACCTTTAAAAGTCAATAAGGCCTTGCAAATAAAGGTGGATGAACAGGAGAACACAGGAAGATGCCAGAATGTATGCTTTCATGGGGTCCCTGAAGATAAAGAACAGGGAGACGTAATTTCATTTCTTATAACATGGTGGACTGCAGCAATCCTGAAATTCCTATATTGGCAAGTTCACCGTAGCTTAGCTCTCAAATCCAAAGCCCCCGCAAGGCCTCAGGATATTATAGTGGCTTTTGTTCACTTTCAACTTAAAGATAGATTTATGAAAGCCAGTAGAGACAAAAGAGGTCTGAAATATGAAAATGAAGTGTTCATGGTCCTTCAGGATCTGAGCGCAGAGACTTTGAGGAAAAGATGTGATTTGAGGCCAGCAACAGAGAAGTTACAGGCTGCAAACATCAAATATAGATGGAGGTTCCCATTTCTAATACTAGAACTCGTGGACATTCAAAGAAGCTGAATGTTGGAAGATTCAGTACAGACAAAAGGAAGTACTTCTTTACTCAGCGCATAGTTAAACTATGGAATTTGCTCCCACAAGACGCAGTAATGGCCACCAGCTTGGAAGGCTTTAAAAGAAGATTAGACAAATTCATGGAGGACAGGGCTATCAATGGCTACTAGCCATGATGGCTGTGCTCTGCCACCATAGTCAGAGGCAGCATGCTTCTGAAAACCAGTTGCCGGAAGCCTCAGGAGGGGAGAGTGTTCTTGCACTCAGGTCCTGCTTGCGAGCTTCCCCCAGGCACCTGGTTGGCCACTGTGAGAACAGGATGCTGGACTAGATGGGCCACTGGCCTGTTCCAGCAAGCTCTTCTTATGTTCTTATCTTTGTGTTGAAATAGATGGCATGTTACACACAGCTATTACAAAACAAGAAGCTTGCCACATTCTTCGCTTATTAAACATAGGAATCCCATGGGATTTGGAAGAATTAGACAAAGAAGATGCATTTGAATCTCAAGATTATGAAAGATGGAATATGGTCTCATCTAAAAAGGAGCAGCTCAGATTCAACAAACAGACAGAAACAACTATCAGTTCTCGTCTTTTACGTTCTAACTCCCTCCCTCAAAGAGGGAAGTAACATTAAAGGTCAATTGTAATGTTTTGGCACTAAGTAAATATGAATATCATAGTTATAAGGCTAAAAAAATTCTTTGTTAACATTTTTGATAACTTTAAACTGGGGTTGTTATAGTAATATAAGATAAAATTACAAACTTTACTATGGAACTTAAAGATTTGGGTATGCACACATGGCTTTATATGTCTGTTTAATTGTACCCACATTTATAATTTCATAGGTACATGGAGGAGATGGGTTGGTTAATGTTTCTAGTGGCAGGACTGGAAATAGTCATAATAACCTTTTGGTGTTAGTCCCAAATGTATTACATGCTTACAAAGCAGTGTTACAGGGACTCACACTTGGGTGGGAGCCCTATTGGAAGTAGTTTATTGCTGGCAATTTTAATAGTTCTTGTTATTTCCCTTGGATACATGTCTGGCACACCAGACATCTAGGCACCATCCAGGTAACATTTGGTATATCAAAATACCATTGAATCCAGTAAGACATTATATATAGCTCCATATTAGGGACCTAAGTAGCTGCCTTATACTGAGTGAGATCATCGGTCCATCCAGCTCAGTATTGTTTGTACTGGCTGACAGGAGCTCTCCCAGTTTTCAGGCACAGAGGTCTTTCCCAGCCCTACCTGGAGATGCTGGGGATTGAACTTGGGAACTTCTGCATGTAAAGTTTGTGCTCTGCCACTGAGCTACGGTCCTGCCCATTGGATGCACATCAATATACGGAGGGTGGGGGAAGTAACATATGAACTGGGCTTTGCACATACTGTGTGATTTGTGTCACTTATTATTGCATAGGGAATGCCTAACCCTCCACCATGGATATTGGATCTCCTGATTGGCTATGTGAACCAGCCTGTATGCATACTTCCTATGGACTTCAACAGAACTTTGGTACACCTGGCTACTGCTCCCAATTACTTTAAAATTTAGAAAGAAAGAAAGAAAGAAAGAAAGAAAGAAAGAAAGAAAGAAAGAAAGAAAGAAAGAAAGAAAGAAAGAAAGAAAGAAAGAAAGAAAGAAAGAAAGAAAGAAAGAAAGAAAGAAAGAAAGATCAATAACCATAACAACTCAATTGCAAATGAGATTCTTCACAATTTTTCCACATTGCTTGTTTCTACAGATTCCCTACTAGAATAGTAAACCAAAATATTGGGATGAGAGCCTGTTTTGAAATACGCAGGCAAATTTCGCTAGCTCTGACAAATTAAGGAATTTAGGCTGTTTAAGATTTTTGCAGGGTCTGGAATTCTCATCAAAAGTGATTTTGACACCGTTCCCCTCTCCGGGTAACCTCTGAGCACCGTTTTAAAATTCCAAAAAGCAAGGCTCATGTTCTCTGTGTGTCTTTTTACTTCCCATGTGATGAAAGTGAAAAAATTAAAGAGAATGACAGTCTCATAATGGTCCGCTTGTATCCCTTTCGTTCATTTTGTGTCAAAGGCTTATAATGCAGCCTACGGAAAAAACACATGCTTGGCGGATATTTCAAATACACATAGTGAGCCCTGGAGGGACTTTGAAAAGTATCAAATTAGGATATGTCAGTGGGGTTTTCTTAAATAATGCAGATGTGCAATACATAGAACTGGGCCATCTTTTCTGCAATCAGATGTCTAACAAAAATTGGCAAGAAATTAATCAATGAGGAAAGCTTGCTGGGATTGTATGTGTTTTGGCATCTTCTTCCTGGAAATATAAAGACCCCAGCACCAGTAGAACAATGGACAGTAAAATAATAGTATGCTGTAAATTCTCATTAGAGATGCCAGAAAAGTTCTCCAGGCTCTGACTG
Source organism: Rhineura floridana (assembly GCF_030035675.1). Classification (NCBI taxonomy): domain Eukaryota; kingdom Metazoa; phylum Chordata; class Lepidosauria; order Squamata; family Rhineuridae; genus Rhineura; species Rhineura floridana. The sequence continues at coordinate 31,785,562 of NC_084492.1, read as the reverse complement.
GGACACAGACTTTGAGGGCTCATCTAATCCAGCATCCTGTTCCCACAGTGGCCAACCAGATGTCTTGGGAAACCCACAAGCAGCTCCTGTGTGCAAGAGCACTCTCCCCACTTGGGATTCCCAGCAGAATCCGGCAGTGGAGGCAGAATATAGCCGTCATGGCTCATAGCCACTGGCAGCCTTATCCTCCATTGACGTGTCTATGGTCCTCTTTTAAAGACATCCAAGTTGGTGGCCATCACTATATCTTCTGGGATCATGTGGGATCCTTTCTCTGTTTCTTATACAAGCAAAAGCCACAAGCAAAATGCTTTACCGCACCCTGATTACAATTTGGCAGGGCCATCAGGGAGAAGCTAGTTGACATAAGTTGGCAATTGTTGGTTTAGTACAGCCTTCTCAGCCTGCTACCCTCTGGATGTTTAAATCTCAGCTCCCATCAGGCCTGGCCAGCATGGCCAATAATCAGGAAATAATCACAGAAGCATCTGATCACCTTAGGAAAGGACAAACTCTTCTTGCACAGCTTTGCCTGTTGCCCTTCTGCCTCTCAGGAGCTGCTGCCCACGTTAACACCACCTCCTATTCCTTGGTGGTGCCGATAATGATAATGTTATTTATTTTCATTTGTTATTATAATGTTATTTACTTAATTTAACTTTTGTAAATTGTATTGCTTTTATTGTATTTTTATATTGTATTTTTATACCTGTGTTTATTTTTCTTTGTAAGCCGCCTTGAGGGCCTTTGGCCGAAAGGCGGGGTATAAATAAAATTTAATGATGATGATGATGATGATGATGATGATGATGATGATGATGATGATGAGAGTCGTAGTCCAAGACAACAGGAGGGTGCCAGACTGGGGAAGCCCAACTTAGAAGTTATTCGCTGGCCTTATGTCACAGAAGAGGAGAAGGAGCCAGCAAGCACAGTGTGGATAGTAAAGGGACCACATGTGACACAGGAGAGTATGTAATTAAGGGTTAGAAGCAGTGGTGGCTGGCGGCTCCGTGTCAGTGGGTCAGTGGAATCTGCTCTGGGTTTTAGTACGCACTTTCAAGGAACAGTCCGAGATGCTTTTCTTGAAAGTTTGGACTAAAATCCAGAGCAGACTCCACTGATGGAGCCACAGTTGCCACTGGTTGGAAGGCAACCTGCAGGATGCTTCAGGCTCGTGTGGGTTAGGAGCAGGGAGAGGACTAAGTACAGAAATCATCATTGTGTCCATCAGCATAATGGAACCCTTGGGGTCTTCTCCCAGCATCCACAAAACCTCTGACTCTTCTCCCCCCCCCCCCCGTTCCTTTGGCAATGAGGTAGAGAGAGTAGCTACCATTCTCTCATTTGAGCTGAAAAAGGAGATTCAAGAGTTATGGTCTTTCCTACCTCTTCTTCAGCTCTATGTGCTCAGATTAATTTTACTGGATTCAACTTCTTCTCAGATCCCTTGGCAAAGCAAAAGTGTGTGTGTGTGTGTGTACATGCACACACTTTCTGTCTTTTGAGAGGGGTTGATCCGGGGGGAGTGGGGAGGAGAAACATAAGCAGAGGGGGTAGTGCCCACGGCTCTTACTCAAAAATCCAAATAAACCCAGCTGCTTAAAAAGGTTGGCGACCCCTGATGTCCAGAGACCAGCAGCATTGCACAATTCAGAGCCAGCCCTCTGTCTTAAATTAAAGAAAAACAACGTGATCATGGCCTATTTGCTGATCCCCTCCCCTAATTATAGCTTTAAAGAACTACCATTTGAGTTCCAAAGTCATAAACATTTGCATGTATCTGGAAATGTTTATCTGGGGAGTGATGCTATCACAAAGACATCTATTCACGTTTTCACAAAAGGTCTGGTATGTGTTTCAAAGAGACGTTCCAAGAAGATACATTTTTACATTGATGATGGCAGGAGGAACTATCTGTGTTGAAAAATGTAGCATTGCAATCCTGTGCCTACTTACTTACCTGGGACGGCGTACTTACTTACCCAGGACGGCGGTTGACACTTAATGAATGGTGTTGGACGGGCTATTAGCTTAATCTAACATCTGTAGCTTTCAACGGGTTCATTTTATTTCAGAGTTCTTTCTATGCCTAAATTGATGGATAGTTTAGTATTAAATCATGACCAAGTTGTCATTCTTTTTTTTCTTTCAAAACCTTCTTCATTAAACTATAATGCTCTGCTCTCCTTACAAATCCAAGTGTGTTTGCATTGCTTTCAGTTCAGCTGCACTCATAACACTCTGGGTTCCTCTCTGCCCCACCCAGCTGCCTCTTCTTTTACTATTAAAGAGCTTCCTTGATACGGCGTTCTGTCACAGATCTTAACTCAAAATCATTTATTTAACATCTGCTCTGTAATCATTTCTTCAAGATTTACTTCCTTGAAAACACAACTGGGACACTTGATCCTCCCTTGTTTTCAATCTGTGATAGCCTTAAAAAAATAATAGTAAAAGACGTTATGAGCGGGGAGGGGAAAAAGTCAAGCTGACACCAATAAATTGTAATGACTCATTTCTTTCGCATTATTCCTGCTTGGGTAATTTCTGGGAGGAGGTAAGCTGCAGAGACACTCAGAGGCAGCCTAGCAGAATGACAGAGAAATCCACTGAATGTGCACTGCCAAAATATCTCTGAGGAGGGGTGAGGGGAAGCAACCCTTCCAATGAAAAGAGATATTATACAGCCATGAGAGTGGCTGTATACTATAGCCAGCGTGGATTATTCGCATTCCGCAATGTTAAATTGAAAATACTCCCCCATACTCCCCCATGCCATTCTGCTGCTTCCCATAAGCTCATTTTAAAACAAAACCTTACAAAACTTCACAAAAAATTTGGAGGGTGTGGGAAAAGTATATAGAGAAAAGTTTTTCTTCCTCTAATACCAGTATTCGGGGCCATTCAACAAAGCTGAATGTTGGAAGAGTCAGGAACTTCTGCACACCACAAGATGTAGTGATAGCCACTAACTTGAATGGCTTGAAAAGAGGGTTAGACAAATTCATGGAGGATCATGGAGGATCAATTGCTATTAGTTGTGATGGTTATGTTCTCCTTTCGCTGTCAGAGGCAGTATGTCTCTGAATGTCAGTTTCTGGGAATCACAGATGAGGTGAGTGCTCTTGCACTCATGTCCTGCTTGCAAGCTTCCCACAGGCATCTGGTTGTCCACTGTGAGAACAAGATATTTGGCTAAAATGGCCCTTGGCCTGATCGGGCAGGGCTTTTCTTATGCCTCGGCTACAAAACTCCAGACTCTGTTTCCACCTTAAAAAATGGTGTGGCAATTGCTGTTTGGAGGTAGACTATCACAAAAGCTTTCTCCTTTCCCTACCCATCCCATCTTCCACTTCGATGCTGTATCAGGCTTTAAAAAGGTCCCTCCTTTTCCCCAAAGGGGTCAACCAGCTGCTTCAAGAAACCCATAGACAGGACATGAGACCAATAGTTCTCTGCAGCAATTGTTCCCCAGCAACCAGGATTCAAGGGCATCCTTCCTCTGGTCCTCGAGGTTGGGCAGCATATAGCCATTATGACCAGTATCCAGTGACAGCCAGGTAGAGCAATCCTAAAATGGTGGAAGTTAAGATGGCTTATTTAAATTACTGGGTTTTACCCTGGTCTCTTTTTTGAGTTAGTGGGGGGTGACCAGTCCCTCCAATGGCCCATCCATCTATTTGGGGTGAGTCTCAGGTCCAGTGACGATGCACGAATCCACCTACCTGCCATGATGTTGTTTAAGCAGATAGCCGGACAGTTATCATTATGAACTCCCACATGGCTGGAAAAATAGAAGGGAAAAAAGAAAAGAAAAAGAGGAAACAAGTCAAAACCATTAAAAACATGTGGCATGCAAAAACATGCTCCTCCAAAGGTAAGGGGTCTACGATCCCCTCCATGACCTCAGACAACTACCCCCCTGCCTTCCACCATTTGTTGGCCAGCTATCACTTATTAGGCCAGGCTCTTATTTTAACAGGGAAAACTGGTTTGGTTTCTCTCTTTCTCGCTCTTAATGAGCAGAGCACTCACACTACTGGGAAGCTTTAAATAGGAAAAGACCTTGTGTATGTTGGGGGGGGGGAGTCCAGGCCTTGGAAAGGCTCCAGAGGTCCACTTTCCCTTATGTACCCAAGTACTTGATTCTGCAAAGGGAAAGCCAGAAAAATCAAAATCAATAACTCCATTACATTTACAGTATCTCTTGTTTAGTTAAGATTTCTAGTCTTGCAGTACAGTCCCTCTATATAAGTCTACTTGGAATAGGGTGGCCATGTTTTATTTTCCAGACTGCAGTCCTCTATTTGAAAAACTGTCCAATCAAAGTCCTGTTTGAGGATTATAAAAAACCCATAACATTTAAAATCAGTTTTCCTGTGGAAGAAGAGATTTAACCTTTTGCCTTCTGCTGCAGCCCCATTTCATTTTAAACACTCATATCTGGTGTTTAAAGCCTCCATTGGCACAAATGGGAGCCTTCCAGTGCAAATAGCAGGTGCAAAGAACCCAGTCTGGATAGAGACCACGGTGGAAGCCCAAGGTTAATGCCTCCCTCCTCCTCCAGGGTCCCAAAACCCCATTCATGGAACTGTTATTTGAATGACATCAGACTGAGATTGGCCCAAAATGTAATATGCATAAATGAATAACTGATGGCATAACATAACTCAGCAACAAGGAGCATTTATAGTAATGATCCAAATATTTGAAAGGGCACCTCTCACAATATCTTTGAGTGCTTTGGACATTGGGGGAGGCCCTGTTCATTGTCCCATCGGTTAGTGAGTAGTGAGTAGGATGCTTATACAAGACAGAGCCTTCTTGGTGGTGGTGCCCCTTTTATGGCACTTCTTATTTGTCTGATCCTTTGGACCCTAGAAAGCATGGTCCTGAGAGTTATGTTGTTACAAATGTTCATCACTACTGAGTTATGTTAACTGACTGTGATTATGTGATCATAAGGGTTAGAAAGCTCCCTTATACTGAGTCAGACCATTGTTCCATCTAGCTCAGCACTGTTGACACTGACTGGCAGTGGCTCTCCAGGATTTCAGGCAGGCTTCTCTCCTAGCCCTAACTGGAGATGTCAGTGATTGAACATGGGACCTTCTACATTCAAAGCAAAGAAATTGGCATGATCTGTTAATCCCAATGGGTCTACTCTGGGTAGAATTTCATCATCATCATCATCATCATCATTTAGTCACCTCATACTCAATAGTATCTAGGCAAATTACAACAGATTTCATAACATAAAATAGTTGGGTACCCTCTTTTGCCTTGTTTTCATTGTCTTGGTTTATTTTCATAGTTTTATATTGTAAGCTGCCCTGGGCTCCTGTTAACAGGAAGGGCGAGGTTTAAAGGCAATATATTAAATAAATAAATATCCCAGACTGCATAGCTGTTAGCCTGCAGCCATGTATTTTGTTAGACATTTCATTTTCTTAAAAGAAAATGCGTACACACTTGCAGCTCATTTCAACGTTGTTTTTCATTGGCTTTCCAGAATCTGATATCGGCCGAAAGATGTGTTAGTTTTTATTCTGCTGCTAAAGGAGAAAAATGGTAACAAATAAAAACACAACAGTGATATAATTGACAATCAGTTCACTTGGCTTAAACATTTTTCCATAATGAACCAGGATAAATATTCATCACACAGTCCATCTCCTGGCACACGGAAGTACATTTTACAGTTGCATGTAATATATTATGCTGGCTGGCTGGAGCAGCATGCTTAATGGAAACAAAGAGATTTTCTTGTGTATTGTGCCCTTATGCCCACTGTAATTTTAGAAATGACATAATTTGGATAATAGGTATACCAATGTATAGAAAATATTGGCCTAATCCAGCAATCTCTTCCGTGCACCAAGTTTCAATATGCATATGGGATAGTTTCATCATTAATTTTAAAGTAGGCAGCCAAAGCACATGTGCATTCCTTTGCATGAACAAATCAGGCCCTTCTGCTCAAGTGAATACAGTCCAGGCATGTGCAAGAGATCCATTTTTGCCTGGCAACCGGCAGTTCTAGTGCTTCAGTCACTTCCAGCAGTCCCCAATACATGTCCAAGAGCTACCATTTTTGTTTCCAACTATGATCCTGGTGACGTTCTGCTCTAGGAAACTGAAACAATGGTCCTGGGCCATAAAGAAAATTGATTAAGTGGGGGCTCAGGACAGGTATCCGTGGTGGGCCCCTGCCAGCACAATGGATTCCCAGCAGCTGCCCTAGGATGCCGGATGCTGACACCGGGTCTATCTCCAATTATGAATCTGGCAACCCCTGATGTGTTTGCTCAGCTTTTTACTTATGCACTATGGGTTATATCCAGTGTAGCACTAAGTTAAAGTCAAAGGCTAGCAATATACTTGTTCAGCTGGTGAAATGTTTTGCATCAGTGAAATGTTGTTGTGCAAGTGAAAGCATAAATGCATTGCTGGTAACTTGGTTGCACAACAGATTATGCAACCTGCTACACAAGGGGTTTCTGCTAGTGCAACTGTTGCATTGGATTCCTCTGCTGTGCAACATTAAAACTCACCCATCCACTTGTGCTAGTGGACAGAAAACATTGAATAGAGCCCTATGCATGTGCTTTGCAGTCCAGACTGGTTCCCATGCAGCAATCTGTTCCTGAAAGGAAACCAAGGTGCCTGCTGTATCATGGTTCAGAAGTGACCCTCAACATCTGAGGTTGAGGCCCTGCTCAGCTTTGCACAGGTATGGACAGACAGACTGGTCATCCAACACATTTGCGGAGCTTTTTCTGGAACCTCTGGCACCCCGTTTTGGTGCTCACCTCCCAGAAACTAAACTCCAAAACTCTCATCTTCTCAAATCCTTATTATCCTGCATAACCTTTTAGAAGATCCAGTCAAGTTTGGAAGATATCTCCCTCCCTCCCTCTCTCACACACGCACTCCCACACCTAGTTTGTTCTTTCTTCCATGTCATCCTGGCAGCTTTGGACCACTGTCCACTAAATGCCAATGGGAGAAAGGGCGGAGGAAGGGGTGGGGGAAAGCCCAACAGGGAGAGAGGAACTCCCCTCAAGCCAGAATGGCTCTGCCAAGTTCAAAAGGTGAAATAAATGAATCTTTACACATTATAAGAACAAAATCAACATTCTTCAGTGGCATGAAGTGCCTGGAAAAAAGCAGCAAGTAAAAGCAGGTGTGAGGTGCTCCCTGTCAGTTGATAAGCTTCCCATGTCTGGTTCTGCTTCATTTCAAACAGAAGTGGTGGGGAGAGAGAGAGAGGTAGAAGGAGAAGGCAGAGCAGAAATAATTGCTGGAGCTCCGCGTTAGCTGAGAAAGCCTGCGGGCGAAGATCAGCGAGAGAGATTTCATCCTCTTCCTTTTATTTCTATAACCTTAAACGTTCTGCTATTATAAAAGTCATCCTGTCAGCTTTTCCCTCAAGCCTCAACAACGGCCCCATTTTCAAATTGTATCAATTGGCAAAGTGCTGGGCTGAAGGATTTTCATCTTGATTTTAAGGGTGCAAGCTTTAAAGATGAAGCAATGTATATATATAATATATACATTAATAACAATTACGTTCATATATATATATATATATACAGGTGGGCCCCGCTTATATGGCAGGTTCCATTCCAGATCCCTGCCGTAAAGTGGAAATCGCCATAAAGCGGAACCCCATTGAATATAATGGGGCGCGTTGCGCGAAAATGACGCAAAATGCTGCAAAAGGGCAAAATCGGCTTTAAAAACGGGGAATCAAAGCCAGAACACCGGGAAGCGAAGCGCCGGGAAGCGGGGCCCTACTGTATATTCCGCCCTGTCTCCCAGCAGGAGCCCAGGGCGGCAAACAGAAGTGCTAAAAACACTTTAAAAAAGGTGTCCCCGCACTTGTAGTGCGAGTCATTTCCAACTCTTAGGGTGAAATCTTGCAACGTTTACTAGGCAGACCGTATATATGGGGTGGGATTGCCAGTTCTTTCCCTGGCCTTTCTTTACCCCCCAGCATATGCTGGGTACTTATTTTACCGACCATGGATGGATGGAAGGCTGAGTGGACCTTGACCCCTTTTACCAGAGATTCGACTCCTCCTTCCGTTGGAATCGAACTCCGGCCATGAGCAGAGCTTTGGCTGCGTTACCGCCGCTTACCACTCTGTGCCACGGAGAATCTTAAAAAACAACAACCACATCATAAAAACATACTTTAAAATACATTAAAACAAAACAATGTTAAAAGCATTTTTAAAAAAAGCTTTAAAAACATCTGTCTCATCTGAACATGCTTAGCAGTCGCCGTGTGAACAGGAAGCCTGCATTCCCAGTTTCAAGAGGAATACAAGAAACTGCATTACACTGAATCAGACCATTGGTCCATCTGGTTCAATATTGTCTACACGGTCTAGCAGTGGCTGTCCAGAGTTTTAGGCAGAGTTCTCTCCCAAACCTACCTGGAGATGCTGGGGATTGACCCTGGGACCTTTTGTGTTCAAGGTAGATGTTCTACCACTGAGCTGCAGCCCTTCCTTCTTAGCATGTCCAGCTGTGCATGGTTAGAAACCCCCTAGAGACCTTTCTACACAATACCGGAAGGCTGGGAGTGGCCCAGGCATGTCTGTTGTGTGCAGGGGCATTTGGGGTGGGGAGGGCAGCATGCGTGTGTCCACTCCTTTTATACACGCTCCCTTTATACTCACACTTTTGAATGCATGAAGAGGGCTGAAGAATAACTAGGAAAGAAGAGGCTTGAGGCTCAAAAGTGGGACCTGAGTGCAACAGGCCTCTCCCCACCTGAGGGTCTCAGTAGCTGATATTCAGAGGCAGGCTTCAAGAATGCATTTATGGCAGTATATTCCGTTTTCCCAGTGTTTCCTTGCCTGATAATTTCCAAATGTTATTAGATCATTCACACGACATAAAAGCCACGTCTTGACATCTAGTGGAATATAGTGGAAGTTTAGTGCTCATTTCCTTGTTAATTGCTTCCAGAAAAAAATCTGTTTGCAACTCAATTAACATGGAAAATCATGGAAGTAAAAATTTGGGGGGGGGTATACTTACAAACAGTACTTTCCTGACATTTTCCTGGGGGAAATGGGGGAACAGAAGTGTGCATGTGTGGAAAGGGTGGGGGAGTAGCAACATGTGCCCTTTTGATTTGCAGCTATTCTGTACCAGAATATTTAGCCTCATAATGGATCCATTAAACATCCTTATGTGTTTCTGTAAAGGACATTATGAGACTAACTAGATGTGGAGCAGCCACGTATGTTGTTCACCATCTGCTCCATTAAATGTACAAAGCAAGAGGGAGGGTCTGATTTTTACATCAAAAGGGGTCAATGTTTGGTTGAAAAAAGCTGAAGCTTACCCCATACCTAGTTTTATGAGCCTGGCCTCTGTGCTGTTCTCCAAACCCAGTTTAAGGGAGAACCGTAGCTTAGTGGTAGAGCATGTGCTTTGCATGCAGAAGGTCACAGGTTCAATCCAGCAGCATCTCTAGGTAAGGTTTGGAGTGTCCCCTGCCTGAAACCCTTGAGAAGTGTTTCCAGTCAGTGTAGATATTACTGAGCTAGATGGACCAATAGTCTGACTTGGGATATGGCAGCTTTCTGCGTTCCTATGTGAAAAGAGCCAGGCTGGAAGAAAGTGGTAGCGATTTGGAACTGTGGGAAATGTTCAGCATTCCTCAGTTGAAAGTTGACTCCTTTGGGGAGGTTTTCTTTCCCATTGCTAATTGCTGCACAGGGGATTTTTTTAAAAAACTGAGCTAGCAGTTGGGAGAAAGAATGCTTAAGCCTCCACTTCCTATTCACCCTGGTGCTAATGAATATATATATATATACATTGGCACCACATGGCCTGAACCTGGAGGACAGTACCAGCATCACTTAGCTTCTGCAAATGAAGCCCCTCTGAGCATTCCATCCTCAAAGCTCTATAACTGCCACCTTGGTAACAGCATTTATATGTTGGCAGCTGATGAAGGCCCGCCTTGGAAGCTGAAACGTTTTGTTAATATAATAAAAACCTCTGTTTGGTTAATCACAATTACGTTTATATATATATAAGACAAGATAGTTTTGAAAGCAACAAACAGAACTTCACTCAAGCTTGCTCTGGATCCCTATAAGGATTCCGTTAATCACCTAAAATATATATATGAACGTAATTGTGATTAAAAAAAACACCACCATGTAGGGGTTGCTAATGACATCATTAACAAAATGTCTAGTTAGGTCCTCAGATCTTTCCAGGAAAATAACTCTCTGTGCACCACCACTTTCAATGATTTGGTTGGCAACAAGGAATGGGGCATATTTTGTTCTACCACTATAGCTATGAAACTCCTGCTGTCAGAAAAATCAGTCTTGGCCCAATCTTTGGTGACTTTCTGAAAGATGGTGAAGGAATACCTTCTGAAGTTCTTGAAGAAGGAATCCAGGGTGGTATCCTATATACATAAAAATGTAAAAACTCATCATGCTGCAGTTCACTTGGCCACCGACAGGTGGTGCTACGAACTACAGAGGCAATGGTTCCAGGAGGATGAGGCACAGAATGAGCAAGGGAATGAGAGAGCAAGGCCAGTGAGTAGCAAGTGAGGGAGGCAGGGAGGTGGGTGACCAACTGACTAGTGCGAGCAGCCATGAAGCAGTTGTGCACAGTGGAAGGTGTCAAGTGAGCAAGGCTGCTGCTGGACACCAATGCCTGGCAGCACTGGGGGTTTGGCAAGGGGGATGGGGGTACCTGAGGCTGCCATTTCTGGGGTTAGGTGGTGAGGTTGGCAGGTGAAGCGTGCAGGGGCAGCAGCCGTGTATGTGTGTGTACTGTGTTGTGCTGTGTTTTATGATCAATTTCCTGTGGTGTTGTTTTAAATTGGTTTATGGATATGGGCTCTGATTAACAAGTAATATTCCTTGTGTCCATGTGTCATTACAGCCTTTCCTAGTCCTCCTGTCCCCATGGATTTGGAACACACAATTCCCATCATCCCTCCTCATTAGTCATGCTGGCGGAGGCTGATACCACTTGGCATCCCAAACATCTGGAGGGCACCAGAATGGAGAAGGCTTTGTTAGAGGAAGCTGGCTAAGAAGTATATGCGTGTATGAATAAATTATGTATATCAAGTGTTTTCAAATATTCTGTCACATCCTGGTGTGACCAAGAAAAGGAACTAAAGATAAACCAATGCAGGTGGTGGCTATGTTCTCCACATTTCTGCAGCAATTTGCATTTTTTTTAAAAAAAATCTTCACGAAAATTTGTCAGCATTTTCTTGTGAATGTCTTCTAATATAGACATTTTTATGCAATTTTGCTTACTAATCACATTTTTGACAAACATTTTTCCTAATATAATGCATTTTTTGCATGTTGTTTTCACTAATATATGCATTTCTATGCAGGCTTCACCCTAGTATATGCATTTTTGTACACATTACTTGGCTGGAGAACCATGTTGCAAAATTCAGAGAAGTGTGCCTTTCAAAGGATGGCTGTGCTTCAGTTCACATATTGTTTCAAAAAGTATGAAATAGGTAAGTTTGGCTTTAAATACTAACTGAATAAAATTCATCCCCATCCATAGTTGCAACAATTTGCTTAATCACATAATAGCAATGCAACATATCTTCATCCATACTGTATACCTGGATGAGGTTCCACATTCAATCATTCCGCTTCCTGGTTCTGCACTTGTTGGACAGGAGCATAAAAGCAGCAAAGCTTTTGCGAATTAAAAAAAAAGGTGTCTCATAACCAGCTTAAGCGTTACAAACACCATCTCTAAAATGACTGTTGGGAACTCTTCGCTATAATTGGCAGGTGTGTGTGTGTAGTCAAAGCCTTAAATGTTAGCCTTGTTTTTTGGGGCGGTGGGGGGAAGTGAACAGAGGAGGGTTGTGTGGAGAATCTCGACAGATTTGACAGAAACTGTCTTCATTGAGAAACTGTGTTTTGAAGTTCCTTTGGAAATAAATGGGCTAAAGGAACACGCATAGCTCTGACAGGAGGCAGGGATTCTGGACTTCAAATGCAAACATTATGAAAAAAAAAACAAGCAACATCTGCAAACAGTAAGTACTTATTTATATTTTATGGAGTGTGTGCTTGGGATTTTGACAGGTTTCATTTTTTTAAAAGAGAGAGAGAAGGCGAGAGAAAGCGTTCTTATTTGGACTCAGACAAAGCGGCGAATGTCCCTTTTTAAAAATGCATTATGCCATTGAAAAGCAGTCGAAGGTGGCCATCCGAGCCTCAGGTGAGACAGGGTGACCCCCTCCTAACCTGGTCTAACAAAACACATATGCAGCCTTTGCAAGAGAACAGTTTACTGCTAGTTTCTCAAGGTCAGGACAAGGCAGACACTGGAGGGTTAGCATTCAGCAAGCTTTTCCCCTGGCTGCCGGAGGCGCCTTTGAACTTTTCCCTTTTGAACAAATAGGAAGCGAAACCGTGAGGAAACAAGGGCTTGGAATCACAGAGAGGAGTAGCACACATACAAAGGCAGAGAGGATTGCAAAGAGAAAGAGAAGAAAATAATCCAACTTTCAAGCTAAGGAGAAAGAGGGTTCACATTTAATTTGAGGCTTTAAAATTGCTCCTTGCACAGCATGAAATGTTTAAAAGTGCTAGCCCTCTTTTTCCACAGGTTTGCCTTTTATTTTTATTTTATTTTTCAGATAAATCAATCTAACTAACTAAGGCCAGTCAGCAGGTAAGCTGTGCTGTGGGCTATGAAATATTTAGTGAGGCAATAGCGACTCCCTGGGCAGCATAAGAAAACCACAATTATAGTCAGAGAGAAAGCCAGGAACAAACAGAGGAGGGGTGTGTTTGTGTGTATGTGTGTGTGTGTTGGAGAGTGAGAGGGGGTACAAAAAGAGATAAAGGTGAAGCTTTCATCAGATCTTCCTGTCCAATAATACACTCAGGTTTGATCCATATGTTGGGCAGGCGGTGCGGGTGGAAGAGGAGAATCAAAGGGTCATGACTTCCCAAAATGTCATAGCTCTCCAGTTAGGAATGTAGTCTAACATTTTCTCTTACACCGCTAAAGCATTTGCCTTGAGGAACAATTTGGAAGAGTCTTTTCATTCTAAAATGCACATATCATCTACAGATATGATAGATCCCAACAAGGAACAAGGCACGCTTGTGTAGAGTGCGTAATATAAGAACCCTGTGGGCTCCCCCCCCACTATTGTGGAAGGAAATTGATACCTTGATGAAAACGAGTCCTTCGCCACACCTCTCATGTTACCGAACCCTTTTCTACAAACAGACAGTGCTGCGAGCCACTTCCTGGCCAGCATGATCTAAAGAATCGTTTGCCACCAAGGAGAGAAACTGGAGACGTCCTAGCTTTTCACTGCTGCTAATGTTTCCCTAATCCTCCACAAATGACTCCAGGATTGGCTCACAAAAAGGAAGGCTAATTTCATTGCACTCTTGGCATGTGTACACATCCCATGCCCATGCATCATTTTGTTTGCGTTCACCAACCATCTCCCTGATTTAAAGGCAACTGTTTCTTCCCCACTTTCTGTCATTTCTAAACAAGCCATTTATTGCTGTCTTGGCAAAATGTAAACAACAAAAAAATACATCCAGCTGTGGAAGACTATAGCTAATGTGCTGTTAGTTCTTAGGTCCCCAGAATGGTGCCCATGGGCACTGTGGCACTCTCAGACACCCTCTTTGGCACCCACAAAGGCCAATTATTTTTAATTGAGGCAAAGTTGGTTATTGGGATGGGGGGTTATTGTCTCATCTTTTTTGTCTGTGTTTTATTTGTGTTTTTTGGGGGTGGGTGGAGAAATGCTATGTATGTGTTTGTGTTTAAAGAAATGTTATATGACTTCTGTACCTGCCATACGGCCTTGTTTTGGTACGTTGTGAGCCAGCTTGGCAGTGGTTGCTTGGTGGCTAGTTCTGAGAGGAGAGAAACACACATGCTTTAAGGATGTAGTAGATGGGGCCTGATCAGGTAAATTCTTTCTGATTGGCTAGAGGGTCCAGGCAGTTGGGAGTTAACTGATAGTTAGCAGTTAGAGACGGCAATTGATGTTGGAGCTGGTGATAGTGAGAATGAGGAATTGGTTGGTGAGAATAGCTGAGGGAACAACTGAAGCATCCATTGGTATTGGTATCAGTATATACAGGGCTTTTTTGTGACAGTACTCACTGGTATGGATTCTTGGCACCTCTTATTTTGCTCCCCTTAGCAGCCATTTTGTGCCGGCACTCACTGCACTCTTCGCAAGGTATGAGAACTGGGACCTCATTTTTTACCCCAAAAGCACAAGGTATCTATACCCAGGGTGTCATTAATAGCTGTCTGGTGAAGATCAGAAGGGGGCCAGTGACTGAATTAGTCTGAGGGGCTCTCCTGAAAAAAGGTCTTGCTGACACAAGTGGGGGTGTAACAATGGCTGAACTGTCTCACAGTCAGGAGCGCAACCGGAGGAGCTTTGGGGGCACAGAGGCAGATTGGCCACTGTAGCTGGACAGGGTTGCAGAAGTCATTGGCTGGGGTGGATGCTCAGAAAGATTGGCCTGAAAGGAGAGCCACTTAAAGGCTAGTGACAGCAATGGTGCCCCTGGAGTTTTTAAAACCTGTCAGCAAATCTCAAAATTAGTAATCCTATTCTCGTTTGAAAATAATATCCCTTTAATAAACCTGCAACCAGAGCTTGCTAAAGTTACTTTTTTGAACCACAACTCCCATCAGTCCCAGCCAGCATGGCCACTGGATTGGGCTGATGGGAGTTGTAGTTCAAAAAAGTAACTTTTCCAAGCTCTGCCTACAACAGCCTTTCCCAACTAGTGGGCCACCAGATGTTGTTGGACCACAACTCCCATAAGCCTCAGCCAGCATTGCCAATGGACAGGAAAGATGGGAATTGTGGTCCAAGAACATCTGGTGGCCCACTAGTTGGGAAACGTTGGCCTACAACATAGTTTGAGATTTATACTGTCTCTCAGTGGTGGTGTCATCTCATGCCTAAAGCCTTCCATACACACTACTAGGAGAGTTTAACAAGTATTTTGCATGATGTGGGGACAGCAAAGAGTTAAGGAGGCCTGTTTCTATGTGAAGTGAGGCTGAGAGACCAGGGGAATCCCTGACAGAGGGATATAGGTGTTTTAACTGGGTTTGGGGGGGAGGAGTTCGGGGGGGAGGAGTTCTGAGCATCAAAAATTTATTTTCTGTGAAATTTGCATTTTTCAATGCTCTTACATTTCCAACTGTACCCCTGGAACTAAGAAAAAAATTGAGTTAAATGGTACCTTGACATATCTTCCTCTTCATCTCCACCAGCACCCTTAATATTCCCCAGCAGAGCAGCCAGGCCTTTAAGTTTTCAAATATTAAACCAGAACGAAATGCATTACAAAAGTTCAATACTACTCTGCAAATTATTATGGTGGAACTGGTCTTCGGTTGGTAGGGGAATGTGTGGGAGGTTGCATGTTATGGTTTACTATGCACTGGCCCTGCTGCCTCCCTGGGCTCCTGCTGGGAGGAAGGGCGGGATATAAATCAAATAATAAACAAACAAACAAACAAAGAGATATGAAATATTATCCAGACCAATAGCAACAAGAAGCTCCAAAGCATCACCAAAATATACTCTGGATTGTATCCAGCTAAGCCATACTTAGAGTAAACCAATTGAAATCAATGGTCACAACAAACTTTAAGTCCATTATTTTCACTGGGTTGGAGTATGATGATGTCTGTACCGTTTTTATACGATGTTTTGTTACTAAGAACATAAGAAGAACCCTGCAAGATCAGTCCAAAGGCCTATCTAGTCCAGCAACCTGTTTCCCACAAAGGCTAACCAGATCATCACTGGTAGCTTGCAAGCAGGATGTGAGTGAGCACAACAGCATTTCCCCCACTGATGTTCCCTAGCTCCTGGTACTCCAGGAGTAATGGAGGCAGTAACAAAGGCAGTAGTGGATGCTGTGGTGAGGCAGTGATGCTCATCTGACCTCTGGTTGACCTTTCTGCTGCTTACCAGGAAGTAGAGTGGGAAGGGTGAACTGGTAGCAAGGTCAGTGTGGTGCAAGCACATCAGTGGAAGCATCAAAGTGGCTCCACTGGTGCATATGCACTATGCTGACCTCGCTACCACCTTGCCCTTCCCCCTCTACCTCTTGGTAAGCAGCAACAATGTGATTGACTGGAGTCTGAGTGAGCTCCACCACCACCCCACGATGCTATCCGCTACTGAACATGGCCATCATGGCCAGTATCCATGGACAGCCTTATTCTTATTTGCCCAAGCATCCCAACATGTTTCTAAAGCTGCAGACACACCACTAGGGATGGGCAAAAATTTAGATTCAGTTCACATTTCACGCCACATCTATCAAATGCATACTTACTGAAACAATAAGAGAGTCAACACAGCCTCTGAAATTCACACTTATTCAGATTTTACAGTGCAGTTCACCAATCAAGCAATGTTTACAAAAATGCAGATATTAAGGGACAATGTGCATAAAAATGAATATATGAGCGAAAATAACATGCAAAAGTACATTATATGATGAGAAATTGCCTGCAAAAATGTGTTTCTTAGGATAAATTTTCACTGAAGAGTTTTCATGAGGATTTTTTAAAAAAATCACAAGTTGCTGTAGAAATGTGGAAAACTGAATTTAACATTGGAAAAAAAGAGAGAGAGAGAAACAGCACTTCCCAGGAGGATCGCTCCGCCTGTGCTGCCTCTGGGACGGGCTCCCGTCTTGGTGGAAACTTTTTCAGTTTTAAAACCAGTCAGAAGGGCTTTTTGACTGGGGAAAATTTCTTCCGGATAAGGAAGAAACGTAGAGATTTTCCACAGAGCTTTGTTGTGTTTGTTGGAGGCTGGAATTCTGTGAAAGAAGGTCTTCCAGCAGCTCGGACGGAGCTAGGATTTCCAACCAGCTCGACTGATTAAGTGAGCCGTTTTTTTTTCTTCAAAGAAAAACGGATTAACAGGCAAGCATTCTCCTGTCTTTGCTCATTATTTTGTTATCAATACAGCTAAAGAGATTTGTCAAAGAACCAGCAATTAAGAAATCCTGGGTGAGTCATAGCTTTCTCTTTTATTCACGGAGCTAAGGGGAAGAAAATAGAAATAGTTTATCTTTATTTTTATTGCAAAAAGCTGGCATGGAATTCAGCATTATAAAGATTACAAACGGCTGAGGGGTTTCTAATTTAAAGAGAATTTTTTTTATTTATTTATAAGACTTTTGAGTAATATATGTCTGGGACTATTTTCCGGTTTACTTTTTTTTTTTTGATGAATCTGCTCATTCTTCCTGCTACTAATTATTTGGATGCTGTGAATTAAAGTTGTTTTGGCACTTTTGGACATACAAGAGATAAGGCAGTTCGTCTTGTCTAGAGGGTGACGTCAGCTGGCTTGAAAGATTAACTCCTTTGTAACTGGATAAAGAAATAAACTGTTCTTTGCTTGGGACATTGGAAATTGAAGGGATTGTGTTTTTTTTGGTTCTAAGAATGACAGACAAGAAGGTGGTTGAGATCATGGATGTACAAGAAGGGACTTTCTCTTTAGATATGTTTCAGAAAATAATGAATGAGATTAAGCTAACAAAACAAGAACTCAGACATAACAGACAAGTGATGATAAGTGAATTTGGCGAAATGAGACAGGAGCTGAAAGAAATTCAGGATTCTATGAGAAAGGAGAACAAAGATAAATTTGGAAAATTAAAAAAGGATGAAAGAAAAATTAAAGGGAAGGTTCAAGCCCTGGAGATTGGATTAAATATGGTCTTGGAAAAAGATTTGGATTTCCTGGCTGTGATGGATCCTGGAGACAAATATTACTGTTTGGAATTCAGCGCTGTCCCTGAAGGAATTGGTGAAGAGATTGGAGATAAAGATATCATCGGTTCGAAAAAATTCATGGACTGGAAGGATTTGATGGAACTTGAAATGGAGAAAGTTTACAGAATTAATTCCTGTTTTGTGACAATGAAAAACCCTTCAAGAGATGTGCTAGTGCATTCTGTAAAAAAGAGGAACAGAGATGCAGTTCTGCAACAATACTTCAGTGATACGTTCGGAAATGATGGCAAGAAAATATTTGTGATGAAGGAAATCCCTATCAGACTCTTATTATATGACTATGACAGCAAGATTATTGGGTGCGTAAAGATGGAAGATGGAAGATGGAATCAACACGGATAAAGGAAGAAGAGCAATTTGAAATTACTGGATTTAATAGACTTGAAGAGTTGGATTAATTGACATGTCTATCTAGAAAAAAATTGATGGACGTATATCTCAAGGATTGGAAACTTCTCTTTGACTTTTTGTAGAAGAATAAAATGATATCATGTTAATGAGATTTGATACCAACTAAGATAACTGCTGGAGGAAGGTGATTTTATAATTTATCAAGAGACAGGTTTGTTATATATTATAGACCTATAGCTGAACTACGACAAATCGGAAGTCAATAGTTTTGTTTGTTTGTTTGGTTCTTTTTATTGTGTTAGTTTTGATTTGTGTTTTTCTTTTTGTATTGTCTTGATTTTGAAAATTTGAATAAAAATTAATTGGAAAAAAAAAGGAAAAAAGAGAAACAGAGAGAACCCAAATTGACAGATATCTGCATAGCTACACGCCATTCATTTAAAGCCCTTTATTTCCCTCCAAAGAATCCTGGAATTGTAGTTTAGCCCTCTCAGGGCTTCAGTACTCAGTGCCCCTAACAAGCTATAGCAGTTCCCAGGAAACTTTGGGGGAAATAATGTGCTTTAAATACATGGTGTACTGTGTATGCAGCCATAGTTGGTCAGTTGTTTATTTAAAGCACATTATTTCCCTCAAAGAATTCTGGGAAGTATAGTTTGCCCCTCACAGAGCTACAATACCCAGCGCCCTTGACAAGCTATAGCAGTTCCCAGGAAAACGTGGGGGAAATAATGTGCTTCAAATGTATGGTGTACTCTGTAGCAGCCATAGCTGGTCAGCTGTGTCTTTGATGGCTTCCCCCCACCTCAGATTTTATAGATTTACTGATTGTACTGGTTCTTAGTTGCTGCTTCTGTGATTTCCATATTGATTTTATATGATATATTGTTTTGCTTTGTTGCACATATCCCTGGGAATCTTGCAACAGAGACCAGCTTATAAATGTAGTAAATAATTTATTAAAATAATTAACGTTTAATTGGGTGCTTCTTTTCTTGGGAGGGAGCACTAGAGCTGACTACACACCATACATTTATGCCACGTGACTTCTCACAAAGGATCCTGGGAGCTATAGTTTGTTAAAGGTGATAGGATTTCATAGCTCTGTGCGGGTAAATTAGAGTTCCCAGGATTCTTTGGGGAAGCCATGTGCTTTAAACTCATTTTAAATGTCCTTTAAATGTATGGTATGTGAACGTACTAACAGTCTAGATTTGAGCTGTTTGATTCAGTCCTGGAACACCCTTTGTACACTATACTCTAGACACAAAATCCCTTCTGTCAGGTAACACAAATGTAATGTTTGCCTCCTCATCTAATGAGCAGAAAGAGATTGAACAACTAAAGTTTTCATGGGAATATTTAATGGAAAACTAGCAACATTTTTTGTCTTTAAAGAGGAATATATCGTTCCCAGGTGGCTCCTAGTCTCCTCTAGTCTCTAACAGTAAACAGCAACAGAAATCAAAAAAGTCACAAGGGTGCAACTGTCATTAGTATGTACATTTTAAAAGCGCAGTCAAAACTATCAATATTTCCCACTTAATTTATTACTCTATGAAGATGGATGATAGTAAAGTGAAACATTGATTGTCAATGTTCTTTTAAAAATTGGTGATGAAGAAAATACTCAAGGACAACAACCTCAAAATGCATTATCTCAACATTAATTACTGTGTTTAATCTCTCAGTCGCTTTTCCTTTTTTCTTTCTTTCTCCCTCTCCCTTTTTTTTTACAACTGCAACTGCTGTTTGGTTTAATCCAGTTTGATTGCTTTTTTAAAAAATGAAGAAAAGGAATATACCATTTATGTAAAGAGCCATTTGAACATTGATTAGATGTAAAGGCAGGTTAGCATTTTTACAGTATCGACAGAAAGCCATTAACAGAGCAACCTATGGACATGGTCACTGAAAGTTAATCAAAGGGAATAGTAATTCAGCAGTGCTTTGCATGACAATCATACAAGTTGAGTACATTTTAGTTAGGGGGTAGAGTAGTAACTGAACCCCTGCACCTGTCTCTTTAGAATGTATTGCATAATTCCTTTTATACTGTCACTACTATTTTAAAACTTTTTTTAAAAAAAATGCAATGTTACTCTAGTCATATTGTTACAACCCATACATTTAAATATTGCAATTTAAATATTAGGTTTCAGTTCTAAGTACGCTTACCTAGAGATGGGGAAGAAATTTGATTCAGTTCACATTTAAAGCCGAATCGATCAAATTTACACTTTCTGAAACAATAGGAAAACCAAAACACATCCATCCTTTGAAGGTTACACATCTGAATTTTGCAGTGCAGTTCTTCACCCAAACAATGTTTACATGAAGGTATGCATAAAATGAATATATTAATGAAAATAACTTCCAAAAATGCATTATATTAGGAGAACCTCCTTGCAAAAAAGTGTACATTAGTCAAAACTGCATACAAAAATGCATTTATTAGAAGAAATTCAAACAAAAATGCTGAAGAATTTTCATGAGGATGTTTTAAATAAAAAAAATCAAATTGCTGCAAAAAGGTGAGGAACTGAATTTAAGATTGGAAAAATGAGAAATTGAAAGCTGATCCTTCCATTCCTACTGAGGAGGTCCCTCCAATCAACACGTTGGGACTTACTCCAAGTAAATATTCATTGGAATGGACTGATATTTATTTTTAAGCCACAACAAAATGAAAATATCAGTGTAAAATAAAAATCCAAAAACAATACTTGCAGCACTGATAATTAGATAGGATGCAGGTCATCAAGAGGTGATATCCTATGTTAGTCAGACTCAGAATAGGCCAATTTCAATATTGAATATCACCCAAGGTATATAAATGAGAGTAGAGATGAGGGCGAAATTTAGTTCAATTCACATTTTAATGTGAACCTACCCAATTTACACTTGCTGAAACAATGTACAAACTAAAACACAGTCATCCTTCAAACTTCACACTTATCCAAATTTTGCAATGCAATTCTCCAACCAGAAACTGTATACAAAAATGTGTATGTTAGGGGAAAGTGTGCATAAAAGTTGTGAAAATACCATGCAAAGATGCATTAGGGAAACTTGCTAGTAAAAGTTTATATTAAGCAAAAATGTGTATATTAGGAGAAATGCATGGCAAAGTGCTGGTAAGTTTTCATGAGGACTTTTTAAAAAAAAAATTGCACTAGTCCAATCACATTACCTCACTGCATTTGAAACAGCCCTAAGAACATAGGAAGAGTGTGGTGGATCAGGCCAATGATTCACCTAGTCTGGCATCCTGTTCTCACAGTGGCCAACCAGATTCCCACGGGAAGCCCAAAAGAGGACCAGAGCTCAGCAGCACTCTCCCTTTCTGCAGTTTCCAGCAACTGGCATTCAGAAGCATAATGCCTCTGATTGTGGGGGTAGAACTTGGCCATCATGGTTACCTTCTACATGCAGAAAGGCAATGGAGACTGTGGGCTCCGATTTCAGTAGGGCAGTGAATCTACTTTAGATTGTACATTCAAGGAGCTGTCCAAGGTGCTGAACCTACTTTGGGAATAGGCTTCAGCACTTCAGACATCTCCTTTAACGTTCGGACTAAAACCTGGAGCAGATTCACTGCCCCACTGACATCGGGACCACTAATCTCCATTGTGGAAAGGGTTTTCTGCCTACTGGAGTGCTGTTTTACATCCCATGCATCTCAGCTTTCCCAATGAGGTGCCCTCCAGATGTTGCTGGATTCCAGCTTCCATCATCCATGACCATTGGTCACGCTGGGAGTTGCAGCCCAAAACATCTTGAGAACACCAGATTGGGGAAGGCAGGGCTAGACTGTTGTGACAGATAAGTGAAAGTAAATGCAAGGAAATTGGCAGCTGCCAGGCAGCCACCACCAATGGTAGTGTGGTGTAGCAGTCAGAGTGTCAATGTGATGTCCTGTGCAATTGTGACATAGTGGTTAGAGTGTCAGTCTAGAACCTGGAGGACCAGGCTTTAAATCCCCACTCACCCATGAAGATTGCTGGGTGACTCTAGATCACTCACAGTCTCTCTGTCTAACCTACCTCACAGGGCTGTCATGAGGATAAAAATGGAAAGGATGAGAACCAAGTTTCCCATGTTGAGCTCTTTGAAGCAAAGGAAGGGTATAAATATATATATATATATATAGAAAATAAGAATCACTGCTGCCACTGTGCACAGAAAGAGGTGAAAAAATAAAAAGTATCCCCCCGTTGGAGTCCCCAGACCCTACTCAATTCAGCCTGAAATTTGGGGTGGTAGTGGAACATTTGACTCAGCACTAGAATATATCTATTATAGCTCTATGCAAACACTTGTGCAAGCTCTTGCACAAACATTGTGAAATAGTGCTAGCAACCATTGTTTTCCTTTTCTCATGATTCTCTGGATCTCATCCATAGTGTTCTGCTGGATGCAGATTAACTTTGACCTTTCATTTTAAGATACTGATGCAGAACATGTTGTCTGGAGGCATTTGCCTCAGTGCAGCTGATGCGCTTCCATGTTGTTTATGGGTGTTGTGAGTCAATTGCTTGGCTTTTTCTCCATGCAATTTCAGCCATGAGTGCTTTTTAAAAGCAAAGCAAGGGGGGCAAAAGAGACGCCTGATAAACATTTCCCTCGCTGAAGTGAGAAACTGCTCAGTTTGAATTTTGAATATGGGATGGCTGCTAAAAGCCTGGTGTGAAAAAAAAGGTCCCATCCTCTTCTGTTTAAAAGAAATCAAAACCAAATGCCAAGTATGCTAAAAGCTAGCAAGAGGCAAACTCAGAGGTGTTTAGCAAAGGTCAACACAACCTTTGAAAGCTAGGCGAAAGGAACTCTGAAGCATTTTGTGACTAGCAGAAGGTTGCAGCTAAAGAATTAACTCAGGGTGGAGAACCTTAGGCCTAGTAGCCAAATGCGGGCCTCTGGGCCTCTCTATGTGGCCCTTGGTAGTCTCTCTAGGCCACATTCCCTCCCACTGGCCACATTGGAAATGTGGAGAACTGAACTCAAGATTGGAAAAATGAGAGTCATCAAAATTGACAGATTTACCCACCCCTACTAGGAAGTGCATCCCATTGAGCTCAATGGGACTTACTTCTGAGGTAATAATGCAGATTGCACTTCAAGACTGCAAACCTATGCACACTTCCTGAGGAGTATGCCCCATTGAACACAGTGAAATCTACTTCTGAGTAAACCTGCATGGGGTTGTGAGGCATATTGAATGACTCTATTCTCCCCTGGCTTCCTTGACCCAATGTTTCCAGCCTTCCAAATCTCCTTATCTTTCCACTTCTTTCCTGTTCCTACATCAAGTATGGAGGGCCCAGTCCTGCCTTTCTCTTGCTTCCTTGTTTCTTCATGTCCCCACCATCCATTGTTTCTTTGGAAATACACTCATGCCATTAAGTACTGTGAGATTTCCCTCTTGGCTGTGGCCTTTTCTTCATGTCTCCTACTCCTTCACCTCTACTTTCCTTCGGTTTCTGTTTCTCAGTACATGGGTTATATTCTATCTTTCTTACACCCTCCTTCAACATCTCTTTGAGCCTGTTGCCCTACAAAGCTAGACCTATCTCTAGGCCAATGTTGTATGTTAATCCCAGCTGAACTGACAACTTTCCCTTCCCCCATTCTTTGCTCCCTCACTAATTGGAACATTCTATGTGCTCACACCAGGCCAGCCAATCATTGTCAGAGGCTTCACGGCCATACACTCAATCTCGTATAGATCTTCTCTAGCAGGTCTGTTTTTTCAGCAAAGAGAATTAATATTTCCTTCCTCCAGACCATATCCCTCCCCCAAATATTCAAACCATTTATTCGAGCTCCCTTATGGAATCAATGAGCCAGGCTTGAAGGTATTTGACATCTCAATTATTCCAAGGCCAATATAGAAAGCTATTTGGTGAGTGTCAATCAAGAGATCGCAGGCACTTCCAACACCTGGGTGGGAAATCAGCCAAAGGGGAACTTGGAGTCTGTCACGTCTAAATGCAAAATACCACTGATTATGAAAACCATTTTCATAAGGCACCCTTTTCCCCACACCTGTAAAGGCATTTCAAAGTTTATTAAAAATGATAACCATAAACATGGTACATGGTGTCAAAGCTTGCGTCTCTGCTAATTTAGCAGCATTGATTAAGCTATTTAGTGATGCTTCTAAATTGGATTGTCAGGTCTGGGATCCAAGATGAGGGCACTGAAATTGCAAGCTCATGTTGACTTGGTTAAACAGGTGGACAGCTGAACAATATTAAAATTTTGGGCTTCAGAATGAGAGATCTGTCCCTTACAAAATGAATTTCCCTAAATACATAGTATACGACTAAGAATCCTTTACTGAATGTTGTATCCAACAAAGTTAGTGGTCCCCAAAACTGTTTTCCTCATGAACCTCTTGAAAATTGACGAGGGTCTTGGCCGACTGTCTATTCGAGTAATTGCAGTGTGCTGTCCTAGGTGCTGCATAATTTTTAATTGTATTTTCATTATTATTTATTATTTAATTTGTATCCCGCCCTTCCTCCCAGCAGGAGCCCAGGGCGGCAAACAAAGCACTAAAACACTTTAAAACATCATAAAAACAGATCCTAAAACACATTAAAACAAAACAGCATTAAAAACATGTAAAAAAAACAACTTTAAAAAAGTTTTAAAAACATTATTATTGCTTCTTGTTTCTCTTATAGATTGTATTCCATAGAATTCAAAATTCATTACAATAAAAAAACAATGTAAGTAATAGAAGAAACAATAAAAATGCAATTAAAAATCAATATATTTCATTTATTGATTTATATCCCGCCCTTCCTCCCAGAAGGAGCCCAGGGTGGTAAACAAAACACTAAAAACACTTTAAAACATCTTAAAAACAGACTTTAAAATATATTAAAGCAAAACATCTTTAGAAACATTAAAACAAATCATCTCAAAAAAAAACGTGAAAAGCAATTAATGCGATGGACATGCCATCTTCCATCTTCAGCTACAAATCCATGGACATGCCACAGACCACCTGAATGTACAATTCCCTGACCTAAGTTATACTCAAAGTAAATCCACTGAAATCAATGTGCATAATTTAGTCATGCCTCCTGATTTCAGTGGGCCTACACTGAGTATGCCTTAGTCTGATAACAAACCTGGATGATTTGAAAAGGCTCTCAGGTTATACAAATTTGTGTTTTAGGGGGTGCAACAAATATTTTTGGAAAAATAGCTGAAGGGAAAGGAAAATATATTGATATTCAAGTCAACAGATGGAGAGTGGTTTCTTGGTGTTACTAATGCTGTGTATTTATACATTTATTGCACGCACACCCAACACAAATTTGCACAACTACTTATCAACAAGCTGGAAGAATTCAAAAAGAGAAAAGGGAGACTTCTGAACACATCATCTCCATAAATATTTTGGACATATAAAGTTGCCTTATAAAGAGACAACCCATTGATCCATCTAGCATTGTCTGCTCTGACTGGCAGTGACCTTCTGAGGTCTAAGGTAGATGTTTGTCCCATCACCTCCTACCTAAACCTCTTTCTTTCTTTCTTTCTTTCTTTCTTTCTTTCTTTCTTTCTTTCTTTCTTTCTTTCTTTCTTTCTTTCTTTCTTTCTTTCTTTCTTTCTTTCTTTCTTTCTTTCTTTCTTTCTTTCTTTCTTTCAAAGCTGGAAATGGTAAGGATTGCATCTGGAACCTCCTGCATCCAAAGTATTACTCCTTCCAATAGCAAACTCAGATGATGAGCGCCAACAGAAATTGATCATCATTGGTTTATTTCTATGTTGCTTTTTGGCCAAGGCCTTCAACGTGGTGAACAGAGTAATAGAAAAAATACACTACATTAAATATGAACATAAAAGTACAATATGATAAAAAAGGATAAAAATTGCAAAAACTTGGGCTGTGCACACACATGCACCCCTTGTGTCCCAGGCCCCTAATTCATTCCCAATCAGGCCATTCCATGCCACTCCGGGGACCACCTGCTCCACCCTGGATCTAGTCCCAAATTAGTTTGGGGACAGAGCAAATGTTTAATTGGGTTTTTTGAAACATTTACCTAATTTGCACATTCCAAAACAATCTGCAAACCAAAACGCAGCCATCCTTTGAAATTCTCAAAATTTTGCAGTGCATTTCTCCACCCTGGTAATGTGTGTAAAAATGCATTCACTAGAGTAAAGTGTGCATTAAAAGACATGCATGAATGAAAATAACATGCAAAAATGCATTGTATTATGGGAAGTTGATTTGCAAAAATGTGCATATTAGGTAACATTGCATATAAACATATACATCAGGAGAAATTTGAGAAATGGAGAGAAACTGGAATTGTTGGATTTATCCATCCATAGTCCCTCCATGATCGTAAACATGATAGCTCCCAAGTTTCAAGAAACTGCTTTTGGGAGCTGCAGCTCAAGTCTTGCACTCTAAATTTTAAAATCTTCATGTTTCAACTGAGGATTGTGGCCAGTCAAGAGGACCGGAACAGTAGGACCCTGATCAAGTGGTTCTAGGACAGAAGAAAACAAAACAGGTTCTGCATGTTGCGCAGCAATCAAAAGCAGTTTGTGACACAGTACTGGGGGCTTGGGGAGAGACTGCTGTTCAGTTGCCTGCTTTGGATGGGGTTGTACTCCCTCTGAAAGAGCAAGTCCTTAGTCTGAAGACCTTCCTCTTTCAACAAGCCTTTTGAGTAGAGACCTTATCCCAGTCTGCATCTGTGTTGGAATTGCTTTTTAATATATTTTAAACTTTCTTTTTTTAATGTTTTTAAAGCTGTTTTGTTTTTAATGGTGGTTGTGCTTTAATATAGTTTGGAGTTTGTTTTTATGACGTTTTAAAGTGTCTTAGTGCTTTTGTTTGCCGTCCTGGGCTCCTACTGGGAGAAAGGGTGGGATATAAATCAAATAAATACATGTTGTACATGCCTTCAAGTAGATTTTGACTTATGGCGATCCTATGAATCAGCAACCTCCAATAGCATCTGTCATGAACCACCCTGTTCAGATCCTGCAAGTTCAGGTCCGTGGCTTCCTTTATGGAAACTTGTTTGGCCTTCCTCTTTTTCCCAGCATTGTTGTCTTTTCTAGTAAATCATAATAAATAAAGACAAATTTTGCTTCCAGATCAGAATGGAAGGATCCAACAATTTTGGTTCTCTTGGTTTCTCATTTTTCCAATCTTAAATTTGGTTCTCCACATTTCTGCAGCAATTTGCATTAAAAAAAATCCTCATGAAATTTCTTCAGCATTTTAGGACTATTTTCTCCTCATAAATACGTTTTTGCATGCAGTTTTGATGAATGTATGTATTTTGCAAGCAATTTCTCCCAATAAAATGCATTTTGTATGTTATTTTCAACAATGTATTCCTTTTTATGCACTGTCCTCTAATATATGCATTTTTGTAAACAATGCTTGGTTGAAGAACTCCGCAAAATTCAAAGGAGTGCGAACTTTGAAGGATGGCAGTGTTTCAGTTCACATTGTTTTGAAATGTGTGGATTTGATGAATTCAGCTATAAGTGCAAACTGAATCGAATTTCTCCTCCATCCTTCCATAACCCACTTATTGAGCATTTATTTGCAGTTAAATGACTTTACATCAAATCAAGTATTACCCCAAACTTTCCATTCCTTTTTCCTGTCACTTTCCTTATTGCAAAAAAATTAATCTTTTGCGGGAAGAGGGTTTGTTGCGCAAGAGCACATATGTATTTTTTATCTGGAAGCCGCCGTGAGTTCCAGTTTTGGAAAAATGGCGGGGTATAAATAAAGACAATAATAATAATAATAAGAGCATGTGATGGTATTCTGCCCATCAAATAGCAACACTCTGGAAGCACCCCACTTCAAAATGTTAGGCAAATCTTTTTCTTTTTTTGTTAAGTGGGCCACTCTGGCATTGGCAGTTGGGGAAATGGCCACACAATAAAATGATGGAGAATATTCTACAAAGGGGCATTCTTTTTTCCAGGGGTGTGGAGGCGGGCAAGGAAAAGAAAAATCTCAGAAACTTTCTCAAGGAAAAAGTCTTCTGAGAAATTTCATCTCAGCTCTACTTCGTATCTATAATCTAGAAGGGGGGGGGAATTGCGTGAGCCAGATGTTGAAAAAAAGTTTGGGAAACACTAGCCTTAAGCTGCAATCACAACCATGTCTACACAGAAATAAGTCCTGTTGAATTCAGTGGGGCTTGCTACCAGGTAAATGGGGTTAGGATTGCAGCCTAAGCATTTGAAAGGCTTGCTAAGAGCTTTTTGACCTTTAACTACAGGCATGGAGTTTCCCAGGTCATACAAAAGCAAACCCTGTCAACAGCTCCATCTCATCTTCTAAGCTTAAACACACCTCGCAGTGTCTCACTCCCTTGTATATTAAGGGCATCACACTTATTGACTTCATATTTAATATTAAACAGGCGGGACTCGATGGCTTCTGTATTGACACTTCTAAG
The DNA here is from genome assembly GCF_030035675.1 of Rhineura floridana. Lineage (NCBI taxonomy): Eukaryota > Metazoa > Chordata > Lepidosauria > Squamata > Rhineuridae > Rhineura > Rhineura floridana. Next base: position 31,756,865 of record NC_084492.1, on the reverse strand, counting down.
TCCATTAATGACCCCTGGTGACATCACTTTAATTTACGCTTTGAAAGGGAAACGGCTGCCTTAGGAGTCAGGGGCCAGAGAGAATATTGCTTATATTAAAGAGCTGTATAAAAAGTACAGCAGCCCTGACCCACTGAGGCAAAGTTGATCACTCCAAACAATATTTCCAACTCTGCCGTGCAGAAGAAATAATATTATGAAACGTCTGGGCTCCCTGCCAGCCAGAAAGGTTGAAAGATCCCAATGTTTATATAGGTAAGGCTATGAGGTCCTTAATATTTAGTTAGGAGCCAAAGGGAAGACAGCCCAATCCTAGGCTAAGCTTTGCAGAAAGAAACCATATAATGGTGATAGACCCAGGCTGTATGACTGCTGAGTGGTGTGTGTGTTCACTTTAATGTGTTGGCAAACATTGACTGACAGCAGGCTGGATGATGGTTGACCTGACGGCACTTCGGGTCTCTTGGCTAAAGCGGTAGAGCATCTGTTTTTCATGCAGAAGGTCCCAGGTTCAATTCCCAGCATCTCCAAGGAGGACTGGGAAAGACCGCCCTGCCTGAAAACCCAGAGAGCTGCTGCCAGTCCGCGTCGATTATACTGGGCTAGATGGAGCAATGGACTTGGTCCAGCTTTGTAGCAGTGGGGGTGCCCACTGGGACTAGTGGCATGGAAGGAAAGAAGCCCAACATTAGGTGGAGCCAGAGCTGATGACAGACAGAGCCAACTAATTCTGGTTTCCCTGCTGTGTTTCTCCCTGTTGAGTTTTACAAAAGCAACACTGAGATAAGGAGGGGGACGAATTGACAGGCAGGTGGGTGGCTAGCTGTGGGCAGAGTGAGGTGGGTGGGGCAGGGCCCCATTTGCCCCAATAGAGTAGCCACCCAGCACAACCTGGGAAAGGTTACAGAGAATTAGAGGAGGGAGTACATTGAAGGTTGGAAAAGGGACACACACACACAAAGAGAGAGAGCTGTGAGTTTGCTGAATGTACGTTGGGAACAGAGCCTGGAAAAGTTATTTTTTTGAACTACAACTTCCATCAGCCCCAGCCAGCATGGCCACTGGACTGGGCTGATGGGAGTTGTAGTTCAAAAAAGTAACTTTTCTAAGCTCTGGTTGGGAATATATCACGTTTCTGGTGATCTGATGTGGGGTTGTGAGTCTACTGCATAGGCAGTCAACATGGTGCCCTCTAGATGCTCTTGGATTCCAACTCCCATAATCCCATGCTTGCTGGAGTTTATGGAAGTTGTCGTCCACAACATCTGGAGGGCACCATGTTGGCTACCCATGGCCTGATCTTACAAGATCTGCTGCTTGCGTCCAGTTTGCGTGTTTATTTGTGAAGAAAGCAATGAGTACAAACATGCCTTAAGCCTCAGTGCAATCTCATTGCAAGAAAGCCAAACCCACGCAGTGCTGTCCGTGGAGCTTTTCACCATTAGAGGAGCTGGGGAGCAGATGAGAAGGAGAATTTTTAAGAGATGGCGATATTTATTTTGTTATTCCATGTATATCTCATCTTTGCTCCAGGGAGCTCAAGGTAGGATCCGTTATTATCCTCCTCCTCCATTTTATCCTCACAACCATCCTGTGAGATAGGTTAGACTGGCATCTTCACTATGCAGGTTTTTGGTGAATGCTGAAGATGCACCTCTTTACTCTGGCCTTTGACACTTGAGATGCATATCTTTCGGATCCACCCTGTTCTTGTGATTGTAATTTGTTTTAAACTATTTTCAGTTTTGTATTTTAAATTGCTGTGACCCGCCCTGGGACCTTAGTGTGAAGGGCATGTAACACATTAATGACGTCGACGATGAAGATGGTGGTGATGGTGGTGGTGATGTTACATGTCACCCCAATTTCTGAGCGGTGTGAGACTTCCAGGGGTTTCTGCGCTTGCCCAGGGTTTGGTTTCCTTGGAAAGGTCAGCACAGTCTATGGTGTCATTGTGATATGTGGTTTATTTACACATATTCACAGCCTGAGCATAAAATGGAGGGGTTCCAAGCACCAGCAAGCAAATAGATCTTGCTTTTCTACGAGGCTTATAGGAGGCATCCTTAAGCCATCGTGCAGGGAGCAGGCCTCTCTGTGTGTCTCCCCTGTTCCCAGCCTTTCCTCTGACTAGCTAAAAATGCAAGCCTGTCTTTTGGCCCAGGAGGGCCGGGGCTGCCCCTGAAGAGTTTCAATAACAATAGGATCTCCCTGGCCCATTCCCCAGTTGATGGGCACTTGACAGACCCATTAGCCCACCTGGCCACTCTATGAGATCAGCAAAGAAGACTGATCATCTGACCAGCAGAACAGGTTTCTCAGCTGCAGAGCCCACCTCCAGGTGCAGGGTTCGAAATCGGTACGCTGCTCTCAAGTGTAGTGAAGGATACTGTCCCATCGCCCGTATTGAAAGTTGAACTGTCAGCCCATTCATTTTCTGTACATGGAATTGGAAGGGGGGTTGGAGAGAGAGAGAGAGAGGAGACTATCTTGTCCTTTGCCTCAGGCTGCAAAATGTCTTTGGCCAGCCCTGATCTTTGATCACCTTATGCCCCATGTAGGCAAACACATCTCTGTTCTTCTTCTCCCCCCCCCTTTTCCTGGGCATTAGCCCAGCCTGTTTGTGCAGCAGCTCCAGCTCACACAGTGCAATTTAAAGATATTGGCAGTCAGCTTTCAATAATTCCCTGTTAGATTACTGTCTGCGGAAGAGTATATATATAACACAACAGCTACAAATGCTCGGAGCAAAATCTTCAATAACAACTCCGTGCTTATGATAACTTTCCCAATTTCCTGTGTCCACGCACCCTCCTCCTCTTTTGCTCGGCTCCGAAGCAGCTTGTTTCTATATTGAACATCTGCCTTGGGATCGACTGTCACAAAAAGTAATAAACACATCAATCCAAAAGAAAGAATATTGTGCTGCTTCTCTCTCCGCCCCACCAACCCTTCCCAAACCATCTCCTTCTCCCTCACCCCCTCTAAATACTTAACCAATCAAATTGGCAGCTGGCAGCGTGAAACTAAAGAGAGGAAGACTCGGAGGCGCGTTTTAGGGCAGGCCGTTTCTAATGATCTTGCACACCTGCTGCCATTTTGCACACTCAAAAACTATCGGCGTGATCTTAATAAGTTAATTACCGTTTGAAGCACCAATTACGGATTTCAACCTTTGTTTACAGGTATCAAGCAATGGGATTAATTTGTAAAGCTGTTGCAGAGCCAATATTTTGACAGCTATTCCTTTGATTTCATTGAGAGCTGCAGGAAATAAAGAGGAACTGTCTTGGGGAGGTGGGGGGAACACTCTTTAACTAAATATAAAGGAAAAGAGCAATAAGCAAAGCCTTGTAGCTTATTACCAATAGACCCACAACACTTTAAAGTGACAGTAATTATCATTGTTCTCACTCTCCCCCTCAGGCTTTGGCAAACACAATGACAACACCTGAAAGGAACAACAAAAGCAATTTGCCTAATATCCTAATATAAATATCCACAGATTATTTGAATGCGGTGGAGATCAAATCTAATCTTGCCACACAGCTTCTTGTAAATTACAGATTATATTTTTCCCCTGTTAAGTTTTATTGATTTCATAGAAAGTAGCAGCAGCTGAGACCAACCCAAAAGCGAAGGTACCTACAGGCATCTTTTTGGGGGGGGGGAATTAAAATGACACCATACTTGGAAACTCAGTTGATTTTCTGTAATAAGTAATAGACAACTTGCAATATATGAATAAAATTTAGATTGACTTTCAAAGCTTATATACAGAAGGGACAGTTTACACTAGAGCCTGAGAATGAGGCTTCATGCGATGTGAAGCCTCCAAGTGACTGTAGCAGCTGAATTTCAATAGCTGCTCCCACCCATACTCAGAAAGCCCCTTTCCAGCCATCTTTTATCATCAACTGCTGCCCACCAAACTGCTCACCCTCAGCTGCCTTTGTTGTTATTCTCTATTCCTGTGGTTACAGAAGTGGGGCCCATGGGTGCAATGGCATCATTTGAAGATTTTCCCTGATGTCTGCAAAGACTCTGAGCCCTCCTCTCTGCCACCTCATGAGGTGGCAAGAGTGATTACCTTCCCCCTCTCTGGGAAGTGCATAGAATGGAAGGAGGAAGTTGGAAATGTGACATGAGCCCTGCTGGATCAGGTCAAAGTCCCGCTTAGTCCAGCCTCCTGATCTCACAGTGGACAACCAGATGCCTGTTGGAAACCTGCAAGCAGGAACTCAGCACAACAGCACTCTCCCAAAATGTGATCCCCAGCAACTGGTATTGAGAGGCATACTACCTCCAACAGTGGAGGTAGAACATAGCCATGATGGCTAGCAGCCATTGAGAGCCTTATCCTCCATGAATTTGTCTAAGCCTCTTTTAAAGCCATCCAAGTTGGTGGCCATAACTACCTCTTGTGGGAGCAAATTTCATCGTTCAACAATACACACACACACACACGTCAGAGCCAGTAAAGTCTAGAAATTGCATGTTTTTAAACACTGGTTCCCCTTCCCCTTCCAAACACCATTTGATTGAACCATTTTTTAAAAAAATCACTGATCTGATGCTTTCCAGCACTGCCATGGCACAACAGCATGAATCCAAGGCCCAAATCTTTATGAATCCTCATCATTTTTACCAGAGATCCCCTCAAGGCTGCCATCAAATCACAGGTCACTTCTACTACCACAGATGAGAAACAACCAGAATAGGTGATGCCCACAGCAATCTCTCAGAATCCCAGATGTGCCCAAAGGCCCCCAAAAGGTGGCAACTCTGATGTTTCACGTACAATCAATAATCAGTGTTGGATGAAAGGGGGAGGAATGGCAGCAGTAGCTCTGAGAGAGAGGTGAAAGGGTGCTCTCCACTGGTGACTGTAGCATCTGTCAGAACTGTCAGTTGCTACAGTCATGCAGAGGCTCCTCATCACCTGAATCCTTGCTTACACCTTGGTGTATGAGCTTGGGCTGAGGCTGCCAGGTTGAAATATTGGCAATCCTCATGCAGTGGCTCTCAAATAACTTGCTGCTAGGGTATGCTATAAGAGAATCTTTTCATATTGGTGTGGGAAAGTGGAAGCTGCAATATGCCCCGTAGGAACATGAAAAGCTGCCCTATTGCTCTTTCATTGGCCCACCTAGCTCAGTATTGGCCCATCTAATTCAGTATTGTCTACACGGACTGGCTAGAGGCTCTGACAGGTGGGGTTTCCAGTCTTACCTGAAGATACAAGGGACTGATCCAGGTAGGACCAGCACCAGGAATGACTGCCCAAGGCCAGTGTCATCATGCTCCCATCACCTCCTCACGATGCCAGCCCCTTAGGAACACCTCTGCTGTCATCTTGCATGATAGCATGCATGCTTGCTCTGACATGGCAATGCGGGAGGTAGGTGGGGTGGGCAGGCCTCTTTCAGCCCATGCCACCTGCATTGGGAGTGTTTCCTGGAGTGGAGTTCCAACTCCACAATCCACAGCAGTGTCCAGTCACTGGGTCTCATGACCTGACAGTGGCGTGAATCACAAAACAAGAACTTCACCCTCTCAATCTAAGAAGAGGCCCCTCAGGGCCCAACCTGGCCACCCGCTGGCACTGGGTCTAGATCCAGGGATCTTGTACATGCAAAACATATGGTGTACCAATAAGGACCTATTTCCTCAGATCAGAAACACTGGAGCATAGAGGTGCTGCTTCAGCAATGAAGCAACACTACTGGGAGCTTATATAGGAGCTGAAGGCTCCACCCCTTCCTGCTGTCAGTCAGGCCCTGATCTAAGGAAGTGCCTCCATTGACTTCTCCTTCCTCCTCAGGATCCTTGTGGGTAGCTAGCCGGGCATCTGGGAATTGGTTCTTAAGGTCCTACCGGTGGCTTCTCTTTTCCTATGGCCCTGGGGAGATTGGGGGTGGTGGTCTGAAAACCAGCTAGGAACCCAGGCAGCTGGCATGGGGACCTCAAATCCTGGGGCAGGGATGTCCAGAACCAATGACTCATATGGGTCATTGGCAGTGTTGAGATGTACTGGACAGTCCTGTTCTCCTTGCTCCTCATGTAAGAAGGTTTGGGATTGATGTGAGGGATCAACCCTGGTACCAAGCTACAGATGTTCCCTAATAGGAGAAGCAATGTGGCATAGTAGTTAGGCTGCTAGACTAGCATCTGGGGGGACAAAGGTTCAAATCCCCACTCAGGCATGGTTGGCCTTGGGACAGTGACAGTCACTCAACCTAATCTACCTCACAGGGTTGGAGGAAAGGTGGGATAGCAATGTAATAAATAAATAAATAATAAGTAGGAGAGCATTGCATTATGGCAACTAATTGGGCCTTATTTGATGCTGAATGCCAGATCCCCAGTTAGTAGACTCCCTTCCCTTTAAAATGAATGATTGTTTCTAATTCTATTTAAAAAAAAAAAGGAGTGGCTGCTTTCAGCTTAAACATGCCCATGAATCAAAGTTTGGGCATTATTTGCTAGTTTTGCATAACCAAGTCTCCAATACTGCAAAGATCAACAGCACAATTGCCTATCTGAAAAACCAACCAACAAACCAGCCTTCTTACCAAGAGCGACACACAGAAAGTCAAGCCGGAGTTGAGTCTCTCTCTCTCTCTCTCTCTCTCTCTCTCTCTCTCTCTCCCCACCCCCCTTCTTTCTTTCTTCCCCTGCAAGGGAAAAAGGTGTTCCATTTTTAATATACAAAAGCATGCCAGTTTCCTGGAGCTTGCATGGCAGTAAAGGAGTGAGCACTAACGCACTGGCTTCAACAACAATAGCCAGAGGGCATTTTAGGCTCTGCAACTAACCTTCCCAATTGGAGCTGAGAAGACTACAATCAGGAGATGAATGAAAAATAAATAAAGTGCCAATTTTACCTGGAGCTTTTTCCTATATTGCAAAGATTCCACTCCTGTATTCCTATATTGCAAAGATTCTGTCATGAAACATTAATTGAGTGAGGCAACTAAATATTAATAGAAGACCAGCATAAATAAATAAATCGGCCCACGTTTTGATATCTCAGTAAGAACATAAGAAGAGCCCACTGGATCAAGCCAACGGCTCATCTAATCCAGCATCCTGTTCTCACAATGGCCGAACAGATGTCTATGGGACCTGAGTGCAACAGCGCACTCTCAACCTAGGTTTTCTAGCAACTGGATTCAAAAGCATACTGCCTACAGAAGCATATAGCAGAGGCAGAACATTTTCATCGGAGGTAGCAACCATTGGTAGCTTTATCTATGAATTTGTCTAAACCTCGGTTAACGCCATCCAAGTTGGTGGCCGCTTGTGGGAATTAATTCCATAGTTTAAGTATGTGCTGTGTGACGAGGTACTTTCTTGTGTCTGTCGTGTATCTTCCAACATTCAGCTTCACTGGATGTCCGTGAGTTCATATAATGCAGTTATCTCTTCCATTGGAAGTACATCCCATGTCACGAGGCTGAAGCTGCATCACTTGGGACAGGAGCCTTCCTTTCTCCATTACGGCCTTGCTAGACCCAGGTTGCCTCTGAAGAGGTTGAGGCTGTGACCCAAGCAAGTCTGGAATGACCCAGTGTTGGGTGGAGACAATAGGCTTGTTCACCTGTTACACTGAACACAGACACAAGCTGCCCTTGCATAAGTACATATGCTTGTAGTGTACACTTGTCAATTTGTACAGCTCAGCTATGGGGCACACATGTACACACGTTGAATATTACATCTGAATAACTATGAGTGTACAGCTCAGCTGCTGTGTACATGGGTACACAGACTGTACACTTGTTGGATGGGACCTTATTATTTATTTTATCTGCAGAATTTGTATACTGCTTAATTGTAAAAAATAACAACCCTAATTGGTTTATATATAAAAATATTACATTAATATTTTCGGTAAAAGTCAGAGTTAAAAACAAGCTAACCTTGCTAATAATAAGCTAATAATAAAGTCAGCAGTCAAAAACATACATTATAAATTAAATTACATGTTCAAATACATGTCAACATTACATATCACAGGTGAATTCCCCTAATGTTTCTCTGTGTATGAAGTCACTGGGGTCATGGTCTACCTCAGGGGTGTCTGGCTGCATCAAACACCCCAGTTCAAATTTTTCTGGCCCTTCCAATCCCCACCTATTTTGGTGGCAGTGATGGCAAAAAGAAAACAAATTAAAGTAGACAGCACTGGGTCTCTGTCCAGCTCAACACCCTGGTGGGAATGAAAATTACACTCTGGTTTCAATCTGATTGTTATTTTTTCGTGGCCCTGCTGATTTGCACTCTGTTCAGGTTTTTTCACTGTCCTCCTGAGTTTTTTATTTCCCTTTTAAAACTTGATATTACTTGATCTGCATGGATCAGATGAGGAAGGGAGCTCTGTGCCTTCCATGTGTGTGTGTATGCAAGAGTTTGGGATGGCAGCAGTAGTGCTGGCATGGAGCCCCTAGATGGCTGGCCAGGGTGAAAGACAACCAGAGATGGGGCATCAGTGCTTCACTGGACAATGCACTCTACAATATTGGTACAGCCACTGAAACAGCCTTCTTTTCATCACCAACCATGCCTATACCCTAGGGTGGGACACAGAGAATAACATCTCTTGCTGATCTACTGCAATTCATATTCCTTTCCAATACAGTAGAAACTGTTATCAGCATACACCTGTCCCTTACACAAATCAATTAAAGCTAACCTACAGGCCCAGCACTGGTGGCTTCGTGTCAGTGGGGCAGTAGAATCTACTCTGGATTTTAGTCTGAACTTTCAAGGAACAGTTTCCTTGAAGGTTTGGGCTAAAACCTGGAGCAGATTCCACTGCTCAGTTCACACAGAGCTACCAGCCGCCACTCAGGGCGAGAGTTAGAAACCAGCATTCTTCAGTATTTTCAAGAGCCCAAGGGTACCAGTAGGGGCTACTGTTGATCAGAGCTTGGAAAAGTTACTTTTTTGAACTACAACTCCCATCAGCCCCAGCCAGCATGGCCACTGGATTGGGCTGATGGGAGTTGTAGTTCAAAAAAAGTAACTTTCCCAAGCTCTGCTCTTGATACTGGCCCCATGCTGGGTCTGAGACCTGCTTGCCTTTTAACATTACTTTCAGTGCCCCAGAGAGATGTTATTTTAGGTCTTCAGTGCATTCTGGGAAATAGATAGCCTGAGTCCTAATGATATAGGAAGGGCTCCAACTTGCAGCAACCCCACGTAATCTTGCAGCTGTCCCTAGTGGCCCACCCTACTTTTTTCCTGCATGCACATGCCTCCATTTCTGCAGTTCCTGCATTTCTGCAGTTTTCAGGGGCTAGGTGTGATTCCCAAGGTTAGGGTGTGCCTAGGGATGTTCTCTCAGTTTCTAATTTTTCCAATCTTAAATTCAGTTCTCCACATATTTGCAGCAATTTGTGATTTTTGGGGGAAAAAATCTCATGAAAATTCTCCAGGATTTTAGTGCAAATGTCTCCCAATAAACACAATTTTATAGGCAGTTTTGCCTAATGTACACATCATTGCAAGCAATTTTTCATTATATAATGATTTTTTGTATGTTATTTCCACTCGTGTATTCATTTTTATGCACACTTTCCCTGAACATATTCATTTTTGTAAACCTTGGCTGGCTGGCAAACTGCATTGCAAAATTCAAGTAAGTGCAAATTTTGAGGGTTGGTTGTGTTTTGGTTCTCATGTCGTTTTGGAAAGTGCAATTTGATAGCATTGGCTTAAAATGTGAACTGACTAGACTTTCTCAACCAGCCCTATGTGTGGCAAAGAAAAATATAAGGCTGGGAACCCAGCCTTGCCCCCTTCACACACACACCCAGCCCAAACTAGAGAACGTTCAACCCATCCCTAAAATCAACATAGCGACCATTTCCTCTCTTTCAGTACACTCCATCATTCAGACAGTCCTGGACTCAGAAGGCAATCTTCTTGTTTTCAAGGGAGCCTGCTTCCAGGTAAGTGTGTGCAGGATTGTCACCTTAATGCCTTAACGCAGGGGAAACTATGTTAATGTAGCAGAAACAAATACAAAGAAAAATACTGCATATAAGTGTTTATATGCTAATGCTATAAGCCCCTGAGCCTAGATGAGTTTGCTGGAGTGCCTGGTTTTAAAGGAGAGCATAGATATAGTGGGCATAACAGAAACCTGGTGGAAGAGAAAAAACCAGTAGGATGCGGGTTATCTCCTGATGCACACTCCATATGAAGTTCCTTTGTACATCAAAATCATAGAGTCCAACAAGCTAGAAAGCTCAGAAGGGACAGACTTCTCCATGGAATCACTGTGAGTGGTGATACCAGACCCCAAGAGTAATTGAGTACTGGGGACATGCTTTTGCCCCGCTGCCCAAAATGCCCATGATGATTTTGAGATGGAGAATGAAATTATAGAGGCACACAAAGCAGGAAGAGTTAGGGGCACAGGAAGCCGCTTTATACCATGTCAGACCATTGGTCCATCTAGCTCAGTGTTGTCTCCACTGACTGGAGCAGCAGCTCTCCAAGGTTTCAGACAAGAGTCTCTCTCAGCCCTACCTGGAGATGCTCTGCCACTGAGCTATGGCCCTTCACCTGTTGTAGTCTAAGTGCTGGCTGGGGTTCATGGGAATTGCAGTCCAAAACATTCAAAAGGCACTGGGTTGGAGACGGCTGGTATAGCGGGCTCTTCCTGATTCATCTATGCAATAGATTTTCAGGTGCACATTTTAAAGAACACCTTAACTGTACACCAAAAAAGCATAATGTGTGAAGCAGCCCTAAGAGGATCTCTCTCTCTCCTTCCCTCCCTCATATTCTCTCCTGTTCAGGGTCACAAGCACAACCACAGAGAGCAGTACTTTATTTCAGAGCACATTATCACTGATTCACATTCAAAGTGACTTCACTGAGCTTTTCTCTGGCCTCCTAATGCAGATGAGGTCTAAAAACCTCCCCCCACCCTGCTGCTGCCCATCTGCCTCTCAGGCTTAAGTACATGAGCTCCTGGTGCCATTGCACCAGCTCACATTTTAGCACTAGGCCTAGCCAGGAAGATTTATGCCACGCCACATGACCATCCCATCCATCCATCACTATTAGCTACAATAACATCTTTCTCCTTGTTTTTAAAAGCCCTTTGAGTTAGATTCCATTATGGAGTTAACATATCACAGATGGTCAAGCTGTCATTCAAGGAGAAATAAGAAGCCAGAAAGAAAAAGGGAAGACACTTTTCAGTCCTGGGATGCTGAAAAACCAGAGAGCAGGATGGATGGCCCATCCTCTTCCCTCTTTGACACATTGGAAGCCCTGCATGGGAAGCCAGGGAAAATCCTAATCTGTGGGCAATGACATTCTTGCTGCAAAACATCAGAGGCTTCATCTTCTCAAGTCACAGCAGTGAACTAAGGGAGAATATAGAATATTAAGTTTATTGCAGTCATAGACCAACATAGATATATACATCATTAAAAGAAGATAAAAAATTTACAATAAAACAGCACAGGACAATCAAGGTCTCATAAAAACCAGGTCTGTGTCAGCACATAACCCTCAACTTAACAGAGTTCTTCTACAGTGGATAGCGGCGGAACAAAAGGTAGCTACCTTGGCTGATCTGATCGGATAGTAGGAAATCTGTATAGAAAGCCTCATTTCTGCCAGGGATGTTTTGTAAGATTGGGATTGCTAGCTGAGATCTGAGGTCGCGGTAGAATAAACAGTGTAGCAACACATGTTCCACCGATTCTACTGCCCCATCACTGCATGGACATATCCTCTCGTCATAAGGTATCTTTTTGTATCTACCCTCCAGGAGTGCCAAGGGTAGGATGTTAAATCTGGCCAGTGTAAAAGCTTTTTGAAATTTGGGGGTGGTCAGAGTCGCTAAGTAGTGGGCAGGTAAAAATGGCCTTGCATTAAATCTGGATTTTGTAACCTGCATCAGTTGGCCCTGGAGGTCAATGTCAAGAATCCGTTGGAGAATGTTCTCTTTAGCTTTTGCATAACTCAGATTGGAGATCATGGTAGTGGAGAACCCTACGCTTAGTAACTTAGCATTTATCGACTCTTTCCATTTAGACTGGAAAGCAACTGATAAAATGTATGGGGTCAAACCCACTGGAGTGAACATCATCTTTAGCCATAGTTTAATTTTACATATCCAGATACGGGATTCTATTGTGGGGAGCCCAACCGCTAGTCGTAGAATGTGGTTGGGTTCACAGCATGGGACAGCCAGTATGGATCATAGAAATTTGTTTTGTACTGTTTCAAAGGGGGCATACTTATCATAAGTACAGACTTGTGCACCATATAGCTGCTGTGGAATGACTTTTGTGGCAAAAACCTGTATGGCTGCCGGAAGGTATTGGCTCCCCTTTATTGTAATAGAAGGAGAGAAATGCCTTCGTACTCCTTTGAGCACTGGTAATAACAGCCTTTACTTGGGGTCGCCATGCTCCCGCTGAATGGAAGGTCATCCCTAGATATCTGAAAGAGGCAACCTGATCAATTGGATGCTCATTAATCTGCCAGCGATGCTTTGGCCTCTTATTAGAAAAGACTAAGACTTTCAACATCATAGTTAATTATTAAAGATTCAGTCTTACAGTACTTGGCGAGAGCACTCAACAAGCGCCTTAAGCCAATACATGATAGCGATAAGAGAGCAATATCATCCGCATACAAAAGGATGGACAAAGGCCTCTTAGATAATCTGGGTGGATGAGAACAAATCGGCAATAAGCTTTCAACTAGAGAATTAATATAGAAGTTAAAAAGGAGGGGAGCTAGTATACAACCCTGCTTGACTCCCTTAAGAGTGGGTATGGGCCTAGAAAGATGCCCAGCGTTGTTACATCTAATACGCAAATAGGTGTTATCATATAGGCATCGTATTAGCGATAGGAGGTGCTTATCAATATTAGTGGCCTCCAGTTTCTCCCAGAGTCTATCTCTAGAGATTGAATCAAAAGCTAATTTAAAGTCAATAAAGGCCATATAGAGTGCTCCACCAGAATTGGCTGTATATTTATCCACCAGGTGTTGTAAGACAAGAGCATAGTCCATAGTGGAGCGTTTGGCTCTAAAACCGGCCTGTTCATCGACCAGAATGTTTTCTTGTTCAATCCAGTCTTTCAGCTTCTCATGCAGATGGCTAGCATATAACTTGCTAACAGTGTTTAGGAGACTGATTGGCCTGTAATTAGAGGAATCATGTCTGGGACCCTTTTTGTAGAATGGAATGATTATCGCAAGGCTCCAGTCTTCTGGAATATGCATAGAGTAGTCTATATATGTAAATAGCGCCGCTAATGTCGGGGCCCACCAGTCTACATTATATTTGAATACCTCCACAGGGATATTATCCGCCCCAGGAGCTTTATTCAATTTCATTTTTGCAATAAGATTAAAGATTTCCTTAGCGGACACTGATGGCCAATCAGGGCAGTTCTTTGTGTCAAATTTGAACGTGTGCTGATATCGCTGTTGTCTTGCATAAATTTTAGTAAAATGCATCTCCCAGGTATTCACTGTAATATAGCCAATCCCGGCCGTTATTCAAATTTTGCAACCAAAGGATCCTCCCTTGAGAGATACCAAGAAATCCAAGGGCAAGGCACGGAAGTCTAAAAATAATACTGCCAGGTCGTCTAAGAAGAGCAAGAATATTAAATCTTTAAAGAGCCGCTGCAGTTATAAAATAAAATTTGAGAATCTCTTCAAATTACTGGATGCTGCACCAATACGGGAAAAGAAGATGGCAACAAAAACGTCAAAAAAGACTGTCCAGCTTGAACAAAACCAGAGTGCCAGCATTAAATCTACACGAGAGGCTTTGGTGGCTTCTCCCCTTCTATCTCGGCCTAAGCCCATATCACAGAACCAGGCCCTTGACCAACAAGATCCTTGGTCAATCGTGCCTAAAGATCCCAAAGCAACCCTGAGGCTGGAAAGAGGTATGAAATGGGTCTTAGTCCTAAACCGTTTTAAGCTGGCCCTGTCTAACTATCCTAAACCAGAAGGCCTTGTTACTCAAAAAGAGCGCAAAACCCATCTGCTAAAGCTTCTTGAATGCACTATTCCCGGTGCTCTGAATATTGACGACATAGCTCATATAGAATATCTGTTTCACAACTACGCCAATGCTTGTACCTTGCTGTCTTTCACCGACATGGGAAAAGCCAAACTGGTATTGGATAACAGAGGCTCACTTTCTACTCATGGTCTCCTAGTAACAAGAGTTTTTGAGAACTTAGCGTCCCCTCGGACGTTAATCCCCCATCCTGGCATAGATACAAATGAGACTCTGGCAAAATTGGACAGCAAGGTAGGAAACAACTTGATCGACTTGGAGTCCGAACCAACATCCTTTCAACCTAGAGTTCCGGACCTACTGGCTCAGAAAGTACAGAAAGGAACAGACCCTCATGGGCAATTACCAGTGATAAAGGAGGAGAATAAATGGCTTATTGAAGTGGAGCAGACCCTGCTCGATTCGTTCTCTGCTCTACCTACTGCAGCCCAAATGGAAATCCTGACAAGGCTTTATGGCCTAACAACCCACCTAGAAATGAGAATGATGACTTCTAGAAACGGGGCCGCCACGGATAATGGACTTGATAGACTGAAGAACCATGAGGTAGCCTGCATCGACCATTCTAAACTCTTAGAAAGGCCACCTCAAAGAGTGACAGAGGCTAATCACAATGCCTCTTTAGTTCAGACCATAGCAGAAATCAACCTATTAGCTCCAGGCACAGTGCAATTCCCCTCCAAGAAGAAACCAGCTCCTACCGCTCATAACATCGAAGCTTCTGGCTGTGTACCCCTGTCTTGGACAGATATGAGATGGCTTGAATCAACTGAAGAGGGGTCCCATCAGAAGATAACTGCCCCCATGAGCTATCCATTTAACTTCCCAAAACCAATGCTATCAAACGTAAGCAGACTCAATCCAATGTTGGACAAAATCGTCAGCTGGGAGAACAAGACCGACCTCCCATACTCAACAGAAATAAGGCAGAACTTACTGCCCCGTCAGTCTGCCCCTCCATGACAAAGAGTTAGCCAGCCCACTTCACAGTTATTGATCCTTTCATGGAATATTGCAGGCTGGAGAAATAAAGTATCTGATCCATCTTTCTTGGAATATGATATAGAATATTTGTGGGGAACCTTTGGCCCTCCAGATGATGCTAAACTACAACTCCCATAGCCCCGGCAAGCATTGCTGATGGGTCAGGGATAATTGGAAGTGCAGTTCGGCAACATATGAAGGAACAAAAGTTCTCCACATGTTATATAGCACACAACATTAAGGTTGTTCCCACAGTACATTGAACAAGGACACAAGCTGTCATCTACCCTATATAAGTGTTTGTGTGAAAGAGTGTACCCTTATTGATTCATAAAGCTCAACTGTTTGTGTATATGGGTACACAGTTTGTACCCTTGCTGAGTGCAATGTGTGAACACACCTATGGTCACATCTTTTGTGAAGCCATCAGATTGTAACTGTATGAGATTTGAAATTATTTTTATATATGGAATTGTTTTTATTGTCAGTGTTTGTACTGTGAAATTGTTTCCATATATTTTATGGGAAGCAATTCATAAATGGAATCAAATAAATAAATACATGTGAAAGACCAATAAGGTAGCCTTGAAGATATTTTAAAGTAGTTAGATTACAAATTTATTAACACAGTGTCATCAATGAGCATGACGTTGGAAGTACAATAGCAGAGATAATTCAGTTAGTAACCTAACAGTTAATTCTGTTCACTGTTAACCAGTTAACCCAAGAGGGGTAGTGGGGGAGATGTTGCCTAGCAATCAGAATAAGATGATCCTTGCTGAGATAACATGTGCTCTGATTGGCTGTGTAGATCGTGAGTTGTTGAATGGTCCCAGCCAGGCCTGAACTAAGAAAGACAAACCCTATCTGTTTATTTCTCATCAAGTTACACCCTGTTCTTGTTGTTAGGAGATGCCCTGTTCCCCTCATAGAACTATAATTCCCAAAGTTCTCTGGGAAGAGGGATTGATTATTAAACAACTCTGAGAACTGCAGCTCTGTAAGGGGGAGTAGGGGTCTCCTCTCAGCATCCTTAGCAAACTACAGTTCCCAGGATTCTTTGGGGAAAGCAAAAGCTGTGGTATGATATTGCTTTAAATGTGCAGTGTAGATGGAGCTACAGACCATTGGACCCCCTCGTATTGTGTACATTGTCCCGGTATTGCCTATGCCAGTGGTTCCCAAACTTTTTTCTCCCGTGGACCACTTGAAAATTGCTGCGGATCTTGGCAGACCACTTAATGATTTTTCTGCCTGTTGTAGCTATTGTAATGCCCTGTGTTAGATGCCTAGGTTAGCTGACAGCAGCTGTCTAGAGACCCTTCCCAACTGTTATTTTGTTTGTTTGTGGCTTTTTGGCAGGTGTATTCTGCAACATTCCACTGACACAATAACAGTGCATTAGCGGCGGCTTTATACTGGACCATCCCCACATCGTTCCACTTTCTTACTTGATCTGCAATGCTTCTCCAGTGTTATCGCCATCTGGAGGAGTACTCTTACACTACAGCACAATAAATGTGGGGGACACACCCCTGCCCCAGAACATTTCTGGTATAACAGGCTACAGGATTTCAGCAGGAAGTTATGTGATATGCACTGATTGGAAATGAAGCTGTTTGACTGCCCCCCTTTTTTGCAGGTGTAAACAGTAGTGAAAGGGAGATTGCATATAAGCTCCTTGATGCCATCATGAGCGCAAAGCATGATGAATACCCAATCAAAATGAGATCTCAAGTGCCCTTGGGGTTGTAAACAGGAGTCTTTCCCAACCCTATCTGAAGATGCTGGGCATTGAACCTGGGACCTTTGTGCCCTACAACTGAGGTACAGACCTTCTTTCTAAATCAGGAACATAGAAAGTAAATATCAGAACCTGCCTTACACCAAGCCAGTATTATCTGTACATTGATTGGCAGCGGGTTTCCAGGGTTCAGGCGGCGGGGGGGGGTTCTCCCAGCCCTACCTGAAGATGCTGAGAAGTGAACCTGGGACCTTCTGCATGCAAGGCATCTGCTCTGCTACTGAGCTGTGGCCCTTTGCCTAAATTGTTCGGCGTCACTGGGCTAATAGCAAAAGAAAACAATCGCCTTTGATGTCCACAAACGCAGGGCCTACCACACAGGTGCCATGTTTTACAACCCTGCTCTATCTTGTCATTCAGGACGGTTCCCTGAACAAATTGCCTGTCATATTTGAAGATAAAACCTGACAGTGGCAGAGCTGACAAGTTGTCCTCAACCCTGACATACAACACGGAAACTTGAATTTTGCTCGACTCGGCTCTGGATGGGTTTGTCTTCAGAGATTCGCAGCAGAGCAGAGCGCTGGCAGGGGGGAAAAAAGAGAAAAGAAATGTTTTCAACATACCGCAACTGAATGTCAGCCTTTATTAAAAAGATACATTTAAAGAGGGTTCTAAGCATTGGTTTGGCCTTCCTTTGTTGTTTACTTTTCTACTGAATTTATTTTATTTTATTTTAACATACTGTGTTGTATGCCTCTATAAAAAATATAACACAAGGCCCTCGTGTATTGGAAACACTGAAGCAAACGTGGGGGCAGGGAGGTATATTTTCATTACTCTTTAATACAGAGATGTATTTTATTTTATAGGCCATTTCATTAAACAAACAAAAAAAGCCCTTGAGGTATCTCTAGGAATATATGCTATAAATAAGCACTAAACAGCAATTACCTAGCAGTTTCGGTAATTATAGATCTCATGCTACTTCAATGGCTCGCCTTACAAAGCTATTGGATTCTGCCTTCAGAATTACCATAAAGATTCTGCCTTAGATAAATAGATACGGCTGCATGCATCTATTTGCAGGAGGCCTTCTAATTACCACAGGAGGAGAGGGAATGCAAATTTAATGATATTTCGCTATTGCACATGACTGGCAAGTTAGATCTGCTGGAGGACGCACATGATGATTGATCCTTCAGTGAACATATAAAGTCAACTTATACCAAGTCAGACCACTGGTCCATCTAGCTGAGTATCGACTACCCTGACTGGTAGAAGATCTCCAGGGTTTCAGACTTGGGGACATTCCCAGCCATAACTGTATGTGCCAGGAATTGAAACAGACCTTGTGCATGAGAAACAAATGCTCAACTACCAGCTAAGCGGTGGTACCTCATTAAAGTGAAGTTTGGGGTGTTATTCAGTGTATGGGTTAGGTATGTTATTGCAATATCCATGGGTGGTATTCAGTGCTAGTCCTTGTTGTTGTTATGTGCCTTCAAGTGGATTACACTTTATGGCGACCCTATGAATCAGAGACCTCCAACGGCATCTGTTATAAACCACCATGTTCAGATCTTGTAAGTTCAAGTCTGTGGCTTCCTTTATGGAATCATTCCATCTCTTGTTTGGCCTTCCTCTTTTTCTACTCGCTTCTGTTTTTCCCAACGTTATTGTCTTTTCTAATGAATCATGTCTTCTCATGATGTGTCCAGAGTATGATAACCTCCGTTTCATCATTTTAGCTT
This sequence comes from Rhineura floridana, assembly GCF_030035675.1. Lineage (NCBI taxonomy): Eukaryota > Metazoa > Chordata > Lepidosauria > Squamata > Rhineuridae > Rhineura > Rhineura floridana. The sequence continues at coordinate 31,738,300 of NC_084492.1, read as the reverse complement.
CTAGTGATAGTTCTGGTTTCATTTGTTCTAACACCCAATTATTGGTCTTTTTTGCAGTCCACGGTATACGCAAAGCTCTTCTCCAACACCACATTTCAAATGAGTTGATTTTTCTCTTATCCACTTTTTTCACTGTCCAACTTCCACATCCATACATAGAGATCGGAAATACCATGGTCTGAATGATCCTAACTTTAGTGTTCAGTGATACATTTTTACATTTGAGGACCTTTTCTAGTTCTCTCACAGCTGCCCTCCCCAGTCCTAGCCATCTTCTGATTTCTTGACTATTGTCTCCATTTTGGTTAATGATTGTGCCAAGATATTGATAATTCTTGACAAGTTCAATGTCCTCATTGTCAACTGTAAAGTTGCATAAATCTTCTGTTGTCATTTAGTCTTTTTGACGTTCAGCTGTAGTCCTGCTTTTGTGCTTTCCTCTTTAACTTTCATCAGCATTCATTTCAAATCATTACTGGTTTCTGCTAGTAGTATGGTATCATCTGCATATCTTAAATTATTGATATTTCTCCCTCCAATTTTCACACCTCCTTCTTCTTCGTCCGATCCTGCTTTCCGTATGATATGTTCCGCGTATAGATTAAATAAATAGGGTGATAAAATACACCCCTTCTCACACCCTTTCCGATGGGGAACAAATAATTTTCTCCATATTCTGTCCTTACAGTAGCCTCTTGTGCAGAGTATAGGTTGCGCATCAGGACAATCAGATGCTGTGGCACCCCCATTTCTTTTAAAGCATTCCATAGTTTTTCATGGTCTACACAGTCAAAGGCTTTGCTGTAATCTATAAAGCACAGAGTGATTTCCTTCTGAAATTCCTTGGTCCGTTCCATTATCCAACGTATGTTTGCGATATGATCTCTGCTACCTCTTCCCTTTCTAAATCCAGCTTGGACGTCTGGCATTTCTCACTCCATATATGGCAAAAGCCTTTGTTGTAGAATCTTGAGCATTACTTTACTTGCATGGGATATTAAGGCAATAGTGCGATAATTACTGCATTCCCTGGGATCCCCTTTCTTTGGAATTGCGATGTATATGGAAAGCTTCCAGTCTGTGGGCCATTGCTTAGTTTTCCATATTTTTTGACAGATTTTTGTCAGAATTTGGACTGATTCAGTCTCAGTAGCTTGTAGCAACTCTATTGGTATGCCATCTATTCCTGGTGATTTGTTTCTTCCAAATATTTTAAGAGCAGCTTTCACCTCACATTCTAAAATTTCTGGTTCTTCATCATATAGTTCCTCCATGAATGAGTCTGTCATCCTGGCATCTCTTTTATAGAGTTCTTCAGTGTATTGCTTCCATCTTCCTTTTATTTCATCTCGGTCATTCAGTGTGTTCCCCTGTTGATTATTCAGCATCCCTACTCTTGGTTTAAATTTCCCTTTCATTTCTCTAATGTTTTGGAACAGGGCTCTTGTTCTACCCTTTTTGTTGTCCTCTTCTATTTCTATACAGTAACTATTGTAATAGTTCTCTTTGTCCCTACATACTAGTCGTTGTATTGTTGCATTTAGGGTTCTGTGTTTCTATCTCCTTTTGCTTTTGCTTTCCTTCTCTCTTTATCCATTTGAAGAGTTTCTTCAGTCATCCATTGGGGTCTTTCTCTCTTTTTAACTAGAGGTATTGTCTTTTTGCATTTTTCTCTGATAATGTCTCTGACTTCATTCCATAGTTCTTCTGGTTCTCTGTCAACTATGTTTAAAGCCTCAAACCTGTTCCTTATTTGATCTTTATATGCTTCTGGGATGTTATTTAAATTGTATTTTGGCATTATGATTGCTTTGTTCTTCTTCTTTAGCTTTACTCTGATTTTTGATACAACCAGTTCATGATCTGTACCGCAGTCTGCTCCTGGTCTTGTTTTTGCAGAAAGTATGGAACTTCTCCACCTTCTGCTACCAATTATATAATCAATTTGATTCCTATATTGACCATTTGGTGATGTCCACATGTATAGTCGTCTTTTTGGTTGTTCAAAAATGTGTTCGCAAGAAACAATCTTCTATCTCCCGTCCGGCGGAGCTTTTTCAAACTGTCAAGGGGCTTTTACACTCTGCCCCTAAGGACGTGATTGAACCTTCTAAAGCACGCTGTGACGAATTTGCCAAGCACTTCCAGAATAAAATCTCTTGCATCCATCAGGATTTAGACTCTAATGTTACAGCAATTGAACCAAATGAGGTCTCCGGAGCACAGTCTGGTCATGTTTTGTTGGATGAGTTTCAATTGGTGCAGCTTGAGGATGTGGACAAGGTGCTTCGACAGGTGCGTGCAACCACCTCTGTATTAGATCCTTGCCCCTCTTGGCTAATAAAAGCTAGCAGGGATGGTACTGCCGGCTGGGCCAGGGAAGTGATTAATGCCTCTCTATGTGAGGGGTGGTCCCGAACTGCCTTAAGGCGGCGGTGGTGAGACCACTTTTGAAGAAATCTTCCCTGGACCCTGAAAATTTGAATAACTACAGGCTGGTAGCAAATGTGCCATTCCTGGGCAAGGTTCTGGAAAGGGTGGTTGCATCCCAGCTCCAAGCTCTCTTGGATGAGACCGATTATCTGGATCCATTTCAATCAGGTTTCCGGCCCGGTTTTGGCACGGAGACGGCCTTGGTCGCCCTGTATGATGACCTTTGTTGGGAGAAAGACAGAGGGAGTGTAACCCTGTTGATTCTCCTTGATCTCTCAGCGGCTTTTGATACCATCAACCATGGTATCCTTCTGGAGAGGCTTGCGGATTTGGGAGTTGGAGGTACTGCTTGGCAGTGGTTCCGCTCCTATCTAGCGGGTCGTCTCCAGAAAGTAGTGCTTGGGGAGCACTACTCGACGCCCTGGGCACTCCAATATGGAGTTCCGCAGGGATCAGTTCTGTCCCCCATGCTGTTTAACATCTATATGAAGCTGCTGGGTGCTGTCATCAGGAGTTTTGGAGTGCGTTTGCATCAGTACGCTGATGATACGCAGCTCTACTTCTCCTTTTCATCTTCTTCAGGTGAGGCCGTCAAGGTGCTAAACCGATGCTTGGCCGCGATAATGGACTGGATGAGAGCGAACAAATTGAAGCTCAATCCAGACAAGACTGAGATGCTGTTAGTGAATGGATCCCCTGACCAGATGATGGATGTTCGACCTGTTCTGGATGAGGTTACACTCCCCCTGAAGGAGCAGGTGCGCAGCTTGGGAGTCCTTTTGGACCCGTCCTTGTCACTTGAGGCGCAGGTGGCCTCGGTGGCACGGAGTGCTTTTTACCAACTTAGGCTGGTGGCCCAGCTACGCCCATATCTGGACAGGGAACATCTTACTTCAGTTGTTCATGCTCTGGTAACCTCGAAACTGGACTATTGCAATGCACTATACGTGGGGCTGCCCTTGAAGACGGTTCGGAAACTGCAGCTCGTGCAGAATGCAGCGGCCAGATTAATAACTGGGACCAAGCGGTCGGAGCACATCACACCGATTCTGGCCCGCTTGCACTGTCTGCCTATATGTTTCCGGGCCCAATTCAAAGTGCTGGTTTTAACCTATAAAGCCTTACACAGCACGGGCCCGCAATACCTGATGAAACATCTCTCCCAATATGAACCTACCCGTACACTGCGATCAACAGCGAAGGCCCTCCTCCGGGTGCCTACTCATAGAGACGCCCGGAAGGCGATTACAAGAAAGAGGGCCTTCTTGGTGGTGGCCCCCGAACTTTGGAACACTCTTCCTGACGAGGTTCGCCTGGCGCCTACACTACTATCCTTTCGGCGCCAGGTGAAAACCTTCCTCTTTGCCCAGGCATTTTAACAATTTTTAAACATTTTTTAACATTTTTAATATTTTTGTATTTTGTATTTAATGTGCTAACAGACAGTTAAATTGTAATTTGATGACCAGATCGTTTTAAATTGTATTTGCTGTGTTTTTATTTGATGTACACCGCCCAGAGAGCTTGCTATGGGCGGTATAGAAATGGAATTAAATAAATAAATAAATAAATAAATAAACAAATTATTGGCTTCACAGAATTCAATAAGTCTTTCTCCTGCTTCGTTTCTGTCACCTAAGCCCCAGTTCCCCACAATTCCTAATTCTTCTCTGTGCCCTACTTTTGCATTCCAATCTCCCATGATTATCAGCACATCTTGTTTTGGTGTGTAATCAATTTCTTCCTGTACTTCTGCATAAAATCTCTCCAATTCCTCTTCTTCTGTGTTTGCCGTCAGAGCATGGATGATGGTTATGGCCACGACATTCAGAGGCTAGGCAGCAGATGCCGGAAAGGTGCTAGGGGCAGGCCAGGCCAGTTTCGGGGAACAAGAGATTCATGCATAATATCCATCCCCTGTTCCAGGCCTGCTCATGACCCGAAGATAACTGGGGGATGTACAGCTCCAACCAATCTTTGACTGCTGTTGTGTAATGCCAGGTCTGTGGTACAGAAAACATCTCTCATCCATGACATGATCATGGATGAGAACACAGACCTGATATGCATTACGGAGACATGGCTGGACGAGGCCTCAGCTCCTGTGCTTGGGGCCATGTGTCCAGCTGGTTTCCAGTACGCGCAGCAGCCGAGGATTGGTAGGTGGGGAGGGGGAGTGGCAGTTATCTATCGGGAGTCCTTGATCTTTGCCAGACCCCCTCTCCACAAGACCAAGTTTGTTGATTGCATGTACTGGAGGTTGGGCCCTAAGGGCAGTTTAGGGATTCTTCTTGTGTACCGCCCACCCCGCTGCACAGCTGACTCCCTGACTGAGGTGCTGGAGGTTATCTCGGCTGTGCGGGTTCTCTCCCCCAACCTTTTGGTTCTGGGGGATTTTAACCTGCATGCCGAGACGGATCTCATAGGAGCCCCTCGGGATTTCATGGAAACCATGACTTCCTGGGAACTGCACCTTAGTAATTGTGGGACCACCCATGTAGCTGGTCATGCTCTCGACCTTGTATTTGTCTCTGGAGGGGGTGGTAGTGCTCTGAAAATGGGGGCTATTTCTTCAAACCCCGTGTCATGGTCAGATCACTATCTGGTAAAAATGGACCTCTTATTGCCACACACCCTCCGCAGGGGACAGGGACCGATTCGGATGGTCCGCCCCAGACGCCTGATGGACCCAATTGGATTCCTGAATGCGCTGGGAGATTTGGAGCTGTCTGAAGGCCGCCCGGTCGAAACCTTGGTGACAGAGTGGAATAGGGAGCTCACCGGGGCAATAGACCGGGTGGCTCCGAAACGTCGTCTCCCCCTGAATAGAACTCAGACCGCACCATGGTATACACCACGGTTGCGAGGTTTGAGGCAGGAGGTGAGACGGCTAGAACACCGGTGGCAGAAGTCTCGCTCCAAGGACGATCGGACACTGGTTAGAGCAGCAATAGCAGCCTACCAAGTGGCAACAAAGGCAGCAAAGAAGGTCTTCTTTGCTGCCTCTATTGCATCCGCAGAATGTTGTCCCAGGAGGTTGTTCCAAGTAGTCCGAAGCCTGGTCGGTCCAGCTGCCCAGGAACCCATGGAGCACTCTAAAGCCTCCTGTGACACATTTGCAAAACATTTTGCTGATAAAATTGATCGCCTGAAGAGCGTAATTCCGCACGCCGTGGACACAGAAAGCAGGCCAGAGGCGATCAGTTGCGATCCGGTCTGGTGGGATCGGTTTCAGCCTCTTCCCTCTGAGGAAGTGGACAAGGTGCTCTCTACTGTGAGACCGACCACTTGTTTGTTTGACCCTTGCCCCACGTGGCTCATTGTGGGCTGCAAAGAGAGACTGAGCAAAGGGATCATGGCAGTGGTAAATGCTTCCTTGGAAGAGGGTGCATTGCCATCCGCCCTCAAGGAGGCGGTAATAAAGCCCATCTTGAAAAAACCCTCCTTGGATCCCCAAGATTTAAACAACTTTCGCCCAGTCTCCAATTTACCATTCTTGGGCAAGGTGATCGAATGTGTGGTGGCCAAACAGCTACAGACACACTTGGAGGAAACAGATTACTTGGATCCATTCCAATCGGGCTTCAGGACTGGATATGGAACTGAAACAGCCTTGGTCGCTCTGGTGGATGATTTAAGGAGGGCGTTGGATAGGGGAGAACACTCCTTCCTCGTCCTCCTGGATCTCTCAGTGGCTTTTGATACCGTTGACCACGGTATCCTTCTGGATCGCCTGGAGGGAATGGGAATTGGGGGCACTGTTTTACGGTGGTTCCGTTCCTATCTCTCTGACAGGCACCAGAGGGTGGCATTGGGAGAGGAGGTTTCAGACCCTTGGCCTCTCAATTGTGGTGTGCCACAGGGTTCTATCCTCTCTCCCATGCTGTTTAACATCTATGTAAAGCCGCTGGGAGCTATCATCAAGAGATTTGGGTTGCAGTGTCACCAATATGTGGATGACACTCAGCTCTATCTCTCATTTAAGTTCTCACCGGAGTTGGCTGTGGAGACTATTTCCAAGTGCCTGGAGTCTGTAAGTGAATGGATGGGAGGAAACAGGCTGAAACTGAACCCTGACAAGACCGAGGTACTGCTTGTGGGAGATAAGAGAAGGATAGGAGATATTGACCTGACACTGAACGGGGTTAGATTGCCCCTGAAGGACCAGGTTCGCAGCCTCGGGGTCATTCTTGACTCCCAGCTGTCCATGGAGGCTCAGTGTCAGTGGTGAGCCGGGCAGCTTGGTATCAATTACGTCTGATACAGAGGCTGCGACCCAACCTCCCGGTCCATCTGCTCCCATGGGTGGTGCATGCCCTGGTCTCCTCTCGCTTAGACTACTGTAATGAGCTCTACGTGGGGCTACCCTTGAAGACGGTCCGGAAATTACAACTGGTACAGAATGCGGCGGCACGGTTGATTAAAAACAGCTGCTGCCGGGATCATATCACCCCAGTGCTGGAAGATCTGCACTGGCTACCAGTTGTGTACCGAGCCCAATTCAAGGTGTTGGTGTTAACCTTTAAAGCCCTATACGGTGTCGGTCCAGTTTATCTAAAGGAGCGCCTCCAGCATCACCAAATATGCCGCCTGACGAGATCTGCCTCACAAGACCTTCTCTCGGTCCCACCAGTTAAGACAGCTAGGCTGGTGCAGACCAGAGAGAGGGCATTCTCAGTTGTGGCCCCCACCCTCTGGAACTCTCTGCCGTACGACCTTCGCCATGCCCCCTCCCTGGTAGGTTTCCGCCAAGGATTGAAAACTTGGTTGTTTCAGCGGGCATACAAGTCTCCTAGATAATTTTAGTTTACAGTGTATAGATGTAGGTTGGTGGATTATAATTGTTTTATATGTTAAAACTGTATTATATGTTGTATTTTTAATTATGTACGCCGCCTAGAGTGGCTGTTCATTCGGCCAGATAGGCGGCCTAAAAATAAAATTTTATTATTTTATTATTATTATTATTATGTTGATAGGTTTCCCATTTAATCTCATTGATATCACTCACTCAGACCTTGCGTTGTAGCTCCCAATTGCTCTTGCTACATCACTTCTCACTATTAAAGCAACCCCATTTCTTCTTAATTTCTCATTTCCTGCATAAAATATTTTGTAGTTGCCTAATTGGAAATGTCCCATTCCCGTCCATTTTAGTTCGCTCACACCAAGTACTGTAATGTTGATGTGTTCCATTTCTTGCTTGACAATTTCTAACTTTCCCTGGATCATGCTTTTCACATTCCATGTTCCTATTGTGTGTGTCGTGCAACTCCGGACTCTCCTTTCGCATCTGTGCGCATCAGCCTCTGAGCTTCCTTTCGGCTTTGACCCAGCTGCGTCATTAGTCACAGCGCTACTCGTACTTGTCTGTTCTTCTTCCCCAGTAGCTCGGTGAGTGCCTTCTGACCTGGGGGTCTCATCTTCCAGCTCTATCTCGTGTTGCATTTTGGATACTCTGTTCATAGGGTTTTCGTGGTAAGGGGTATTCAGAGGTGGTTTACCATTGCCTTCCTCTGAGTTTGGATGCATCTTAGTCTGGTGTCTCAGCTTTGACCATTCCGCCTTGGGTGCCCCTGCTAGGAGTCTAGCCTCTTGGTCTAGACTCCTGACAGCATTGCTCTCAGCTTCTTCAACACTCTCAAACCCCCTCACCACGTTAAGGTGTGCATCCGAAGAGGAGGCAAAGTGGCTTACAAAAATGCAAATGACAACATCAATGGTATTCAAGGAATACCTTTTTTAAAAACTGTAGCTCTGTGGTAGAACACCTGCCTTGAATGCAGTAGGCCCCAGGTTCATTCCCTGGCAACTCCAAGCGGAGCTGGGAGAGACTACCCTGGTCTAAAACCCTGGAGAGTCACTGCCTGTCAGTGTAGATAGCACTAGGTTAGATAGATCAATGGCCAGACTCAGTCTAAAAGCAGCTCTCTTTCTTCTTATTTTGAGATCCCATGTAGTGTAGTGGTTAGAGTGTTGGACTAGGACCTGGAAGACCAGGGTTCAAATGCCTGCTCAGTCATGAAACTTGCTGGGTGACCTTGGGACAGTCACTGTCTCTCAGCCGAACCTACTTCACAGGGTTGTTGTGAGGATAAAAAGGGCTGTACACCACCTTGCACTCCCAGGAGGGAAGGTGGTATATAAATTTAATTAGAAATAAATAAACCCTTCAGTTGAAGAGGAAAGGTGCATGCGGACACTAGCATTGTTGGCAACAGCAGTGGAGAAGAGAGGAAATGTAACAGGAAGTACCTCATTAAAGAGTGACTTCCAGTTTTAGGGCCTTAGAGCTACCATTACTGTTTCAAATGCAAACTTTTTTTATTTTAAATAAATGAAAGATAAGTACATCTTTCCTAATTGTTGCTGTTGCTGGTTTCATTTGCAAATTAATGTCCATGTCTTGTTTTAAGCTGTGTTGATTTTTATTATTTAATTTTTGGCTCAGACTGTGTATATTTCCACCCTGGAACTTTTGGGTCAGAGCAGATTGCAAATACTTTTAACAAATAAATAAATAATAAATATTGCCTCACTCTGGACAGAGGGACTTGGCATTGGGAATGTAGTTCATCATATTCTCTAGGGCTCTAATACATTTAAAGCACATTTAAAGCATGTGACTTCCCCCAAAGAATCCTGGGAATAGTAGTTTACCCCTCATAGAGCTACAATTCCCAGCACCTTTAACAAACAACAGTTTCCGGGATGCGTTGGGGAAGTCATGTGCTTTAAATGTTCTTTAAATGTATGGTATGGTAAGTCTAGTGATAGAGCTGCATGAATAGAATAAAGCTACAAGGTGACCAAAAAAGGTCAGAAAAGATCTGTACTCATCCTGATAGTTCCCATCGTAACATTGCAATATGTGGCATGTTCTCAAGTACATTTTGAAATATTTTGCTTTATATACAAAAAAGCATATGCTCAAAGAATAGGAAGTTAAATGAGAAGATTTAGCACAGGATTTTTTAAGGGAAAAATCTGTTTTGGGGTTTGCCAGGTGTAGATTGGTAAAGAAATATAGCCATCACCTCCTGGCATAACATAACTCTTTTCCGTCAAAGTCTATCTACAGGTTGAAATATCTGTCTTTGTAAACTCTCAGCACTCACATTCAAAATGAGTTGTAGCCAGAGGCGATGGAGAAAATAAAATTTAGGGTCTGGAATTTGGTTGGTATTCCGACAATGGCAGCAGATGCAGCTAAGAAGAAAAGATTTTTTGTGTAAAAGACTGAGTGAGTAAAGGAGATATTGTAGGTGCCAAGACGATCAGGGCTTCACTGGGGCCACTAAGGAGCAGTGAAGGCTAGCCAATTTAAGAAAATGGGACACTGCCTCATCAAGGTCAATCTGCCCTCAACCAGTCCCCACCTGCCCGCTTTCATACCTGCTACTAGCCCAGGGGGTGGCCCTGGCTGTCAACTCCCTCCTCTGCATTGCCTTTGTAGAACTCAGCCGGGAGGAGGATGGGAACAAAAGCGAAACTTAGTTAGTTCCAAATGTCATGAGCTCTGGCTCCACCTGCTTTTTGACCTCTCTGCCTTCCAGTCCCAATGAGCACCAGCCACCTCTGCTAAGGAGGTGATGGGGACAGGCCTGGCTATTGCATAGGGCAGCCTTTCTCAACCAGTGTGCCTCCAGATGTTGTTGGACCACAATTCCCATCTTTCCTGACCATTGGCAATGCTGGCTGAGGCTGATGGGAGTTGTGGTCCAACAACATCTGGAGGCACACTGGTTGGGAAAGGCTGGCATAGGGGTTGGGCCCATGTGTAAGGGCAATGCAGGGACCATCATCAGGACTACAATGTGCCCAGGCTAGCATGCATAAGAGGAGAATGTTGATGATGATAATGATTTCTAGACCAGCCTTTGTCTTGTAGGAGCCCAGGACAGTTAACAATCAAACAATAAACTACAAACAACATTTTTTTTAAAAAAAACCTTACACACTTAAACATTTTTTCTAGGCAAAACAGTTTCTGTAATGTAGCTGATCAAAATACTAACTGTGAGGTACAAGATTGCCTTCATCCCCATAAATCCAAACAATCAGATGCATCTTCAGTTGACACTGAAAGAGTTTCAGTGAGGGTGAACAAGCGTTCCACAGGGAAGGAATTCCACAAAGGGGGTGGTACAAGACTCACAGTGGGATCCCCAAGAAAAAGGAGGGTTTCCATTCCAGGTTTCTCTAACTGTAGACACTGGAGCTGGTTCCTGTTGGGAATGCGGCAAAATGAAGAGAGTCAATAACCAGCAAGTGTCCACATCTCCAAGTTCAAGGGTAGGGAACCTGTCACCCTCTAGATGTTCTGGGACTACAACAGCCATCACCCCTAACCATTCGCAGTGCTGGATGGGGCTGATGGGAGGTGGAGTTCAGCAACATCTAGAAGGCCATGGGTTCCCTACCCCTGTCCTAGATGCTCAGACTATTGGAGGAGGAGTCAGGGATCATCACTTGACCATGTATGGCCAATTAGTGTAAAGAAAAGAAAAGGTCTTCTTTGGTGGTAGTTCTGATTTCCCTGAATTCCCTTTATTTTGCCCAAAATGGATGTTGGCATATAGGCTGAACCCCCACCCAATATCCCTCATTCCCCAGTTTGTTTCTTTGTGACATTGTTTGAATTTAGCAGCAGGACAGAAGGATCCCCTTCCATCCCTCCTGACCCTCTGTTCCCTACAGAGATGTGACCCGATATGCCTACTTTGAGGACTATGGATAAGTTTTGACCTACATTCTTGGAAAGGTCATTGAAGAGCTCATGTCTTGTGGAATATGGTTCTTGCGTCTGTGAATTATCGTAACTAAACACTGTAATTATCATTCCCTTGAGCTGCATCAAATGTTATTTAACAGCCCATCCCTCTCACTGTGGCCTGTCTCTCAAAAGTCGTTCTACCCAAGGGACTGGCAATTTCTTACCAATGGAACTGTACTGACCTCATTAGCCAGGGAGGCAGAAGTAACTTTGAACTACAGACGTTTGAGGTGCAAGAGAACCAGCATTGGCCAGGGACATGCAAATGAAGGTGTTCAGCATTAGGCAACCATTATTCAATTTTGAACTCTGGCATGACATATTTTACAAAAGACCCTCTCTGAAGATTTAATATGTGGCTGAGGTTCAGGACTAGGGTTGCCAGGTTCAGGGCCTGAGACTGATCCTGTATCTTTAGGAGAAGAGAAAGTCAGCCAAGTGCAGGTGTTCTTGCAACATTATAATGGGAAAACCACAAGGTGGAATTCTCCCTTCCCCCTGCACAACTTTTAAAGATACAGAAGACCTCTTGGAAGCTGGGCCTGGCAACTGCGGGAGAGAGCCTTTTCATTTGTGGCTCCCAGGCTTTGGAATTCCCTGCCTCAAGAAGCAGGCTCTGCTCCCTCACTGATGGTTTTCTGGAAACTTATGAAAATGATCTTGTTCTGGAGAGCCTTTGGGAGGGACCGACGGGTGAGCCTGACACTGTTTTTACACTTTTTATTTTCAGTTTGTATCTTTTGAGTCATTTTAGTATCACTCCCCCATATATCTATGCATATATGTGTGTGTGTGTGTGTGTGTGTGTCTGTCTGTCTGTCTGTCTGTCTGTCTGTCTGTCTGTATATATAGGCATATTGTATTTTATGTATTTTAATTGTACTTTATGTATTTTAAATTACTGTAATGTATTGTGGTTTTATTGTGTATAATTTTATTATGTATGTGTGTGATTTTATTGTAAGCCACCCTGAGTGCCTTATTGTAGGGTAGAAGGGCAAGACAGAAATATTTTAAATAAATAAATATTGGGGGGCAGGTCACCCCCTAAAACCACCCCTGGATGAAACACCTATCTGGTTCTGCATGCTGTTTTCCACAGTCCCTACCCAGATGCCCTTGGAGAGCAAACAAGAAAGTCATAAAGGCAATTGTCTTCTCCTGGTGTTATGCCATTTGTAAAACACTGTTCATCAAAGTTATCAGAGGGGTGAACAGTAAATATAAATCAAAATGGACATGTAACCGTACAATACAATACAATTATAAAACAACATTAATAGGCAGTAAAGATTAAGGATGGTGGGGCGGAATTCAATTCAGTTTGCATTTAAAGCTGAAACTATCAAATCTGTACTTTCCGAAACGACATGAGAACTGAAACACAGAAGTCCTTCAAAATTTGCACTTACCCGAAATGCACACTTGTCTGAATTTTAGGATGCAATTCTCCAGCCAAACAATGTTTACAAAAATGCATATACTGGGAGAAATGAATATATTAGTGAAAATAACATAAAACTGCATGGTATTAGGAGAAATGGCTTGCAAAAAAATGTGTACTGTACAGCTGCCCTGCTCTTATTATGATTGGTATTGCCCATCTAGATCATTAGGTTCCAGGCCCATTCAAGGTGCTCACCCTAGCATTTAAAGCCTAAATGACTTGGGCCACAAATATCACCTCCTTCCTTATAGACTCACTCAGACGTTGAGATCAACAAAGGGGCCCTCTTGAAAGTTCTGCTACCCTCGGAGGTTTGAGGGGTGGTGGCCCGGCAGAGGCCATTCTCTGTGGCAGTCCCTAAGTTTTGGAATTCCCTCCCCACAGAGGTGCAACTGGCACCTTCACTATGCAGTTTTCTGGGAATGCTGAAGGAGCACTTCTTTATGCTGGCCTTTGATACATGAGATGTGTGTTTTCAGGACGCACAGTATCCCTATGATTGTAATTTGCTTTAACAATTTTTAATACTGAATTTTAAATTGTTGTAACCCACCCTGAGGCTTGCTGGTGAAGGGCAGGCAATAAATGTAATCGACAACATCGTCATCATCCAGTGGTGTTGTGGTTAAGGTGTTGGACTGCGACTTGGGAGACCAGGGTTCGAATCCCCACACAGCCATGAAGCTCACTGGGTGACCTTGGGCCAGTCACTGCCTCTCAGCCTCAGAGGAAGGCAATGGGAAACCGCCTCTGAATATCGCATACCTTGAAAACCCTATTCGTAGGGTCGCTGTAAGTCGGGATCGACTTGAAGGCAGTCCATTTCCATTTTTCACTAGAGGTATGAGATCATAAGAAGAGTATGGCTGGATCAGGCCAGTGGCCCATCTAGCCCAGCATCCTGTTCTCACTGTGGCCAAGCAGATGACCTAATGGGAAGCCCACAAGCAGCACCTGAGTGCAAGAGCAGTCTCCCCTCTTGCGGTTTTTAGCAACTGGTATTCAGGCATATTCCTTTGGGAAAACAACAACAGGATTCTTATTGTTGGCTGATGGGGGTGGGGGTGGGTTAGTGGATGTGGAAATCAGTGAGCTGTTTAAAATAAGTAGGTCAAATCACAACCTATTTCTAGATTTTAAATTATTATTTCAGCTATGGCAAAAATCATAAGAGCTTTGCCTTACCTCTATCAAGTGAAACCATGTAAGGTTTAATGTTCTTGAGTGATTGCTTTATCAGATAGTCCTAGAGGTGAAAGCAATACAAAAGGAACAAAAATAGGCTAATTTTATTCTTGTGGTAGCTAGCTTGCACCCAGCAACTCTTTATGTACCTTTTTTTCCTAGAGGTTGAAATGCCCATAAAATGACAAGCTGCATTTAAAAGCTACGAGTTCCCTACACAGGATTTCATTTCCCCTTCTTATTAGAGGACTTAACATTTATTAGTCATTAGTAAGATCCCTGTAAACAGAAAATATGAAGCCTTGGTGCTACTAATTATGATGCAACTGTGAACATGATAACAATGGAGCTCTAGTTTGTGAGGTTCTATGAGTTCCTGACACAAACCAAACGCCTGAATTCTGCACTCATTTGAACAACGTATGAAATTCTTGGGAATCAACAGGAATGCATGCTAATCCAGATAATACAGAGTCAGGATTCCTAAAATATGTAGGGATGTAGGAGAAATTAGAATCAGTTTGCATTTAAGGCCAAATCTATCAAATTTGCATTTTCAATACAAGAACCAAAACACAGCCGTCCTTCAAAATTTGCACGTATCTGAATTTTGTGATACAGTCCTTCAACCAACCAACGTTTAAAAATGTCAGCACTCCATACAAAAATGTGCTTATTAGGAGAAATTCGATCTTAGATTCCGTTCTCCACATTACTGCAACAATTTGTGATTTTTTTTTAAAAAAAATCTCGATGAAAATCCTTCAGCGTTTCAGCATGAATTTCTGCTAATAAACACATTTTTGTATGGAGTTTTGACTAACGTACACATTTTTTGCAAGCAGTTTCTCCTAATCTAATGCTTTTTGGTATGTTAGTTTCACGAATATATTCATTTTTATGTACACTTTCCCCTTTTACGCATTTTTGTAAAAATTGTTTGATGAACTTCATTGCAAAATTAAAATAAGTGCAAATTTTGAACAATAGCCGTGTTTTGACTGTCATTGTTTCGGAAAGAGTGGGTTTGATAGATTTGGCTTGAAATGTGAACTGAATTGAATTTCTCCCCTGCCCCCGGGCAGAATCTTGTCCTTGAGATCTATCAGTGCGAAGAAGAAGATGTGGAACTAGGAGGGAGAGTAGTAACTGGGTTATCCTGCACTAGAAATGTAAGAACATAAGAAGAATCCTGCTGGATCAGGCCAAAACCCCATCCTGTTCTTAGTGGCAAACCTCATACCTAAGGGAAATCCGCAAGCAGGACCTAAGTGCAACAGAGGTCTCCCCACTTGTGATTCCCAGCAACTGGCATTTGGAGACCATACGCAACCAAGGAGTCAGAACATAGCCATCATGGCTGGTAGCCACTGATAGCCTTATCCTCCATGAACAGCTTCATCCTCCATTTAGGAAAATGGGTAGAGTGGAGGTGTGCCTTTAATTTTTTTAATCCTGTTTCATTGCCTTTAAGGTTTCTTTGTTTTTGTTTTGCACTGGCGCGAGAATTTTATTATTTAATTTAATTTAATTTAACTCAACCATTTATATACCGCTGTCCCGTTCGGAGCCGAGGAATGCAGGCGCACACGGTTCAGAAAGGTTTTCTCTTTTTATTAAAGTTACATCAGTCTTAAAAGCCTTTCGATTCATTCAGCTAACTACACTTTCTAGGAACTATTCCATCTTAGGCAGCAAAATGTCTTGGGCTGGTCCTGACCTAGCGTAAGGCAGCTTCTTATATTTCCTGGATCTGGGATAAGGCACTTATACCAAGTGCTGGGCAAGTAGACCTCAGTGGCAGCTGGCGGCTCCATGTCAGTCAAGCAGTGGAATCCGCTCCAGGTTTTAGTCCAAACTTTCAAGGAGTTGTCCAAGGTGCTTCAGCATGCTCGAACTAAATATCCCGTTTGGAGCAGAGGAATGCAGGCGCACACGGTTCAGAAAGGTTTTCTCTTTTTAGTAAAGTTACATCAAACGTAAAAGTCTTTCTAGGAGCTATTTCCCTGACTGGCTCTGACTAAGCTTCTCTCCGGTCACAGATGTTGACTCAGCACCCCCTCCTTGTCACCACCCATTTAAGTAGGTTTCTCTTTCGTGCACAAACTTTTGCTTCTTCGAACCGTCAGCCGTTGCTCTTCGCGCCTTTGGATTCTGTGAGAGCAGGGGGGGAGGGGCTGGACCTCGACTTCCCCCTCTGGCTGAGGGGGCTGGTAGTCTGGGAAGGCATGTGAATCTGCTGGGCGCCTGGCTGGGAATCTACCAGTTGGTGAGGTGGCTCCTGTGCCACTGGAGAAGGGGGCGTGCTCTTGGCAGTGACCTCTGACAGCTCTCTGTGCGCTTCCACAGGGAGAGTGGGAAGTTGGGGATGCTGCAAGCCCTCCTCCCTCAAACCCTCAGTCAAGTCCTCAAAGTCAGAGTCCTCCTCCCTGTCCTGAGTCACAACAACCACTTAATTACAGTCATCTCTAAGCAGTGTACAGGAGACTCAATACAATGAAACTAAAAAGGTGTTAAAACTATAAAATCAGAATTCAGTTAGCCTGCTATAACAACAACAACAATATCATCATCATCAACAACAACAACAATAATAATAAATAAAAGTCTTCAGTACGCACTGGAATTTCAACATGGAGGGGGCCTCTCTGACCTCAAGTGGAAGGGAGTTCCATAAAATTGGGCCCATAATACTGAATGCATGGCTTCTGGTGGATATGAGCCATGGATCCAAGCCATGGGGGACCACAAACAGTGACTCCCCCAAAGAACTTAGTGATCGAGCAGGGATATAAGTATCCTGGACCCATGTTGCCAAGGACCTTGTAAATTAATACAAGAACCTTGAACCTGGCCCGGTAACATACGGGCAGCCAATGCAAGCCTTTGCACACCAGAGTTATGTGCTGGTGACAGCCTGCCTCCACAAACATTCTTGCTGCAGTGTTTTGTACCAGCTGGAGTCTCCGGACCAGGTCCAAGGACAGCCCTGCATAGAGGGCATTGCAATAAACGAGTCTTGAGGTTACCAATGCATGAATCACCATGGCCGTATTGTAAATTTGTCTCACACTGGAGTCTGATGAAGTGGAAAGGTGGGGTATCAAAGTTTTAAAAGATTCCCTCCATGCCTTCCAAAGGCATTTGAAACCATGGCGATGTCTATGGGAAGATCCATTACAAACTCCTAAGTCAGGGACTTTAGCCAAGCTAGACATTTAGTTCATGCATCTGTTGTGTATGGGAAAATGGAAGCAGAGCTTGGGAAGTGTCATACAAACCTCCAGCTTCTTAGAAACTTTGCAGAGATATTAACATTATGAAGCAAAGTCAAGATTTCTTGGGGATGCTTAACAGAGCCCAAGTCATCAGGCACACTTAGTTTCAAAGTTATGTTATTGCTCACAGAAAGAAATCAATGCTTCAATTTATTAAGCCAATAACCGCAGCCGTTAAAGCACCAGAACAGTTTAAGCTTCAAATGCATTCAAACCAAATGGAGGCTCTTCTTCTTCTTCTTCTTTTACATCCAAGAAACGATTGCACTGATCAAGGTAATATATACGAAAAACACCACTGAGTTGTGGCTTGGTTTAAAGAAAGAAAGAAAATGGAGGTTTAGCAGTAAATGAAACATTCAGCTCAGCAGCATTACCCTATTCAGCGAAATAAGAGATAACGGAAATCCTATATGGCAGATACTTCCCCTCACCAGCATTCTAATCAAAGCAACCAATCAATGTTGTTGACAGAGAAACAAACATCTGACGATCCAAAAACATGTTGTGGTGAGGCCAACAACCCAGCCTGAGCCACACAGAATGACTTACGGACGCAAACACAGTTACACAGAGGGAAAGTCAAGAAGGAATTAATCACTAGCAGAAGGTAAAGCTCAGTCCTCCAAATGCCTAGCTCAAGGGTGGAGAACTTACTGCAGTCCAAGGGCCATATTCCCATTGGGGCTATCTCCCTGGGGCCACATGCCAGTGGTAGGCAGGACCAAAGGCAAGCGTTGGCAGGGCAACATATGTGAACCTTACCCTACAGGTTAAGCTGTAAAAGGCTCAAGCAGGGCATTAAACATTCCCAGCCCTGCTCCAATTTACCATTTTTCTTATCCAGTTGACACACAATACTGTGTGGCTACTGTACATGCTCAGTCTTCATCAGGATTATTTTTGTTTAGGATTGGGGGGCACTTCTGCAAATCTCAGGATTTGTTTCATTTTATTTTATTTAGAGCATTTGTACTCCACTCTTCAGCCAAAAAGGCTGCCACAGTGGCTTACATATAATCACTTAAAACAGGACCGTCCCTGCCTGCTGGCTTACAATCGGGGTGTAGTCATCCAGGGTCTTGGGGGTCTAGACCCCTTACTTTTTTGGGAGCAGGGTTCCAGCAGGGTCCCTATGTCTCCAGCATCCTAGGAACCAATCAGCATAAAAGGGGAGTGTGTTAGCCACTGAGAAGAGTCTTCTAACATGCTTCCTTGTCCTTTCCTCCTGATTGGAGCCAATCAGAGTGAAAGGAGGTGAGTCGGCCACCAAGAAGACTCTTCTCAGTATCTAATATGCTTATTGTAGCTTTCATGCTTTTTGGCTCCTAGGGATGACTGTTATTGTAGGAGAAAGCATTAACAAGGAACTCATTTTCAACCCAGCAGCAAAAAAAAAAAAGGGACATGGCTGTGACTAATATGAAAGGACCCTGCACTTCCACTACACTACTGCTTACAATCTACAAAACATGACACACAAGGAGAAAGGGGCAGGAAGGGAAGAGGAAAAAAGCAATCTTAGGCACCAATTCTTAAATAGTTGTACATATAATGACCAGCTGGCATAGAAACAGTTCAGGAGTAGCAGGTGTCTGTTGAAGCTTACCTTTCAGCAAAGCTGATGGTATGAGACCTGCTCTCCCACTGAAGTAGCTTGATGGAATAGCTGCTGACAGGTGACAGAGCTGACAGGAACCCAGAGCATCCTGATGCCTCCCTGCTGTTTCTCATTGGCCCTATTTTGGCCCCAGTCCTAGTGGCATTCCCCACCTGAGTGGTGGGAGAAGAGAATCTACAACACTGCTCTCTCTGTGAAATTTGCTGGTTTACATATGAGCCAAAGGAGAATGGCGATGTTGCAGTGTTGTATATGAGTGTATGAGTGGTTGGTTGATAGGATGGAGGTAGTGAATGATGGTAGTAGTTGTATAGAATGGATGATGAGTGGCTGTATGAGAATGTGTTCTGTTGGTTGTGATTTTATATTAACTCCAGATTGGATTGTTGCAATGCTCTGTACATGGGGCTGCCCTTGAAGACGACTCGGAAACTTCAATTGGTCCAAATTGCAGCGGCCAATACTGGATGGGGTTACTCTTAGCTCTCATAGAACCCCTGTTCTAAAACAGTTGCACTGGTTGCCAGTTCATTTTCAGGTGCAATTCAAGGTGATCACATTAGTGTTTCAAGCGCTAAACAACTTAAGCCCCAAATATCTCTGAGACTTTCTCCTTCCCTACAGAACCTCGGAAGTGTTAAGATCAGCAGAGGGGGCCTTCTTGGTATTTCCACCACACTTAGAAGTTTGGGGGATGGTGGCTCAGACCAGGGCATTTTCTGTGGTGGCCCCTAAGCGGAGGAATTCCCTCCTTTCAGGGGTTCATCTGGCACCTTCACTATACAGTTTTCAGCAAATGCTACAGACACACCTCTTTACTCTGGCTTTTGACTCCTGAGATCTATGACCACCCTATTCTTCTGATTGAAATGTGTCTTAATTCTTTTTAATATTGTGTTTTAGATTTTGTAACCTTCCCTGGGATCTATTGGTGAAGGGTGGGATCATCATCATCATCATCATCATCATCGTCATCATCATCATCATCATCATCCTTCTTTATGGGAAAGTAGAGACCTTTTATTGAACACTGGGGAATAAAATGTCTCTGTAAATACTGGCATGGGTTGTATTCAACTAAGCCCAACTTAGAGTAGGCCATTGAAATTAAAGAACCTAAGCTAGTTCAGTATGGTCTTCTCCAGGGAATGGGAACCTGTGGTCCTTCAGATGTTGTTGGGCTACAACTACCATCATCCCTAACCTTTGGCCATGGTGGCTGGGGCTGATGGGAATTGTGGTCCAACAACATCTGGAGGGCTATAGGTTCCCCACTCCTGGTCTATTCTGATTGACAGTGGCTCTCCAGGATTTCAGACAGGGGTCTCTCTCAGCCCTACCTAGTGATGCCGGGGATTGAACCCTGATCCTTCTGCATGCAAAGCAGACGCTCTGCCACTGAGCAACAGTCCTTCTCCATGTCACTGTTCAGGGGGAGTTGGGGAGAAAACAAAACCACAAGTGCAATGCCAAATGGGCAAGTTAAACCTCAGGTCTCATTTCAGTCCCTGACATCATGGGGATAAACAGTGAATTCAGCAAATGCATGATCCAAAACCAGGGTCTTTCTACTGCAAACTTTTAAAAATGCCCGTTTACTACTCCCATCTTCAAACTAGTGAGATGATAAAAGGATTCCATTTTCTGCCAACAATTTCATTCCGCTAATGTAAAATCAACTTTAGATCTGATTTTGTATAGGGTTTTTGTTGTTGTTGTTATATATAGAAAAAGAGCCCCATTGCCTCGAGCATTTTGCATTTGTATTGGCTCCATGTTTAGTCGAGAGCTTTTTGTAAAATTGATGAATATTGTCTAAAGGCAAGTGCAGACAGGCAAACAGATCTGTATCTCCCGTAATCCATTTAGCCTGACACACATGTGCTGGGGACCAATTTTACTGCAATTCTTTCAGCGATGATGAAAAGTAAATGCAGGCAAAGTCATGAACTTCATTTTGCAAGGAACCTTTTGCAATCTAATGAAAGTCACTAAAAAGAAGCATCTCTCTTCCACCTGACCCTGGTCCTCCCTACGTGGCAGGAGGATTCAGAGTCAATAAACAAGCACCAGGCATAGGGGAATAC
This sequence comes from Rhineura floridana, assembly GCF_030035675.1. Lineage (NCBI taxonomy): Eukaryota > Metazoa > Chordata > Lepidosauria > Squamata > Rhineuridae > Rhineura > Rhineura floridana. Next base: position 31,717,473 of record NC_084492.1, on the reverse strand, counting down.
ATTGGGAAGGTTTGCCTTAAGAATGCAACTGATATCCAGGTGGTATCCAACTCCAGGAATTCTGAATAAAATATCTGCATCATCAAGCCAAATGTGTTGATAGAAAAGAAAAGAAAAGAACAGAAAAGAAGGAAAGATGAACTTTTGTGGACATCCAACAAAGCTGAACATTGGAAGATTGAAGTTGTGAAGATGTGTTATTGAAGGCCTGTTTGGCTAAGAAGGCATGGAAATAAACTATAACTAATGTCCAGTAACATTTTCTGCTAGGACTGTGGAATCATCATATTCAGGCTCAGGTTGATAGGACAGAGCAGGCTTAAGTCTATCATCACCAGAAATTCTGACCCAGGATCAATTTAAATCCAAAATTAAAAACAGAAACCATAATTAACATAATTAACAGTGCAGCAAACAAAATCCATCAGTCCATGATTGCCCTCATTTAGAATAACCTCCCTCAATGCCTAGATGATGAGGTACAGATAGGGATGGAAGGATGTGTCAAGTTCAGTTCTTTCTGTATCTCATTTTTCCAATCTTAAATTCAGTTCTCCACATTTCTGCAGAAATCTGTGGGTTTTTTTAAAAAACAATCCTCATGAAAATTCTTCAGTATTTTAGTGTAAATTTCTGCTAATAAAGACATTTTTGTATTAGTGTACAAATTTTGCAAGCAAAAATTTCTAATATAATGCATTTTTTAATATAATGTTTTTCCTAATATACTGTGTTTTTGTCTGTTATTTTCACCCCTGCATTCATTTTTTAGGTACACTTTCTCCTGACATATGCATTTTTGTAAACAAAATGGCAAAATTCAATTGCAAAACTTAGATAAATGCGGATCTTGAAGGGGGCTGTGTTTCATTTCTCATATTGTTTCAGAAAGTACAAATCTGATAAATTCAGCTTTAAATGCAAACTGAATCTAATTTCTCCCCCATCCCTTACTGAAGGTCACATTCCCAAGTATAGCAATAATATATGGGAGCCAAGAAAAAGGGTGAAATCTTCTGTCTAGAATGAGGGTAGGAAGCATTGCCCTCACTCTGATTTGGCTTTGTGATCGTACTATGTAGCCAAATTGCATTGGATTTATGACACCATGATATCATAGTGCTGGCTACATGTTTCCTGAACATCTAGATCTGTAGTCAGGAGGAGGAACGCACTTCTTTTTCCCCCTTCTTTTTTTAAATGCCTCACAGCAGCTATTGTGTTGAACAGAGAAGAGCAGTGAAACATGCAAAAAAGGCAAATTGGGATGGTGTTTTTTGAGATAAGAATTGGTGATAGTGAAACTCTTGTTATTTGTACTGAAAATGTTCAGCCAAAAAAAATGTGTCTCAGTTCTAATGATATCTTGCTACACTCCTCCTGACAACAATGTAAAGTAGATCAGTGTTATTATCTCCATTTTGCAGACATGGGGACTAAGACTGAGTGTGTATAGGACTGAGACCTAAGTAGCTTTAGCTCTTGCACTGAGTACTGGGCAGCATTATTTTTGTAATTCAGTGTTGCTTTGTTTATCATCAGAATGAAGAAAAATGTTTACATTAAAACAATTTGTCACTGGCCCTTTATTTTGCACAGTCCATGTGGAACACAGCAGGGCATTGCCTGCATTTCAAAAACAAACCACAGATAATCTCATTTTCAAGTTCTTGTGCCTGTGATGTGCTTTTTGGTTAACTTCTTAACTAATTATGCAGCCAGAATATTACTTCAGAATAACCCCACTGGCTGTTCTTTTCTTTTCTTTTCTTTTCTTTTCTTTTCTTTTCTTTTCTTTTCTTTGAGAGTTCTAGTGCTTCTTACAGAAGACATTTCTTTGCAAAAGACTAGCAATGGAACCTCAGCCAGGTTATGATGAAAGCACTCCTAGCATTCCAGGAGACTCTGAATCTCTGTTATTATGTCTTCCAGATTGAATGGAAGTGGCATACTGGCATCACCTTTTGCCAGTAAGGATGGCACTCTGGCTTTTCATCTTCTGGTAAATTCTGTGCAAGTTGGGAATGGCACCTAAAAACAAACAGTAAGATTAGAAATGAATTAATGGGATGCATTTAGAAATCTGGTATTTTGCATGCTTGTCCATTAATAGAAAGAGAAAAACAGAACAAAACAAAGCAGTGAAGTCACTGGCTTTTTGTCTTGATGCAGTCTTTCTATTTCCTAGAAGAATCTTTGAGAAAGCCAATCACAAAGAAATGCAGTTGGCACACCTTTTGATGGGGAATTATTTTGTCATTATCTCAAGTCTTATTTGAAGTGAGTATTTTATGCCATTGTTTGTGGGTTTTTGTGATACTACTAGATTATTGGGGGAGATTAAACCAAATGTATTGCATTAAGGTTACAGGATAAATTAAACAACATTGGAGGACATGGTTTGTAAATCTGAGAGATTTACAAATCCATCAGCTTTGAGGAAAGTAACAAGAAGGAGAGGTGCTGTTGAAAGATAGATGCAAGTGCAGGTTAATAACAATTTCTGTTGATGAATAGATGGGCAAAACTTCAACAAAATTAAATTAAGAGGTTAGCGTTTGCTAAGTCCCCAGAGAAAACTCTTTGAATTACTGTGTTTCTTATTAAATGGATTCTTCATCAATAGCAGTGAAGTCTAATTATAATAAGCAGGCTAAAACTGCAGTCCTGCATGGGAACATTTTATGAGTAGTAAACCACCACATTTTATAAGATTACTTTGTAATAAAGACTGCCACTTATTGGTCCTGCATTAGTAAATTTGTAGCAATTTAGTGGTTTTGGTTTCAGAATTTCTTTTTTTTTTAGGGTTTGCTTGTTTAATTTGCCAGCTGCTGGTTAATTAGCTAATGTTTATAAAGGATTGCAAAGTTGAAGAGAGCTCAGTATTATTATTATAATAATATGGCCAGCAAACAACAAAATAAAAAAGTTAAAAGAAAACCAAACATCATAAAAATGAACCATTTTACTTGGTCATTTGTGGCTTTAAATTTAAAAAGTGGTTACGCAGCAATTTTATAAAATATAAGGTAGGCTACTGGCACGTGCAAGGAGATATTTTATGATCTTTGAGCAAGTATCAACACATCACGTCAGACAGACTTCAGTCCTGTAAAGACCAATGGGACTTAATGCCTGTCAGTGACTGTATTGTTTTTATTGAGCTATTTATTCTTATTTACCACATTTAAATTGTTCCCAATAACAACATTCTCCAGGCAGCTCGCGCATCAGTGGAATGTTAAAATACACCTACCAACCATGAAAAACAATAGAACAGCACATCTAAACAGAAATGTAAAAGATCTAAGTGTACTTGAAAAGATGGGGGGAAATCAAAGGTCTTTGCCTGGTGCCTCCAAAGTAGATGCCAGGTGATCCTTGCTGGGGAAAGTATTTCAGAGCCAGGGCGTGTCAACCACAAAGGCCTTCTCAGATGCTGCCCATCATACCTCACAAGGGGGTGCTTGTAGAACAAAGGAGTATAGAAAACTGTCTTGTACTGGTCCACCGAGCTCAGTACTGCGGACACCCAGTGACTGTCAGCAGCTCCAAGGTTTCAGGCAGGAGTCTTCCTCAGACTTACCTGGAGATTACAGGGATTGAATCTGGGGCCTTCTGCATGGAAAGCAGTTGCTCTACCACTGAGCAGCTGCTTCTGAAGATGATCTTGAGTTCCCGGTGGTTACATATGGAAGGACATAGTCCTTCTGGTAACCTGGCTGTTTAAGAAGTGAAAATAAACACCTCCACTTTGAATTGAGCCTGGAAATGGATTGGAGGCTGGTGCAGATGACAAAGCGCTGATGTAATATGTCCAAATCACCCAGTCCCAGTTAGCTATCTAGCAACCTTATTCTAGACTAAGCGAAGCTTCTGGGCTGTATTCAAAAGCAGCCTAAGTTAGCTGTGTCCATTAACTTCAGTAGGTCTACTCTAAGTAGAACTAGCATTGGATTTCACCCGTTGGAATAAATGAGACAAAATTAGACATGACTAAGTGAAGCCTCAATGATTTCGATGGGAACTAAATTCAACTAACCTAGTCTAGATCCAACTTATTCCAGTAATCCAATTGCAATATTCCAGTAGGAAGAAGAAAAATAGCTAAATGCAGTGGGAGATTTTTTTTATGGCAGTACTCGCTGGTACAGGGTACCGGCACCTCTTTCTTTTTCTTTTCTTTTGTGTTGTCCATGGCAACCATTTTGTGTTAGCATTCACAGCACATTTACCAAGGTATGAGTGCTGGCACCTAACTTTTTACAAAAAAAAAACCCACTGGCTAAATATTTTGGGATTTTCCTACTTCAATACATAGTGATTGTATTAATTTACTATGGCCTTTGCCCCTGCTTGCCTTGCATGTCAGTCTCCCCAAGGACTCCCAGACACAGATACAGACACACAAACTTTCCTAGGAACCCCCAAACACACACACACATACAGCCAGGCTAATGGTCCCCCAGACACTCACTGCCACCCTGTTTAGGCAGCTTACCAGCCTCCGCCTACCTGGCTACCACCACCACACCTCAACTGCTTACTGGCATCCCACATTGTTGCTGCTGCTCGCCCTCACACCCTCTCACCTGCCTTGCCCCATGCTTGCTCACATGCTTGCTCACCCACCCCTCATTTGCCACCCTCTGCACTACCTCGCACCCCCCATGCTCACCCACCCACCATCCTTGCTTCCCTCACTGCTTTGCCTTGCTTGCCTGTCATCCTGCCATCACTCTCTGCCCCCATGCATGATGGTGTGACAGCTTAGAAAAATGCTATAAAGTTAGATTGACTGCATTTATTTATCTCCAAAGGCTTCCATTGTAATATTTTAGAAGCAATTTTCCAGCAGCTACCTTGGATAACTTCTACGTTCATTATAAATGCTCATGTATTTATACTACACAGCCCCTAAATCTGTTCCAGAGGGTTGGGGGGGAACCCCACAACAGATTTAGGAGGCACATGGGGAGAGGAGAAGAAGTTCCATTGCACAGCCAAAAGTACTTGCACTAGCAGAATTGTTTAGATGGACAACCTCCCCCCCCATTATTGTTACTTATTACATTTCTATCCTACTCTTCCTTCCAAAGGAGCCCAGGGCAGCAAACAACAAAATAGTAAAACAATACATTAAAAATAAAAATAAAAATTTAATAATTTAAAAACATTAAGAATGTCAAAAAATATAAAAACAGGTATTTGTATACTCCTATGGATTTACGCTGTCTTGGGGGCCCTTGTAAAGGTTGAAAGGCAGGACAGAAATGATTTTATAAACAAATATAAAATAAATAAATTTTATTTATTTAAAATTACTAATTCCCCAACTCTTCTCTCCAATCAATCCATGGATGGACCTTAGGTTTCTAAAACTGTCTACATTTCTCAAGTACAGAAAATTTAATTTCCACTCCCCTCTCAATGCAGGTGTTAATTTAAGGGCATTTATAACTGTGAAATCTTAACACTCTCCACCACTTTGTATTAATGCATCTTTAGTATCGCCTACACATATACCAAAGGTGCATTAGAAGAAAGTGGAAGAGCTCATTCCCTGAATAAGAATGTCATTATATCATTGACCATTAGTTGTATGGAAGACACCAAAGATGTTTAAGCAACAAGAGACTAGGAGAATGCTCAGAAAAACAAAAGAGTTTGGAATAGTAAAATACATGCAAGATTTTGATATTTCTCGATGTGGAATTTAGTTAATTTAAGAAAAGCACTGAACATTTTAACAATGACGGACATGCAATGAAAACAGAATGGGGATAACACAGTGATAAATCATCTTTGCCTTAAAAGGAAAAGGAAATCAGACAATTCAGATAGAACTTTTTTTTCCGTGGGCAGGGGAGGCATTGATGGATAAACCATAGGTAGATTGCCACATCTTTGTATTTGCAATTGAGGAGATAACTGACTTGTCTCAACAATTAACCGATTAATGCTTCCAGCACTGCTAAAATGATTAATGCACCCAACGCTCTGGCCACTTCCCTTCCCTGACCCTTTGAGGAAAGCATGAAACAAAACCCAAAGAAAAGGGGTCATCTTCCTCTTGGGAATTATTGATGGCAGCAGAATACCCAAGAGAAAACCTACGTCAACTTTACACCCATGTTGGTATGCAGTTAATTGCGGTTCCACTCTCCTCCTGCACTCAATCCATCGTACATTACAGCACAAGGACAGTATTAACACATAACATTCCTATATATCTTCAGCTCCCCACTTCAGCCCATGATAATAGCATCTGTTAACATGCACTAAGCACTATTATGTAGCACATCACTTCATAAATAATAAGATTAACTGACCTCAGGCCCTCCGAGAAGAGTAATGTGTTCAAATGTTCTCATTATTTATTTAAAACAAGAATTAAAGAAACACAAGCTACTTTTGACAATCCTCTTACCATAAATATTAAACTGTTTGCAGTGATAAGCTGCACTGTGTGCAAGAACAGTGGATTTGTTGTGGGGGGGCCCTCAGAATAGATGTTCGGGCAAACATGGTTTAGCACAGGGGCTCTCAGTGGTGCTGAACTCATTGTGCAGCCCAGTGTCGGAGACATTTCCTCTCCGTCAAACCTATAGAAGAGCACAGTTAATATGCAGAGGATACTGAAGCTGACTGCAACCACTAACAACAAGCTTGTTTCATGTTCAATCTTGGTTACTAAAATATGGATATTCTATTTGCTGGGTACTCTAGGTCAAGGACAGGGAACCTGCGTTCCTCCAGATATTGCTAGATGACAGTTCCCATCATCCTTGACCAATGGTCATGCTGGCTGGGATGGATGGGAGTTGGAGACCAACAACATCTGATCACAGGTCCCTGGTCCTTGCTCTGGGTAAAGCATTTCAGTTGAAAGGTTTTCTACACAAGTTACTACGCCAATCTAAAGCTTCTGGAATGTAGAGGCCAACAGATTAACTATGAACTTAGAACTATGAATACAGTAGCTAATTCACTAGGTGGTGTATGGGAAAGGGACTATTTAAGAACATAAGAACATAAGAAGAGCCTGCTGGATCAGGCCAGTGGCCCATCTAGTCCAGCATCCTGTTCTCACAGTGGCCAACCAGGGGCCTGGGGGAAGCCCGCAAGCAGGACCCGAGTGTAAGAACACTCTCCCCTCCTGAGGCTTCCGGCAACTGGTTTTCAGAAGCATGCTGCCTCTGACTAGGGTGGCAGAGCACAGCCATCACGGCTAGTAGCCATTGATAGCCCTGTCCTCCATGAATTTGTCTAATCTTCTTTTAAAGCCGTCCAAGCTGGTGGCCATTACTGCATCTTGTGGGAGCAAATTCCATAGTTTAACTATGCGCTGAGTAAAGAAGTACTTCCTTTTGTCTGTCCTGAATCTTCCAACATTCAGCTTCTTTGAATGTCCACGAGTTCTAGTGTTATGAGAGAGGGAGAAGAACTTTTCTCTATCCACTTTCTCAATGCCATGCATAATTTTATACACTTCTATCATGTCTCCTCTGACCCGCCTTTTCTCTAAACTAAAAAGCCCCAAATGCTGCAACCTTTCCTCGTAAGGGAGTCGCTCCATCCCCTTGATCATTCTGGTTGCCCTCTTCTGAACCTTTTCCAACTCTAGAATATCCTTTTTGAGATGACTATTTCTCAGCCTTATCTCCCCACATCTGTAAAATATAGATAATATACTGACTTGTCTTACAGAGGTCACATTGGATGAGCTCATATTCCAACATAAGAAGACCCCGATCAGATCAGACCAAAGGTCTACCTAGTCCAGCTTCCCAGCTAAGAAACCCATGAACCAATAGCCATTTCTCACTGTTGGCCCATCTCAGAAGTTAGAGTTGGCATTCTCCAGGGCTCAGCCACCTCTTCTGTTCTGTAGCAGCTAAATTGGGGGAATGCAAGTTGTCGCTAGTGCCTCTGTTTGTAACTGCATGTACAGGCACACTGAGGAGCACGGTGCAGCAGCTGATAATTCACACTTTGCAGCTGCTGAGATATATTTTTTACAGTTGGTAACAGACTGTAGGACTATTTTTATTGGGTTGTATTCCTTGCGTGAGTGGAACTGCTTCTGCTTGTGCAACTGGATTCCCCTCCTCTCCATGCATCCCCTAAATCTGTCCTGGATTTCCCCCCAATGCTCTGGAGCAGATTTGGGGATGACAGGGGAGAGGAAGGGAAAGTCCCACTATGTAAATAGAAGTTGTTCTGCTTGCACAACCATTTAGTTGAATGCCACCCATGATTTGCTATTATACTCCCCCCAAAAAACCATACTCACCTACTTGGCTTTTAAATCAATGGAGGACAGGCAATTTTGCAGTGCAAATTTATACATCATATCAAAAACAGAACTGAGCATTTACAAATATGAAATTGAAGGGAGAAAGCTTTGAGATGGGAACAGGTATTCCAATATTCAGGGGAAGGGCGATAGCTCAGTGGTAGAGTCTCTGCCATTAGTGTAGTGGCAAATTCAGAAGTGCAGAGTCCCTTCATAACAGTCACTCCACGCCCTCCTCACAGCTCCGCCCCCAGGATCCACAGTCTATTCTGCAATTATAGAACTATAGAACTGGAATAAAACTGCTGTGTGCATAGGCTTACCCCCACTCAATCTCTCTCTCTCTCTGGGGACTAAGCACTGCCAGAAACATCCTGATTTTAAGAATTCTGAAATAAAGCCAAGTGTGGGAGTAGGATTTGGGATACCAAGGTACTTTGCCATGAAGCTCACTTCTCACTTGCCCCAGGAGCCAATCAGCATGAAAAGGGAGGCATGTTAGCTACTGAGAAGAGTCACCTCCTTTCACTCTGATTGGCTCCAATCAGCATGAAAGGACAAGGAAGCATGTTGTTTGCCAAGTGAGAAATTTCTTCTCAATGGCTTGCACACTCCTGTTTCATACTGTTTGGCTCATACATAGGGACCCTGCTGGGACCAAGGTAAGGGGTCCAAGACCCACCCCGCACAATCACAGACAACTACACACTGGCATCTGTTTCACATGCAAAAGGCCCCAGGTTCAGTCTCCAGCATCTACTGTACTAGATGCAATTGGTGTGATAAGGCAGCTTCTAAAGTGCCTAGATAAGTTAGCGGTGTGCTTCTTGCCCCCCTCTGGAGTTAACCAGGTGTGTTCCCACACCTGCATTGTGCCAGCTCCTAGATGGGGCAGTAATGGTTCTAGGTTTGAGGGAGCCCTGAGAGCAGTGCCCTCTAGTAGGCTCCCTCCTCTGCCAGTAGCTCCCCCCAGCAGGCCTCCCCAGTGGTATTTCTCAGATCGGTGCTGGATGGCCTGTCGCTTTAATATCTCACAATGTCCCCAATGCAGCATTGCCAGTAGCTGGCCAACACTGAACAACAGGGAGTTGTGATTGAAAGGACGGGTTGTAGCTCAGTGGCACAGCTTCTGCTTTGCATGAAGAAGGTCCCAGGTTTAATCCCTGCCATCATCCAGATAAGGTTGGGAAAGGATTGGGGGGGCGTTTGGGGGGGGAGACAGCCATGACTGTTTAAAGTGGTACGCTGCTGCTTTAAATGAATAGTGCAGGTGAGACCTCCTAATCCATTCACTTCAGTATCTAGCAATTTTCAGAGACAGCAGCAGAAACCAGCACCTTGGACAGCTCCTTGAAAGTTCAGACAAAAACCCGGAGCAGATTCACTCTACAATCTCCATTGATTCTGGCCACATAAAGGTCAGATGTTTCTACACCACCAACCAGCACACACACACACATACATCACTCCATTCAATAAGCAAGAGGCATGATCACGGTTCGAGAACTTATTCCAGCCAGGCAAAAGCACTCAAGCACGGCTGGTGGGAAGGGGTTTAGGCATAGGGAAAGTGCCCTGGGGAAAGACCAGTTAGTGTTCATATTAGAACATTAGAAATAATGGCTGCATTCAGGTGTAGGTTTTATTGTGTTATTTTTCCAGATTTTAATGCTAGGGCTTCTGTCCTGATTTCTAATGTTCTTTTCACGTTGCAGTACCTGCTGCATTATGCAAATGTTTTTTTGTTTTCATCAGCATATCACCATGTCATGCTAAATTTCATTCACAGCAGTGGGTGTGAACCGTGGACGTCATCAGACATGTCACTCCCCCCCTTATGCGAAAGCACACTTCTATATGCCCATATTTCATTACATGAGCGGCAGTGGTGTAGTTCCAAGAAAACCACAGGGAAAATAAAATGCCAAACTCCTGCAATTTTCCAGGTGAAAGGGGTTGTAAACAGATTTTTTTTTCTGCAAGTAATTAACACAGAAATGGACGCTGCACTTCCACTTGATTCCACTAGGTTTCCAGAAGTGGCTTTTATGCCAGTGAAAGATAACATAAGACACAAAAATTAACAGGTAAGGAACCATCATGAAGACGGAATAAAATGTTGCCTGAATGCAGCCTCATTCATTTCTTGATTGCCAACAATACTATCCTGACTGAATGGGGCTTAGTCTAGCCATCCAGCAGAATGAAGTAGTATGGAAAGAGCAAAGACCTAAGATGGTGGACTGGATTGTACCACTTCAGACTGCAGGTGAGTGGGCAAGAGATCATATTTTTGACCTTGCTCAACAAGTAGTTGGCTGAGTTGCAACTTTGCTCTCTAATATATGTTTTTTCTTCCAGATATATTCACATGGTGGGAGAAAAAGAATCCCCACCTATGTGGTCCAAACTGGTTCAATCTGCTCTACTACCTCAGCCTTCTTCTGGAATCTGGAGGAGACAGCTGGTTACTTCCCCTGTGGCTTTACTTACATTTAGATTATTAGGGTGTCAACTACATTAGGAGACACTGGTCACGATGCTAAAATTAACCACTTTAGCTAAAGTGTGTGTTAATTATGGGTATGCAAGCAGTCAATAAAAGGTTAATGCAAGAGTCAAAGGGATAAATTTATTTCAGGATTGCATCACTCAAGAGACTAAAAGACTAACATTATGCTTGGTGTTTTTAATCAATAGGCTTTATACTAATGTGCTAACCATTTATTTTAAAACATTACTCTCTCCTCCTTTTTCCCCACCACTTTCCCTGGCTAAGATTTGCAGCTGGAAAAAGGAGAAGCAATAGGGTACCCCCCTTCTAACAAATAGTTCTCAATGTAAATTTTAGAGTTCTGGGTTTGGTTACCGATCCTGCAGATCAGTTGAGTAGACAAAGGTCTCTAACTAGGCCCCATCTGCACTATACATTAAACCATGATCATACCACTAACAGCCATGGCTTCCCTCAAGGAATCCTGGGAGGTGTCATTTGTTAAGGGTGCTGAGAGTTGTTAGGAGACCTCTATTCCCTTCACAGTGTACAATGTCCAGAGTTCCTTGGGAAGACGGATTGATTGTTAAACCACTCTGGGAAATATAATTCTGTGAAAGGATCAGGGGTCTCCTAACAACCCTCAGCACCTTTAACAAACTTCAGCTCCCAGGATTCTTTGAGTGAAGCCATGGCGATTGCAAGTGGTATATGGATGCTTTAAGTGGATGGTGCGCTTGTGGCCTAATTCAGAAATGGGCAAGTAGAATGATGTGGGGACCAGAGGACCTTTCCTGTGGCTAAAGATGAATGGGAAAGCACAGCAGAGGTTTATAAAATCATGCGTCATGTGGAGAGAGTGGACAGAGACAGAGTGGACAAGTTTGGAGCCAGCCAAGTAGGATGGCCACTTCGGTAGCACAAAAAAAAGGATAAAAGAGGATAAAGATTTGCATAAAATTGCATGTGCTAATTCACAAATATAAATACAAATGTAGAAATAATCCTATAATTTAAACAGAAATGCAATTCATCTCATACCGTACTGACCTGTGTTCAGTCTGCTGTTTGGGTGCTTAAAGTGTTGATGGGCAACTTCAAGACACACTTGCTCTCCCCCATTATGATTCTTACTCTTTAAACTAGACTTAGAGGACTAGACAGCCCTTGAAGCAGAGGACAGTCTTCTGTAAAGTATGGCACATGGGCATCCTTCAGAGAAGGGCTGTAGCTCAATGGTAGAGCATCTGCTTTGTGTGCAAAAGGTCCCAGGTTCAATCCCTGGCAGGCACCTGATTAATTTTTTTTTGTCCAGGTAAGCCTACCCAGACACCTCAATGCTAATGTGTTTTAATCTCTTTTTAGTGTGCTGTTGTTTAATTTTTTTTTAAGTGTTTAATTACCTGTTTTTAACTGTTTTAATTGGTTTCTTTTGTTAAGCGCTTAGAGGTTTCTCACAATAAAGCGGCATGTAAATTTTGTTAAATAAATAAATAATGACAAATCAAAAGCAAGAGATTCAATGCCGTTCAAGATTTGCCCTAAAAATCTGGACCTCGTTTCAATGTAACAGGGAAGGTGACAACTCCTCCATTCTCACTGAGCCAAACTAAACTTGGGCTATGTGTTTTTTGGAGTACGAAGAGTCTGTAGGATAAAAATAAGTGAACATGATACTCTAGGTTGGATGTTGGAAAGAAAGAAGTATTTGGTAGGTGTTGTCCATTATGGCATTTACAGTATAACAAATTATGATCTGCCTAATGTTTATCTCTTTCCCCCGGTCAATTGTCTGCTCACACTAACTGTTAACAAGTGGAAATTTATGGCAACCAATTAAGGCTTAGGGTCCTCAAGTAGCAGACAGAGAACAATTTTATACCCCAGTTCTGTTTGTCAGTATGTCGGTTACGTAACAGGGGTGATGAATGAACTACCTTGACAACCAAACAGTTAGGACTTTGTGACCTCTGATCTTGGTCACATGATAGGGTCACCTGAAACTCACTTTGCTCCTACCTGACTGTGTGTAACAATACAGAGGTCAAACGGCTCAGGTGATTATACGTATCATGTCTGAGGTAGCCCAGTTATAAGCTGCAGGGTATGGCCGTGTTGAATTCCACAGCTCTATTGCACAAAAGCTGTAGAACAACTTCAGAAATGTGCCCGACAAAAGAGGTACAATTTCAAAGGAGGGTAAAGTAACTTTCCTCACTGCTTACTAGAATGGATGCAGTGTTCTTCCACAGCAACGATGAAAATAAAACACATTGAGTGGGATGGCAACTCTGCCGCTAGGGGAAAATGTACTGTTGTACCATCATTCATTTAATGTATGTGCTTCCTTCTGTATAATCAGAATGATAATATGGGGTAATGTTATCGACCAAAACCACTTTCCAATTTGTCCTGAGAAACTCTTCTAAACAGGACGAGGCTCAAGCTATGAAGCTTATGAGCTTGATTCCACTCAGCCCCTATCTGCACCATGCATTTCAAGCAGTATCATCCCACTTTAAACAGTCATGGCTTTCACCCAAAGAATGCTGGCAACCGTAGTTTGTGAAGGGTGCTGAGGGTTGTTAGGAAACCCCATTCCCCCACACAGCTACAATCCCCAGAATTGTTTAAACAATCAATTTCTCTTCCCAAGGGAGCTTTGGGAATTGTAGCTCTTTGAGGAGAAGAGGGGTCTCCTAACAACCCTCAGCATTCTTAACAAACTGTAGTTGCCAGGATTGTTTAAATGTATAGTGCAGATGAGACCTCCTATTCACTTCAGCATCTAGCAATGTTCAGAGACAGCAGCAGAAACCAGCACCTTGGACAGCTCCTTGAAAGTTTTGACTAAAACCTGGGGCAGATTCACTGCCCTACTGACATTGGAGCTTACAGTCTCCACTGATTCCAGCTGTTGAAGTAAGATTCAGTTGCTAGTCAGGTTCTGTCTATGGAATGGGGGCAGCGAAATGTGTCTCTCATATGCCTGTATGAATGCCAACGTGATTTTGCCTGTATATATTTTTGCATTGCCTGCATATATTTGTGTGCTTTTTCTGAGTGATCCACAGAGCAGGAAACCAAATAAAAGGCTTGGGTTTATAGGAGAGCTGGGCTGGGGTCAGGGGTAGAATCCCAATCAACCAACACTGCTAAGTGCTGCAGCATTTGCAGAAACATGAAGCCTTCTGTGCAATAGAAACCACAAACTTTACACTGTAGACCCTCCACAGGCCTTTAAGCTGTTTCCATTCAAAGAGTTTTACAATCGTACGAGTTGAAAGAATACATTTGGAATATATGAAGGGACCACAATACATATGCATGGGCACGCACCTCTCCACATAGATTTACAGACAGACGTATCATCACTCAGAAGATTTAATCAGTTGCAGATATATTTTTGGCAATAGAGTTCTGGATTCTGAAAATAAAGTTCTTGTGTTTGACCAGCAGGCAATGCTGTGAATCCTTCTTCACTTCAAAGACATATAGCTCTTGCAGCATGGGTGCCTAGCCTGTGGCTCTGCAGATTTTTGTGCAGTTCCCATCACCCCTGACCGTTGGCCATGCTGGCTAGGGCTGATGGGAGTTGGAGTCCAGCAACAGCTGGAAGGCCACAGGTTAACCACCTATTTTGCATGATTCAAAAAGAAAACCCCTTGATCTCAACTTAAGACCATACGAAGAGCCCTGAAGCTAGATCAGTCCGGTGGCCCATCAAGTCCAGCATCCTGTTCTCACAGTGACCTATGGGAAGATTCATCTTGTGTTCTGTCCTAAGACTGAGTGCAAATAGCATTCAGAACCAATACAGTTTTGGTCTTCATTAAGAAGACCAGCTCTACCCAAATGTTGCAAGTCCAAAGGCAGACCAACCTTTGTCGATGCCATAAGAGGCACAGAAAGTTAGGACACATCTATAATGACAAACTGGGTTTATAGATATTCCCTCTCACCCAGAACTTCTGGGAACCGCAGCTCAATGAAGCAGGCTAGGCAATCTTTAACATTCTTAGCCTTCTCAGCAGACTACCATTCTCCCAGAATTCTTTGGGGAAAACTGATATACATTTGTAGTGTACATATACCATTGAAGGAAGGAAGTCTGCGTTGTCACATTGCACATAAAAAAGATTCATAAAGTGATACACTGGTGGAGGAAAAGGGCATGACAATGGATTGGGAAGAAGGAATCTTACTTGACTGATTTGAGGGCTGGTTCCAGGATTTAGAGGGGCCTTCAGCAAAGTGCTCTCTTTGGGCCCTGATAGACTTACCTGGCTGTATTGGCTGAGCTCCAAGCAATACCTATTGGCTATCCTTTTAATTTCTCACAATACCCCAGAACAATGCTGCCCAAATACACCAGCTGCTGATGCCAACCTTGACTATGACTATAACCACCTTAGAACTGGCCTGTGTTTTGTGAACTTTGCATTTTAGCACCAAAACCGTTATGGGAACATCATGAAGCAAGAGATAGTACAGCACAAAGCCTTTATACTGTGTTTGGTTTCTATTGATTGTGTACCTAGTGCACCAGGAAAAAATTAATCTCACTTAGCTTTGCTAATATAAAGACAACTATGTTTTTCTTTACTTCTGTCTTGCAAGGGACATGTGTTTTAATTAAGCCTGGAGAAAATATAACTAGATGTTGTATTTTCAAGAGTGTGGGAACAGTCAATATTGCTTCTTTGTCCCAGTAGCCAGGGTACATCCTTGCATCCTGCAATCTGCCTGGCATCTAGAGAAGCTAATCCACTGATGTCTGCATGACTCATCTTAAGACTGTTACAATTTGAAGATTTTAGAGCAACAAATGCCCAACCTTTCCCTTCCATTCCATCCTGATGAAAAGTTCTAGAGAACTCAAAATCTTGGTCATCACTTTGTAATGTATTAGGGTCAAGTTCAGTTGATTCTAATAAAGGTATTACCATATGGTGATTTTTTGGATCAAGCATGGTGAATATAAACACAAGTTGTAAAAACTGGGTTGGGTTGGGGGATGCACAATTGGTTGGCGTTAACATCTCTGAAGACTGCTCAGGAAAATAAAATGTCCAGAAAATAAAATATGCACTCTACACAGAGTATAAGCTATGGCTAGAGTAAATTGTCCCGAGTATTGGTTTTTATGCATCCTAAAAATAAGTACTTCCATTCTCTTTGTACTATCAGCACAGACACTACCTCCAGAAATACAGATAAGGTCACAGCATTAGTGGCTGAGAAAGCCCAACATGCAGGAGCCATGGTTTTGTGTTGTTGTCTTTAATCATCACCAACATTTCTCTTCCTCTGGGTCATGGAGATAGCCTGGACAATGTTAGGATTTCTATTTTTGCTGCAGCAGCCAAAAACACTGACGCAAGAGCAGCGAGGGAGCCATGAACTTGCCCAAGTTACTTTACTAGAGCTGTATTTACATTGGTCCAGAGACCTTCCTTTGATTCACAAGCTGTAATGGAAAACAAAGGAGAAGGAAGAGAAGTGGAAATAAAAACACAGCAGAGGAGATGATCCTTGGAGGCTAGAGATGGATGGATGAAGTTGCCTTATTATCAGGACTTGGGAACCTGCAGTCCTCCAGATGTTGTTGGACTCCAGCTCCCATCATCCTCAGCCAGCATGGCCAATGGTCAGGGAAGTGTTGCAGTCCAACAATGTCTGGAGGTCCACAGATTCCTCATCCCTTGCCTTATACTGAGTAAGACCACTCATCCTTATAGCCCAGTAGTGTCTACTCAGACTGGCAATGGCTCTCCGGGTTCTCAGGCAGAGAAGGGTCTTCCCCATCATCTACTATTTGACCATTTAATGTGAGATGCCACAGCCTGAACTTGGGACCTTCTGCATGCAAAGAATGTGCTCAACTAATCAGCAGTGATCCTTGTGACGCCCTTCCCTGGCTCTCCCTGTCAGGTTCCTACCTGCTCGTGGTTACTGCCTGTCACTAGGCACCACCAGGGACTCCACCAGTCCAGACTGTCCTTTTTATGGTTTCTCTCCCCGCTCTAGCACAGATCTCAACAGATCCCCCTGCTAGGCAGCACCACCAGTCACGTCCTATAACCAGCATTCCCAGAGTCTCTGCCTGAGTCTCTCTATCAGGTTACCTCTGTGACTGAGTGCTTACGCTGTCCCACTCCCTTTGTATCAATGCAGATAATTCTGGTTTGCTGTGAATACTTGTGGTGTTATATTATCCCCTTCACCGCTGCCACCATTTGTACTGTTTCCCTTCAGCCTTGGTATTTACCTTACCCTCCCTTCTGGTCTGTGAAACCCCAGCCAAGGATCAGGCCTTTGGTAAACCAAATATATTTATTAAATAACAGAGATAACAAGATTACTTTATAAAGGCACTTAAGCATATGGTTTCATCTATCCCTGAGGTACTGGTCTTGGTATTAATCCAAACTCCACACTCTCCTCACATCCACCAACTCTCCACCCAATCTCCTCTCAAAAAACCCACCAAAACAACCCACTCACGTTCTCCGTCCACCCAGATTTAACTGTCATCCTTCCATTTATACCCTCAGCCATTCTAAACACTCAGCCAATCATCCAGCATTCTACTGCCCATTCACTCCCCCCTCCTCTTTCATTCCACTTACCATGTATCACCTACAAACAGCACTTACCATATATACACTAATACATGAACATCACAATCCTCCCTTCTCTGTGTATTCAGAACTGCCAGAAGTCTTCTTCTCCAGATGATTCCCTAGATCACCTGTACAGTCCTGCAAACAAGCAAACTGTACGCACATAGGTTCTTCTGTACGAACACTTGGGGGCCCTGCAAAAAGGAATTTGTTTCTCTTTTGCAGATTTGGATTCTTGGTTGAACAGGAATTATTTAGGCTATTAAGATTTCTTCCCCTTTGTCTTAAGTTGGTAATCTGATAAGTATATAGAGGTGAGATAAGAAAGAACAACGCGAAGAAGAGAGGAATAGAAAAAGCAGCGAAACAGATAGAGAGGAGATAGAATATGTATATAATTTTGGATATAATAATAGAGAGAGAGGAGGCAACAATCTTAATTTTTTATAATAATGATAAGATAAATAACAATGTAGTAATAGCAATAACACAGTTCTCTATTGCTGTTTTACACAAAGAACTGTTTCTGACAAAAAAAAAACCCAAGGTTTACAACTGCATGTATGATTGCACATACAGTGAACAAGTGTATGTATGTGGGAGTGCGATCATGATGGCACAGCCCACCCAAATGATATGCATGCACACGATCATATGCATGTACAGCCCTACTGGCAAACTGGACTTGCATGGGTTCTGTATGCACAGTTGGGGACTGCAAAAAAACAAAAAAAAATCCAAAGATCGCAAAGGACACACGCAGTTTGCACACAGGTAGAGTTCAAAAAAATTGTTGAGAGAATGCATGTACATCAGAAAGGGTTTTGCCACCTTGAACCCATTCCCTCCTCCGATGCGCGTCCATTGTCTGCACAACTGTCACGCACAGAGGACTAGGGTTTGATATGGTCAGAGTGATTATGATTTTTTCAGTCCATTTTGTAAGACCTGAAAATGTCACAGAGAGCAGATAAGACACACTGAGAGCCCCGGTCAGAGAACAGGATTTCTGGACAATCTTTCACAAACACTCCTAATGTTTCCATAAACACATTTAACAGCCTTTGACAAGCCTGCAGACCTAGTCCCAGAAATAAGCCCAAGCATGTGGTAACCTCATTTGAGCATCTGGTTGGCCACTGTGGGAAACAGGATGTGGGATGAGATGGATCTCTGATTTGATCTGATGGGGCTGTGTCACTTCCTTTCCTCCGTCCGTCACCTCGTGCTTGGTTCATGTTGCAGTTTGGCTAACCCAGAGGAAATGCAGATTTCCATCCTGTTGGCTCTTCATGACATGTTGCAGCCTACCAGTGGCTTCAGGACTGATGCCTAAGCATAGCTTGACATCCCTGTGTTGCGGTGAAAGCAGCTGACATTTTTAAAAGCATGCAGGGAATGTTCCAACATTGGCAAGAGCAAAAGAGCAGCAGAGTTAAGGAGCTTACCCTTCCCTCTTTTCGTTTCCTATGACAAAAGAGTTGATACTGCTTTGCCTTCAAAAAAATAAAAAATAAGAATCACACAGCACGAGTGAAATGCTGGAAAGCAAGAGGACAAGGGGGATTTTAAATCCCCCAAATGCAGCATTTTCAATACAGCAAACACTGTAAATTAAAGTCCCTGTTAGTCATGATCATACCTGAGATCTGAGGCACTTGCTGCTTGGCCATGAAATGAAGAAACGGAAAGCAGATAGATGCTTAGGAAATCGTGTCCACTAGGCATAGGGTGGGGAGGTTGTCTCAGTGGAAGAGCACAAGCTTTGCATGGGAAAGTAGGGAGCTGCCTTATACCAGCTCAGACCACTGGTCCACCTAACTCAGTATTGTCTACACTGACTGGCAGCAACTCTCCAGGATTTCAGACAGGAATCTTAGTCCTGCGTGAAGGTGCCAGGGATCAAACTTGGGGCCTTTTGCATGTAAAGTGGCTGCTCTGGAAGAGCATCTGCCTTGAAAGTAGAAGGTCCCAGGATCAATCCCTGGCATCTCTGGGTAGGGCTGTGCGAGAGCCCTGCCTGAAACCCTGGAGAGCTGCTACCAGCCAATGCAGACCATTCTGAGCTAGATGGACCAATGCTCTGAACTCAGTTGAAGGCAGCTTCCTATTTTTCCATGTTCATCTAGTCCACTATGTCCACTTTGAGTGGCAGTGGCTATCTAGGGCCCATAGCTAAATAAGCCCATGGCTGAGCCCTGACTCGGGGGCCTGTTATGAAATGTTAATACCTCTCTGTCCAGCCCAGTGCCCTGATGAGAATGCAAATCACCCCTTCCTACTTATCAGATTCATTATTTGACGAGGGTGGAGGGGACGGTAACTGCCTTCTCAGCTGATCTGCATGGGCCTTTGTGCATGAGACAGAATATGAGAAAGTGTGTGTGAGAGAGTGCAGAGTGCTCGCACCCACCACTTGCATGAGCATCCCCCCTCCCACGAAGGGTTGGAAGCCATTTGTATAACAATTTATTAAAATGTTCATTGTATTTTTTTTTTCACATGCAAACTGCCTTGAACTATTTGGATAAAATGGGATTGAAATATATTAAATTAAATTGGTTTCAGAAAACCAGCACATTTGGCAGTGGGAGATGGTCCCTGTTTTACATGAAGTAGTTCAGGCACTGACAGCTTCAAGGTTGGATTACTGCAATGCATTCCATGCAGGGGTTCCCTTGCTCTTGATGTGGAGGCTGCAGTTAGTGCAGAATGCTGCTGCACAGTTGCTGACAGAAGTGAGACCCTGTCAGCATATTACACCCGTGTTCAGAGATCTGTTCTGGTAGCCAATATGCTACCAGGCCAAGTTCAAGGTGTTGCTATTAGTATATAATGCTGTTCATAGCTTGGGACAAGTTTACTTGCGGGATCACTTTACCCCTTATGTCCACTCTACCGCTTCAATCTGCGGAACTGGCACTGTTCCAGGTGCCACATAATTACTCATTCTGCAGTTGTAAGAAATCGAACTTTTAGTGGTGTGGCACCTACACTTTGGAACTTCCTCCCTATTTACATCAGCTGTCTTCGCTGTACTCTTTCTTGCACCTGCTTAAAACATTTTTGTTTAGGCAAGCCTATCCACACATGTACAAGTTACATGTGTTAATTTAATCTGGATTTTTTAAAAACTTACCGTTGATCTTCATTACTTTTTGAACATTTTAAAATGCCTGTTATTCATAATTTTAATGTTTTATTTATTTACTGTAAACCACTTTGAGGTTTTATTACAATCAAGTAGTACAAAAATTTTGTTTAATAAAATAAAAAGTGAACTGTGCAATGGCTAAAGAAGACTGAAAGTCATTCACCACGAGTCGGTGTGGGAGACAATTACCACACATAGTGCAAAAAATCTACATGTTACAGCATGAGGACCCATTTGGTTGGAATTCCAGGCACTAGTTTTGTGGGTTCCTCTATACAGCACTGGCTCTGAGCCATTCCACTACAAAGGCTTTTGAAGCTTTGTTCTATTTCACTTTAGGACAGTGAAGAACAAATAATGGTGACGTCTTCCTTTACACCAGAGCTCGTCTGATGTCTGTCGACAGAAGCTTCAAACCTCCAATTTATGTCATTCTTTCTTATGCTGAGGATTCAGGGAGGGGAGGGAAGGGAGAACGAAGGTGTAATATAATATCCCGAGATCTATGGAAGATTGAAATGACCTTCAGAATAAACTTGGGTGTTGTTCTGAAAATTGCCCTTGCCTGGATTGAAATGACAAAATTGCTTTTCAATTGATGGTGTGCCTGGTTCTGAAATTCCTTGTTGGATGGAATCACTGGCACAGGGCATAACCTAATGAGAATAAAATAGGCAGAACTCCAGGCATAAGCAAAGTGGCTTAGGCCAATCCCTTGTTAGCACTTATGAATGGAACTGTGGATGAGTGTTTATATTTTGGGTTTCCTCTCCTCCCAGAGCAAATGTTCTGTCAAGACATTCAGAAGAACAGCCAGTTAAATTGAAAAATGGAATTGCTCACACCATGTTACAACATGTTTTATATGCAGTAGTGTTTGGGAGAGAGTCTTGGGTTCCCAAATATTCATACACAACTTGTAGAATGTCTGAGTGTACATCCATATGTGTGTATGTATGACCTGCCCGTTCGGTCTGTGTCTGTTTGTTTTCAGTGTGGTCATTGGCAGATGCAAACTGTGAGGGCACTGTTGTCACACAATTCACGATTAGTGCTTCCATCACCCTCAGATGTTCGGGAGGGGGCAGGGAGGCCCAGAAGAGGGCCTTCTCTGCAGCAGCCCCTAAGTTGTGGTATTCCCTCTCCATAGAGGTACGTCTGGCACCCTCATTATGCAGCTTCTGTCATAAGCTGAACACAGACCGCTTCACCTGGTCCTTTCATACTATACATATACAAATACACACACACACACACACACACATATATGGACCCTCTCTAGTTGTGAATGTAATTCATTTTAAACTGTTTTTAATATTGTTTTTTATATTGTTGTGACCCACCCTGGAACCGTTTGGTGAAGGGCTGGTAATAAATTTGATAATGATAATGATAATAATAATGGTGCAGCAAGATTCCAACTCTCCTTTTCACACATTGCTGTGTGTTGACCTTACAGGTCTACCCAAAGACATTCATAAATAAACTCTAGCAAATAAATCTTCAATTTCACTGGATTAACTTGGCCAACAAATTATCAGCAACTTACAGTGTTTCCAGAGGTGTAGTGGTCAGGGGTCTCAGGGGGTGTTAGACCCCTTACTTTTTGAGGAGCAGGGTCCCAGGATTCCTATGTCTCCAGCATCCCACAAGCCAATCAGCACGAAAGGGGAGTGTATTAGCCACTGGGAAGAGTCTTCTAACATGCTTCTTTGTCCTTTCCTGCTGATTGGAACCAATCAGAGTGAAAGAAGGTGAGTCCGCTACAGAGAAGACTCTTTTCAATAGCTAACACTCTCCCCTTTCATGCTTATTGGCTCCTAGGGATGTCTGTTGTTGTGGGAGAAGGCATTAATAAGGCTCTCATTCTCAATGCCACAGCAAAAAGGGTGGTGGTAGCTGTGACTATCATGAAGGGACCCTGCACTTCTGAATTTGCCACTACGCTACTGAGTGTTTCTGAAAGACATTCAAAGTTCCGGAGCAATCTCAGAGAATCTGCTTGAGAGATTCTTTAAATTATCTAATTCTAAATACTAACTCTCAGTTCTCTAATGTGCATGAAGGTTTTGGTACACAGATAGTATAACCAGGAGAGTGCAGTTCATTGACCTAAAAAAAAGTGATGGCCAACACCACACAAATAGATGGTCAGCCACCAGTGTCTTGCTATCATTGTGCCTCTATGTTACAGAGCTATGAAAGAACACAACACTGGGTTGTATCCACCTAGGTCTTATTCAGAGTAGATCCAACCTAACATAGTCATGTCTATTCACTTCTCTGAGCAGGACTAGCATTAAATACCACCCCTTGAGACTCTTCCTATTGCATTCAAGCACCCCCAACACCTGTGCCATTTGTGTCACTCATGAGGCAGGCATAAGGGGTTAACACAGGAACATAAGAACAGCCTGCTGGATCAGGCCAGTGGCCCATCTATGCCAGCATCCTTTTCTCACAGTGGTCAACCAGAAGCCAATAGGAAGCCCACAGGCAGAACCTGAGTGCAATAGCACTCTTCCCTCTTGTGATTCTCAGCAACTGGTATTTGAGGCTTACCGGCTCCAACAGTGGAGGAAGAATGTAGCCATCATGGCTAATAGCCATTGATAGTCTTCTCATCAGGGAATTTGTCTATAAGCACAAGTCTAGAGGCTATAGCAGCATTATTATGGGAGCAAAATTTGTGAAAATAAAGCTCACTCTGTAGTTCAAGAGAAAGGGCCTTTTTAGTAGTGGCTCCTCAACTATGGGCCACCTGACAAATATTTAATAACTATTTTAGTAACCATTGTTAGACGTTTCCTACATGGGTTGGAATAAGGTGTAGGGCAAGAGCAGGTAGTGTTTTAGGCATGCCCAGCTAAAAGGTTTAGGATAATATGCGTCAAAATCTGCACCTTGAATTGTGCCCAGAAAACAATGAAGCAAAGATAGTATAGATACTGGAGCTCCACTGTAATGCATTCTCAGTGATCCAGCCTCGTAAGGAAGAAAGTCATTGTGGCCTCAATTACACAAGGATCGATCATCTATATTGGGTGGCTTATCTATACAAAACATATCTCCATCACTCCAAGAGTACCTTGGCA
This sequence comes from Rhineura floridana, assembly GCF_030035675.1. Taxonomy (NCBI): domain Eukaryota; kingdom Metazoa; phylum Chordata; class Lepidosauria; order Squamata; family Rhineuridae; genus Rhineura; species Rhineura floridana. The sequence goes on along the minus strand of NC_084492.1, from coordinate 31,693,802 downwards.
GAAACCTCCTTCTGGCACAAAGCTGCTTTTGAGACTTTACATGCAATAATTCATAAATCCTACTTAACATTATCTAGAATGGGCCCTGGTACAACCAGCCTATTCAGCAAAACACAAAAGGCTTCTACTTAACTTCCTTTGGACGCTGACGCTGCCTTAGCAGAGGTTTAAAGCTAATCGCATGAACGGAGGTGTTTTTCTAATTAGAAAGGGCCTTCACTATGTGCTAAGAGGCTTGGATAGATCAGGAGCAGGCTCAATAGTCCCTTCTGTGCTTTCATCAACTGCTGTGCACTTGCGTACCTGAGGGTTTGGTGTGGATGCACAGGTTACAGTTTCCAGAGATGGAAACAAATATCAGTAAGGCAACGTCATATGGGTTTTTGTTTGAATGTCAGCAGCAACAAAAATAATTAGCTGCTGTCACCCAAGTTAGTTCATTATTCATGCTTGATTAATCAATTGATTGATTAAATCTGCATAACTTTGATTTATTTATTTGAGACACTTCAGCCCGCTCTTCATGAAATTAAATCCGAGGACACAGTGCAATGTAATAAACATAATGCATAAAGCACACTGAGTATAAAAATCAGTATAACTTTAAAACAACAACAGCAATATCATAAACAACAATGTATCAGCAAGTACAGCAAGGGTCATTCTCCATCTCCATCAATAACAATTTACGCAAAGGCCTGGGCGAATAAATATATTTTTAACTGGCGTTGAAAACTCATTAGGGTCAGTGCCAGTCAAAAAGAAGAGGGAAGGACACTCCATAAATGGGGTGTCAGTACCAAGAATTCTCTCACATGTTACTGCAGAACAAATGCTTGCAAGTGCATAGGAAGGAAAAAATGGCTCTAAATAGGGATGGGAGAGAGATTTGATTCAGTTCTCATTTAAAGCCAAATCTATCAAATTCGCATTCTGAGAAACAGGACGAGGGCTGAAACACAGTCATCCATCGCATGTCTCCGAATTTTGCAATGGAGTCCTCCAACCAAACGAAGTTCACAAAAATACATATATTAGGGGAAAGTGTGCATAAAAATGTATTTGTGATAATATATATTCCAGAAATCAGGCTCTAGAGCAGCCTTTCCCAACCAGTGTGCTTCCAGATGTTGTTGGACCACAACTCCCATCAGCCTCAGCCAGCATTGCCAATGGCTGAGGCTGATGGGAGTTGTGGTCCAACAACACCTGGAGGCACACCGGTTGGGAATGGCTGCTCTAGAGCCTGACATTCTCCACCACCAGCCCTCAGTTTCCACTATGAGCCTGGCTGACTGAGCTCTGTTCTTCAAGAAGATCATCTAGTCCAGCCTTTCCTAAACTTGGATACACCTTCCTCTATCCCTTGCCACTGGCCATGCTCCAGGCAGTTGGGGTGGTGGGCTAGGGATGGTGTATAGATATAAAGTAAATTTTTAACTGCAGATTTTATTAATATTTTCATTGTTTAATATAGGTCAACTTGTTTTTAACTTCTGACTCCTAGTGATGATTTCAATGCTTATTTTATGCTTTATGCAAAGCACTTAAGAGGTTTCAACCATGAAGTGGTGTGCAAATTTTGTCAAAGAAATAAACAGTGAAAATTTTCACAAATGCGGATGGCCTGCGCTCATCATATCAAGAATAATATGTAGAAGATTGTGTCAATGATTTGAAATGCACCCAAAAGATGCAAATGCTAAGATTGCACCCCAGCATGCACACACATGCACACATATATAATTTCTCAGGGTAACCCCAAAAAAGATGCTCTGCAGGAGAAAGAAGCTTTGCCATGCACTGTTCTCAGTTGCCTCTTTAAGGCATCTTGGCATTGTGTAAACTGAGAAGGTCACACTAAATCAAAGGACATCATCTGCCTGTTCAAAACGCTATTAACGGGAAAGCAGTCTGAACGGTGCATTACAGCCCCAAGGTCACCTGGGAAACCACTGGGCCTCGCTGGTTACCCTGTAACAGCTCGCAAGGAACTTGATTAGCTCCAATAACCTCGTGCCCTTGTGACTGGACTTGATGGGAAGTCAGGTTTCTCGGCAGACTGCTAAGTTGAAACTTGCACCTTCCTTCCCCTCCCCCCTCCCCATCAACTTCTTTTTATTCGAGCGAACAGTTTGGCAGGGAATTCAGATGACGTATTCAGTGCTAAACAGAGCTAGCACAGCGTAATGGCTAAGAGGCCATGCTGCGAACCAGGAAAATGCTGGCTCAAATGACTGCTCTTCCATGAACATGCTTGGCAGCCTTAGGGATGATGCTGTTTTCTTGGCCTCAGCGCCACTGCTGCAATATGAGCATCATCATAATGACTCAACCTTTATAAGGTTCTTATAATGGTTATGGGGTTGGAAGCTAAGAAGAGCTTGCTGGATCAGGGAAATGGGCCATCTAGTCCAACATCCCGTCCTCAGTGGTCAACCAGATGCATCAAAGGGTGGACTGAATCCAGACATTCACGCTCATAGTAACTTTTTTTTAAAAAAATATTATATTCATATGCCACCTTTCATCCAAGGAGCTCAAGGTGGCATACATGGTTCTCCACCCTCTCAATATTATCCTCTCAACAACCCTGTGAGGTGGGTTAGGCTAAGAGACTGACTGGTCCAAGGCCAGTCAGCAAGTATGGAGGCTTCATAGAGCCATTGTTTCTGATGACAGAGCTCCCCTTCCCATGAATTTATCTAATTCCCTTTCTACGCTTTGTGTGAGTCACTCATAGAAAGAATAATAGTTAGTTGGCTCTCCAAAGGTCATGTAGTCCTACCCCCGGCCGATGCAGGAAATCCATGAAAGGTGGACCACTAGGGTCAGGGAATCTGGATACCAAGTCCTTTGAGGAATGGAGGAAAGAGCTGCTTATGTTTAGCCCGGCAAAAAGAGGATGAAGGGGATACATGAATGCAACGGAGACTGGTGGCTCCAATATCAGTGGGGCAATGAATCTGCTCCAGGTTTCAGTTCTATTTTTCAAGAAGTTGCCCAAGGTGCTTTCAGCCCCCCTGCATGAAAGACAGCTGCTTTCAGAGCTGTCATGCAGAAAACAGAGCAAACTTAATCTCTTTTGCTCCAAACGACAAAACTAGAACCGATGGGTGACCACTACAAACAGATTGTTTGAATAAACATTAGGAAAATAGGGAAACTGCCTTATAGTGAGTTAGGGCAAAGGTCCATCTAGCGCATTGTTATCTACACTGACTGGCAGTGGTTCTATCGCTGAACTATGGCCCTTTTACTACAGGCTGTTCGAGAGTGAAGCAGGGTGCTTTGGTAGGTGACGGGCTCTCCTTTGCCTGAGGTATTTAAGCAGAGGTTGGACAGCGAACTGCCAGAGATGCTTTAGTTGCAAGATTCCTGCACTAAGTACTGTCTGGGGTGGACTAGATGACTTCCAAGATCCCTTAGGATTCTACGAAATGGGAGAAAGTCCTCTCTGGCCCTTTTCTCCACACCCATGTCCGCTCAGTTTGTTGATCATAGAAACATAGGAAGCTGCCTTATACTGAGTCAGACCATTGGTCCATCTACCTCAGTATTGTCTACACCGACTGGCAGCAGCTCCCTAGGAGTTCAGACAGGAGTTCTTTCCCAGCCCTACCTGGAGAAGACGGAGATTGAACCTGGGACCCTTCGGTATGCAAAGCCACTGAGCTACAGCCCTATCTTGACTTGCAGTCTCAATTCAAGCCAGAAGAAAATGGTGTCAGCTCCATCAGTGATCTACAGTTCAGCAGCTTCACAATCTATCAACACCCTAAAGACAGATAAGGGCCAAACACTTTCCTGTGCTTGAGTGAAATGCACCTAATCTGGGCAAGGTAGTCGCCAGCCTAGAACAGGCCACTGGATTCTCCCTCTCCCTCTCCCTCACTTTGCCTGTAGGTATCTCAGCTGCAAAAGAAACGTAACCATAATCTCATCTGACTTCAGCTGTGTTCAAATTACAGCAAAAAGTGAAAGAAAGGGGGGGGGGAGAGAAGGAAAAGAAAGGAAGCAGACAACAAGCTGTAAATATTTAAAGAGACATAAAATCATTGGGAATCACGCCTTTATGAATATTTGATGAAGAAAGGTTAGCTCTACTGCTGGTAAATTACAAGAAATTATGTCCATCATGTGACTCTTGTCAGCAAAGGTTAATACAAATAGGTTTGGATTTAGTCAAGATGACAACGGGGATTAAAAAAGATTTGTCCTGTCTTCACCGCAATTAGTTTCCCCCATCTCTTATTAGTGTAACAGAGTTTATCGTTAGGATTATGGCAGCCAAAGCTATACCTTTCGGAGAAATAATTTTGGTTCTCATAATACTGTGGCAGTTCCACAATGCATTTTTCATCTCCGCTAAACTGGCTCTTAATTGCGCATTTCCAGAGGGAAGGAAACAACTGTCTACCCATGGAGTGCCACCAATTCTTGGCAGATATTCATTAACGTTTTGATGTCCCTGCCCTTTCTGTCCCGGAAAAAAGGGATCCTCATGCCAGCTAGCAACCACCATAAAGTAACACCAATCAAGCAAAAAAAAAAACTTTTAAAAAAACATGCAGATCTACAAACAAATGCTAGAGTGTCAGAGAGTGCTTACTGAAATGAATAAGTGAACAATAAGGCATTTAACTGATGCCTAAAAGCATACAACTGGGCCTCTTTAGGCTGTGGAATATTCCATAGTCTGGGTGACACTGCTAAGAAGTCCCTGTCAAATATTTTCCAGGTCTGGACTTCTTGGAATGGCGATTCCCAAACTATTTTTTGGGGGGAAACTAATGTGCCATGAGAGGTGCTGAAGTGTACTTTGAAAAATTACACCACTATGGCTGCATGCATCCACAGTCCAATGCCCTTGGAGCCTCTGTGACACTCTTATCTCCCTGGCCCGGAAAGCTATGATACACATTTAGCAATGAAGCGTTTTTCTTCTCAAAACCCATGCCACAAACACCTTTCATGGCACTCCTCCCAATACATGCATAAGTATAAAAGTATGCTAAGCCAAGCTAGGTGGAAAAAGCAGAAGGCACAACACAGCTGCAGACAAAAGGGGGCTATCGCAGTAGCCAGCCAAAAATGACAAATCGTAATTGGCATGCATGGCTCAATTGGATCGCAGGCAGTGGTACTTTGGGGATTCCACTGAGACTTCTTCCTGCAGACGCAGACTCTTCCTTCCACACTTAGAGCCACGTGGAAGGAGGGCATTTAACACACCAGGGAGTCTTGCTGGATTATCAGATCAACTGATCAATACGATTGACAATACTTCTGTCTAAAAGCATCGGGGCCCTGCCGTCAGAAATCTACATAATAATGGGGCATTCAGAACCTTTGCCGATACATTACCTTTGACCTGCTGCTTCCACAGTGGACCCAAGAGGCAACTCAAACCTTTCCACCTAACTGATTTCCAGCTGCCTGCTTGAATCAAATGTACCCCTTCAGACCAAACTGTGACCCAGGGAGAAGGAGGAGGAGGAGGAGGAAAGGTAACAAAAAAAAATCTAGAGCTAAATCCAGAGTCCCTGAGGCATAAAAAAACACAACCCACAGCGGTTCAGGTCATCCCATTGCCACTCCGAGGAAGCCATCTCATCATCTGCTTCCATGGGGCTCCTGTAAAATCTCAACAATGCACTCGGCATTATGGGACTCAGTGGAATACAAATGGCTTCTTCATGTAGTCCGTTTGTTTGCAGAGATTTGAGCTACCTGAAGAGTAACTTCCCCGCTCTGTGACATACACCTGGCCCTCTTGAATAAACATCATGACAAATTTCAACTTGCTGAATTTAACGCTGTAAAAAGCAACCCAGGTTTTTATTGCTTCTGTTGAAGATAACTCTGAAAGACAGAAGGACGGGGCCTGGCAGATTCTGAAAAGACTTCAGAATGCATTAGTGAGACAAAACAGCAGCATGAGGAAGGGGGAAGAAAGTATTCCCACTAAATCATGAGCATAAATGCAATGTACCAGTTCTGACTGTTGTCTTGATGAGTTGTTCTTATGGGCATCTCTCCATCAAAAGGAGTGTGGGGGCAACCTGTTCCAACGAGGAAACATCACTCAGATCAAATGTACTACACAGGAAACATGGGTTGGCAAGGAAAGGTTTCAAACTGGTGCTTGGCTAGAAAAACCCCAAAGAACTGCAGCAACGACAAATACAGATGTTCCCTCAAATGTGCAAACATCCTACAAAAGATGAAAAGTATCACAGGGCAGACGAAATGGGGCTGATTGATTCACAGCTCTACACACACACACACACACACACACACACACACAGGGACATTCCCAGTTTTACCTGGAGATTCTGGGGACTCAACCTGGGACCTTCTCCATACAAGGCAGATGCTCGCCCACTGAGTGATGTCTCTTCCCATAGTAGGCAGCGTGGTTGGATTAGCCAGCAGTGTGCTTGTGCGGTGGAAGCCTGGCATTGTGTGCGACTGACATCGTCCTTAAACCACATATTTATTTGTTACATTTCCACCCCACCCTTCTTCCCAAAGGAGCCCATTCTGAAGCAGTAATGCTCAGCTGCGGCTTCTGCTGAAGTGGGGATTTCCTTGAGGACAGGCACTGTGGGTGAAACCAGACTTTGCCCCATAATGAGACCCGGTGCAGTATAGTGGCTAAGGGATTGAGCTGTGAATCAGAAGGCCCAGAGTTCAAATACCGCCTCTGCCATGAACTCGCCAGGTGGCTTTAGGTGTGCCACCCTCTTTTAGCCTCAGACCTCCCCCCCTCCAAAGGGCAATAATAGTCATTTACCTTATAGAGTTGTTGTAAAGCAAGGTGGGGGGAACCATTGGACCTTCAGATGTTGCTGAACTACAACTCCCATCATGCCTTGCCACTGGCCATGATTGCTGGGGTTGATCTTCAGCAACATCGGGAGGGTCAAAGGTTCCCCACCCCCTGTGGTCTAAGTTACAACTAGATAATGCATGCAAAGTGCGTTGAAGGCTTGGGAGTGCTATACAAAGAGATTAATAATTATTAGAACGCCCAGAGAATTGTGACATCATCACTCTGAGCTTCCTGACCCCTGGCCTGTGTCATTGGCTGCTGCTTGTAGGGGCGGGGAAACCCAGTGTGGCGATGTGACATCACAGATTGCATGGACAGGAGCCAACCACCATCATACGTTTTTGGCACTTATTAAAAATGCATCTTTTTGTGCAAGCATTTCCCAACCACTGAGGGTGGTTTTAATAGCCTTCAATGCTGTAGTGATGATGATTTTATTGTATTGAGTTGTTGCATCGATCTGGTGTCTGTAGTTAACTGCTCTGAGAATTTTTAATGGAAAGGGGTTGACAAATATTTTAAAATGCAATACAATAAAAATAGACAGATGGGATGGGGGGTCAGGACTGTACCTAGAGTGTCCCCTCACACCCTCCACCCAACGGGTCAGAACACAGCCCATAGGTGAACAAATTGTATGCACTCAAGGGCTGCATTCAGACAGCAGTTTACTCCATTTTCCTGATATTTCCTTACCACTTCTGGAATCTAGTGGAAGTTTAGTGCTCATTTCCTTGTTAATTGGTTCCAGAAAAAATCCGTTTGCAGCCCCATTCACCCAGAAAAATGATGAAATTTGGGACAGTATACTGGCACATGGTTCTTTCCCACCATTTTCCTGGGAGAATGATGAGGGAACAAAAGTGTGGATGTGCGTTAAGGGTGGGGGAGTAGCAGCATGTGCAATGACATTTGTTGTGTTGCACCACGCTCACTGGTGTGAATGAAATTTAGCACGACATGGTGGTATATCAGTCAAAAAGCCACAGGTCATAAAGAGAGGAATGTTAGAAAATGGAACAGAAACGTTAGCATTATAACCAATAAAACTAACACAATGAACCCCATCTCTGAATGCAACCAAGCTCTTTCCATGCAAAAGGAAGGGACTCCAGTTACACTAACAGACTCTGCGCACACAGTTGACCCTGAATAAATGAAGGCATGGAGGTTGGGAATGAGGACAGCAGGCATATTCCTACCCGTCCCCCCAGATTCACTGAACTTCTGCACAAGGCTGAAGCATAGCAGCTGAAGTATAGGTCGGGACCTCTGGCCTAGGGACCAAATGTGGCCCTCCAGAGTTCTGTATCTGATCCTCAAGGTTCTCCCCTAAGCAACACTCTCTTCTCAAGCTCCAGCTGTTACCAGCCCTCCTTGAGTCCTTTGCCTGGCTAGAATGTGTCCTTGATCTATGTTAATGCCACTCGCTTGCAGGGATGGATGATGGAGAAATGGGGCCATGTGTGGGTCTAGAAACCTCTGACTTCAGTGTGGCTATTGTCAAAGGTAAGAGTCACATTCATTGTTGGCTCGCTTTTGCCTCTGGTCTCACTCACCACTGGCATGCAGCCTCTGGAAGGTTGCTCTCAAGGCAATGTGGCTCTTGGGCTAAAGAAGCTTCCTCACTCCTGAGGAAGAATGTTGAACCCGTGCCAACAGGCCTGGGTTCAAATCTGCACTCATCCATGAAGCTCACTCAACAGCCTTGGCCTAGTCACCCTCTCCAAGCCTAATCTATTCCACAGGCTTGTTGTGAAGATGAAATGGAAGCAGTTCAGACACGATTCCCTTCAAGAAAGGCAGAGTAACACGGTCAAAATCAATGCACTGGGTGAGTTTTCTCACAGTGCTTCTTTTTAGTATTCTTACCTGGCATAGTTCCTGACGTGAGGCGGGGGAAGAAAATTCTGGCTTTCTTACTAGAATTGGCATTTCAAAGTGCATAAGAGTTTGTCACGGTAAGTTTCATGTGGTATAAAATTCAATTTTTATTACAGGTTTATTAAAGAACAGTTGTTTCACCAACAGTTAATTAAATCTGCTATCTAAATTGAACAGAAAATTACAGGGCAGGCAAAGCTTGTAAAAGACTCTATTACAGATAAGGACATATTTGGTCATCTGAAGAGTTTGACATCAATTTTGAAAGCGGCATTGTTCACAAACTGCTCGGCAGTTTTCTTGAGCTATTGGAAGCCACTTTTATTCTTTTCTATCCATTCATTACAGTGTCCTATGTGCTGAGCAGCATCACTGTTATTTTAAAGTTACTTTTCACTAATTAAGCGTGAGATAGTTTCTCTGGAGGCAATTTAAAAAAAACAAAAACCCTCTGATCTCATTATGTTATCTTTAAAGCTTAGAATGCACCAACATTTCATTTTGCTTTGATGGCACTATAGTATCCATATTATTTTAACTATAAAAGCAATAGAACAGTGAGGTTAGCATGATAGTCCACATCTGCACTATACATTTAAAGTGGTATCATACTGCTTTAAATACTCATGGAACTCCCCCCCAAGAATCCTGTGAACTGTAGGTTGTTAAGGGTGCTGAGAGGTATTAGGAGACCGCTTTTCCCCTCACAATTCCCAGAATGGTTTGACAATCACTTATTCTTCCCAGGGAATTCTTTACAAATTACCATACAAACAACCACCACCTTAATAAACTACAGTTCCCAGGATTCTTGGGGGGAATCCACGAGTATCTAAAGTGGTATCACAGTGCTTTAAATGCATGATGTGAATGTGGCCTAAGAAAGAGTTGAAATGGAAACGGACTGCCTTCAAGTCGATCCCGACTTATGGGGACCCTATGAATAGGGTTTTCATGGTAAGTGGTATTCAGAGGGGCTTTATTATTGCCTTTCTCTGAGGTTGAGAGGCAGTGACTGGCCCAAGGTCACCCAGTGAGCTTGATGGCTCTGTGGGGATTTGAACCCTGATCTCCCAGGTCATAGTCCAACACCCTAAACACTACACCACACTGGCTCTCAAGAGTCACAACCTCGTTAAACATACAGTAACAATTGGAGGATGCAAATAAACCGAATTTTCCCATACCGCCTTGCTCAGATCAGGGATAGGGAACCATTTTCCAGCCCACATTCCCCTCTGGGCGACCTTCCGGAGGCCACGTGGTGGGCAGGGTGGGTGGGGATTGAGGCAAAGGCAGGTGGAGCAACCTAGGCCTCTAGTGACAAAGATGGATCCAGGAGCACCTCCAGTCTACAGATCTGCTCTTTCAGATGGAGTACTATCTCATCCAAAGCAGGCAACTGACCAATTATCTGAACTCGAAACCACCAACCTACAGTGCCTCCATCTTGCTAGGATTCAGACTCAGTTTATTTCCCCTCATCCAGCCCACCACCAAGTCCAGGCAGCGGTCCAGGGCTTGCATGGCCTCTCCTGATCCAGATGTTACAGAGAAATAGAGCTGCAGAGAAATACTGCAGACACCTTGCCCCAGTCTCCTGATAACAGCTCCCAAGGGCTTCATATAGATGTTAAACAGCATGGGGGACAAGATGGTAGGTACCCTGCAGAACCCCACAGCACAACTGCCCAGGGGTGAAAAACAATCACCAAATGCTATTTTCTGAAAAACAGTGCTTCCAATACCCATCTCACCAAGTCAGCCCAGAAGGATACCATGGTCAATGGTATCAAAAGCCACTGAGAGATGAAGTAAGAATAACAGGGTCACACTCCCCCTGTCCTTCTCCCAATAAAGGTCATCCATCAGGGCGACCAAGGCTGATTCAGTCCCATAACCAGGCCTGAACCCAGACTGAAATGGGTTATTATTATTTAAAATAATACCCAGGTTATTTATCTTGTTAACGTTCTGATTTTTTAAAACAATTGTTCAAATGTCCCAATGTGGCTCCAATAAATATACCAGTTCACTTTTTCTGGCCTCCTGACATACTTAGAAGAAGAAGAAACCCACATGCTTCTGTTCTTCCTGGACTACAGGTATGAATAGTCTTGCAGGTAGAAAATTACTCTGAACATAAAAAGAGCCTGCTGGATCAGGCCAGTGGCCCACCTTATCCAGCATCCTGTTCTCACACTGTCCAATCAGGTGCCCATGGGAAGTGTAAGTGCACTCTCCCTTCCTGTGGTTTC